>NC_052061.1:27686688-28286688 GCF_903992535.2 Arvicola amphibius | reverse complement strand
TTTTTCAGTTTATTAAAAACTAGACATAGTAACAATGAACCTCAGTTGGTGAATTGCCTCCATCAGAATATCCTGTAGCAATGTCTTTGAGGCATTTTCTTGATTGCTAATGAAGGGCATGGTACCATTCCTATTCAAGTGGGCTTCAACTATATAAGAAAAGTAGCTGAGGAAGCCAGAGAGAACAAGCTAGTAAGCAGCATTCCTCCATGGTCTCTCTTAAATTTTTTATTTAAATTTTAAATTTAAATTTATTTTTACATTTAGGAGAGAAGGCATTATTGTCCTTCTCGGGTGCCACGTTACTCTCTTTTGTCAACTTTCTTTTGTTTATATTTTTGTGAGTTTGACATTTGTGGGTTTTAATAACTCTACTAGTTTTCTCTAGGGGAAGCTTCTTAGTGATAAACCTCTTCTTAGAAGCTCAATCACACAATAAAAATGAAAAAGAAGAAAATAAACAGGTAAAGAAAGCAAAACCAAACCATGGAAAATACAGAAATATTCTAACATTATTAAAGCCTACAAATAAACTGTCAATGATGTTATAACAGAAAATGACAAAACTAAAGTAGAATATAAAGTAAAAAATCAAAGTAGGTGTGGAAATAGTTAATATGAGAAGCATTCCTATTTTACCTACCTACGTTCCTTCCTTCCTTCCTTCCTTCCTTCCTTCCTTCCTTCCTTCCTTTCTTTGTCAATTTCACAAGAGAAACTCCTCCAGGGCTTACATCTGCAACATTCAGATTAACATAAATCTATTGTCAGGAAATTCTTGTGAGTCTGCATTTTCTTACTTTGGTACTTCTTCACCCCTTGGTGGAGCCTAAAGTGTTAGACCCTGAATTTTAACTAAAGATATCTAGAAATCTATCTCAGCTCCAAAGTACCCTTTGAAAACAATTGAATGAAGAGACTTTGGATGGTTAAATTGACTTTTTTACATTATCAGCAGTTCTTCATTAGAAAATTGAACAAACAAACAAAAACAAAACAAAACAAAAAACTTGCAAGAGTCCTGTTCTTGCAATATTCAGTTTTTGGTGTCTATCATGTGCATCGCCTAATTCAGTGTCTTAAAGTGGGGCTGTTATTTGATGTAATTTATACTTGTCCCTTGTCAATTCTGTTTGAATGTACCAATGCTTATCAATCATAAGCATTGAACTTATAATTCCCTAAGGACTATTAGGTAAAGTTGCATTGGAGCTCCGGTTTGTAAGAATGGGAGTAGATACTTTTCATAGCAAAAATAAATAAATAAATTGTCCTTAAACAGTCACTTAAGGTATAGAACTAAATTACATGCATATTCATTTTTTTCTTTTGTTTAGAATGAGGATATATTTTCCTTCAACCTACATAACTTGTTCCTTCGAGGATCTGGCTGCCCCCATCTTGTTATGCATACTGTAACAGAAAGCTTCGGGTAGAGAAAGCACACTTCTTTTCTCCAGTCCCAGGAAGTTCCTTTTATTCATGATTTCAGGGTCTGGATTGGAGCTAGTTCATGGCCAGCGATGCATGGTTCTCTTAGGAAGAGAGTATGGCCTCCCAGCAATTAACCGCACTTCCAGTTAAACTCACCAAAGGGGAATTAGATGACATTTCTCCGCTTCAAACGCAGCATTTACAGCTTCAGAATCCTTAGTTCAGTCTTAGAGGAAATGCAGTTATTCTCTCTTGCTCTCTAAAGCAAGGGACAATGACACCAGAGGTTTCTTATTTGCACAGATCTACAGAACAGATAAAATGTTAAGGTGCACACATGACTACCAAGTCTGCAGGGGTTTGTCTCATTTCTAATTATTGTGCTATGAATATTAGGTTTCTATACCACAAGGTTTGACCCACAGATAATTATTAAATTTTTGGATCCTAATGACAGAAACTTCATCAATTGATCAGTTGTTACCTGAATAGGCTATTAGGAGGTAAATCCTACTTGAAGGAAGTAGATCACTGTGGTTATATCTTTGAAAGACAGAATCTTACTTGTGTTCCGTTTTTTTCCCTGTCCCCCCATTCATCCTCTTCCACCTTGTTTCTTTCTCTAATGTGGTCATAAAATGTTGAAACTTTGATCAAAAACAACTTCTGGAGGAAAAAAAAAAACTTGTGTGATTTACAGTTCAACACCATGTGCTGAATGAAGTCAACTGCCATGAATCCTTGTTTCCATATCAGAGTTTTTCACTGAAGGAGGTCAGGACACGAATACAAGCAGAAACCTAGAGGCAGGAACTGAAGCAAGGACCAGAAAAGAATGTACTTCACTTTCTTGCTTTCTCTCCGCAGCTCATTCAGCTTCCTTTTTAAAAACAATGATGATAACTCTATGTCAACTGTGGGTTGGATACTGTTACACAGCTGTTTATTCGAGAAAATGCCCCATAGACTTAGAGGCCTTACAGGAGGAATTTCCTACTGACGTTCCCTTTTCCCACATGACTCTGGTCAGAGTCTAACTCAGAGCAAAACGTCATTCTGCCACCTTCCCTGATCAAGTTCTTTCACAAAAGGCATCCGATGAGCTAATTTGCTGCTGTATGCACTTTCTACTACGATTCTTGGCTTCTCCTTAGACTCATAGCATTGCGAATAAATGAACATTCACTGAAATCTCTCCAATTATGTGACAAAATGAACTTTTCCCTCTTTATGAAATGTGGGTTTTTTGTATGTAATGATAAAAGAAGATGAAGAACAACACAGGTAGAAGACCTGGGTGTTCAAAGGCCTCTGTGATTGCGTAATGGCTGCTATTCTGCTTGCGGACTCATTGTCTAGTGTGGTCAGTCATTTGCAGCTCTCCTCACCTCCTGTTGAATTTCACCACCTAGTTAAACTCCAGCTTCTACGCATGACTCACTGGTGTGTGAGAGAACGTATGCTCAGCATGTTTTCCTTAATGAACCTTCTTCTCCAGTTCCTCATTCTAACTGCTCATGCAGATCACTTTCTCTCCCCTCCACATCTCTTCAGGATAATAAATCTCACTTTCTTTTTGGGAAGAGTATTAATATTTAATTGGAAAATCTCTTAAAATGTTAGGAAAATATTAGGCCAAGCACTGAATAATAAGCAGCTTGATGTGTGCAGTGAGGTTTAGTCGTTCATTTGCATCTTTTTCTAATACCAGGGACTCACTAAGTGAATCTTTTTCATGTTCCTTTTTAGGAGTAAAGTTCTATTGAGTAAGAAAATAAGTCACAAAAGGAAATGTCAGTTTACATTTCTTCTCCAATGTATCTTTTGAAACACTGCTTATTTCAACACATTAAATTTGTTCCAAAAGTATTCAGGTCATGCATAATTAAATATATAGCTTTTAGCAATTTTAGCTCCTCCAAGATGTGTTGTATAGTACATACTATGCTCTTCCAAGAGAATATCACTGTTTCATGTTTCCAGATGTTTCTGGAATTTGCTACTCAAAGGTTAATGCTATGCAAGTGTCCAAGGTTGAGACCTACCAGAATTTTAAATGATAGTTCTATGTTTAATAACATTTGCTATTGCGAAAAATTAAGGATATATATATTCAAAACTAACTCTTGACTGTAGAGAATTAAAGGGAATTTTAATATATGAAAGTTAATGTATTCTATTGATTATTCTGAATTATTTATCTTACAAAGACCATGAGTGAGACAAAAGGGCATAAGTTGTAGAGGCCAGGCAATAACCATGAACAATTGATTTTTCCCCATCAAGTCAAGATTGCTCCCAAGGTTTGTGATAAATTTTTGTTGTATAATGATTTTTAAAATAAATATCTCTGGATAGGATATGAGATACAAACATCTTTTCCTACAAGAGCATAGCAGCAATCAAAAAATGATAATGGTTATGCTAGGTGACTTTTCCTGGGTGTACATAAACAAACACCTCATTTTCCCAGATAGGGCATTAATGGTAGATACAAGAAACAATTCCATCTAAAGATTGTTTATTGATGGGTGAGTGTACTGGATCCACTAACAAAGGCACGGAATAGTAAGATTTTACTGGGAGTAGCATGAGTACACAAGGGCAATTGCTTTACCAAACACTCACCCCAGCATGGTTGACACATCACAGAAGCCCCATCCCTGTAGGTGCGAACAGCTTGCAGGCAGCTAGGCTCTCTAGAGAATCTCCTCTCCCTGGCAATCATTACTAGTGAATAAGCATAGGAAGGAGTCTTCTTGATTTTGTACATTTCCGCAGCTTCCTGAGGCTTGTGCATTTCATTAACTACCTGAAACTTGTGTTTATAGCCTTAGTCTTATTGTCTTTCTTCCTTTCTTTGGGATAGAGTTTTAACCTGGAGGAAATAGTTATAGAAGTTATCAGTTAGGATATTGTTTCTATGGTCAAGCTAATAGTGATGGTGTACGCATACATAATCAAACTTCAATTTTGAAAGCAAGTCCATCTTTTCATTTTTTTTTTTTTTTTTTTTTTTTTTTTTTGGTTTTTCGAGACAGGGTTTCCCTGTAGTTTCTAGAGCCTGTCCTGGAACTAGCTCTTGTAGACCAGGGTGGCCTCGAACTCAAAGATCCGCCTGCTTCTGCCTCCCGAGTGCTGGGATTGAAGGCGTGTGGCACTACTGCCCGGCTCCCTCTTTTCATTTTAATCCAGTTTCACATATGAAATGTCTGAAGCTAAATATCTGTAAGTGTTTAAAGTCTAAGAGATTAAGAATAGAGATTGTAGTGCTCTAAACTAGGCACATTGATCTAAAACATGACTACCACCAGCAGCAACAAAAAGATATGATATACTGCATTTTAAAATGTGCAACCATATATTATATGCACACATATTTTACTCCTTACTTCTATATGCTGCATGTTCATATTATCCAAAATTCCATGCAGAAAATCTTACCCCCCGCCAAATGGTAAGCATCAGAAGATGGGTCTTTTAGAAGGAGATGATCCTCAAGAGCAGAATTAATGATTTTATAATCAAGAGCACAGGAACCTTTCTAGCTTTCTTATGCCACGTGGGGACACAGCAGAAAGACAACAGTCGACACCCTGGAAGAAAGGCACCGATTGTGTTTTTATCTTGATCCTAGAGTGTCCAGAACTGAGGAATGGGAGAAGAGAATGCTTAAGCCACTTCATATGTCCTAATTCTAGTTTAGATGTTTGATCAGATTATGACTTTTTCAAGAAGTTCTTTGAACTAGGATAATTTACTAATTTATAGTTTGCCTGCCCTAGCTTTTTTTTTTTTTAATCTGATAGTCACTAATTGCTTATAACAAGTCAGAGGAAGCAGAGTACATGTTAAGAATGAATTGTAATAATATGATGTATCCTTGCTCTTTATAATACTAAATATATGCCAGTTTGTTATTTCATACATATAATAAGGCAACAATTTTTGAGATAATTTGCAAAATACCTAAAAATCCTTGATGTATCTTACCACCTCAACACTGCTTTCATAAAGTAACATAACTCTTGATGTACTTTTAATTATATGGAGACAACATGGGGAAAAAGAAAACATAACGATGAACCAGTTATTTACAACGTGCATACCATCCATTTCTCTGACACTGCCTAGTCTAAATGATTTATGCCAATGCATATTTCCATGAAGTCATGTGGGAACGGCAATGCAGACAGTGATGTATTATTTTAAATGTGAAATCACATATGTTTATATACTTACATGTATATGCACATGTGAGTACATGTATACAAATCTTTTTATAAAGGAAACAAAACATGATATGTATTTTCAATTGCATAGGAAGAATGTCCATTGTATTCATTACTTTTTTTGGTGCTGTGACCAAATATCTGAAAAGAAGCATCTTAAGGGTTAAGTATTTTGGGTCCTAGTTTACAGAAGGTTGTATTCCATCATGGTGGACTAGAATGGGGGCAAGAGTTTGGACAGCTAGTCACATAGGAAGAAGAGAGATGAATGCTGATCCTAAGGTGAGTTTCTCCTTTGGGGTTGATTACCCTAACCCAGAGACAGATGCAGTCACAATGATGTTGGTTCTCCAGTTGAACATTTTTATAATTGCTACTCATAGTGGTGCTAATTCTGTTAAGCTGGCAATGAACACTTACCACTGTACAATCAGAACATAGTTTTATCAATATAAGAACAGTACTGTTCTTCTCCTGAACTCTGAAAAACATCAGTGAGCTCAAATTTTAAGATATTTTTAATCTAGGTACACTATGGATTTGCTATAAAGGAGTTAAAATGAAATTTCATATTTATCTTAGGCAACTCCACCCACATTACCTATTGATTTTTACCCATTGTTTGAGAATCAGATAAATCTTATATCAGATTCATCTATAATATTCAATTTCTGACCAGTAGTTAGAGATCACTTGTCCAGAATACGTGCGTTCATAGCAGATCCACTAGTGTTTCTCTTACTGAGGCTATTCACTGCAGTCTAGATTTTAAACGGGTGATGCTAGGCTAATGATTCATAGGCCAACATACCCTGTGTTCCCTTACTTTGAAACCCAATTTTCTTATCACAATTTCAAATATTGTAATATTTCCTTGGATAGTTTTTTATTTCTTTTTAAATGTATCATAAACAGAGGCAGAACTTTTGTTTTGACTGCCTGGTCCCAAATAAACACACAAAAGCTTATTTTAATTAGAGAAGTTTGGCCTATTGATTAGATTTATCATTAACTAGCTCCAACAACTTAATTTAGCCCCTTTCTATTAACCTACATCTTGCCACATGACTATGACTTTGTGGTTTTGTCTGTTCTCTAGCAAGTCTTCTTCCTCTGGCAGCTGGCTCACATCTTCCTTGACTCTGACCTTCTTCCTGCCTGTATTTTCAGTTTGGCTTTCCTGCCTAGCTTTATTCTGCCTTGTTATTAACCAATGAGAGCAATGCATATTCACAGGGTATAGAAGGATTATCCCACAGCAATATATAGCATGTTGTTGATTGTCGTCTTGATAAGATCTAAGGCCACCTAGAAAATGGATCTCTGCTTATGCCTATGAAAGATTGTCTTGATTGCATTAATTGATTTTGGGAAGACCAAACTTAATCATGAGTAAAGAGATTCTCTGGAACATTAAAAAATTAAAAGATCAAACAATGTAAACAACAACAGTAACAACAACAAAATAAACCCACAGACAACGCAAGCTGAGCACCAACATAACTGCAGTGCAGTTTTCTTCTGACAGTGGATATGATGTAACCAGCTGCTTCAAACTCTTTGAACTCTTGCACAACACACTGTATCTGTACTGAAAACTAAATGAACCCTTCCTTTTTAAATTCCTTTCTCATGCGACCAAATCGGACTCTCTGAGGGTGGCTGATGGTGGAGGCTGACCGAGGAGCCAAGGACAATGGCGATGGGCTTGGTCTCTACGACATGGACGGGCTCTGTGTGAGCCTTGTCAGTTTGGTTGCTCACCTTCCTGGACGTGGGGGGAGTTGGGAGGACCTTGGACTCAACATAGTGTAGAGAACCCTGATGGCTGTTTGGCCTCAAGAGGGAGGGAGTGGGGGTGTGGGTGGAGGGGAGGGGAGGGAAGGGGGAGGAGGAGGGGAGGAGATGGCAATTTTTAATAAAAAATAAATAAACTGGAAAAAAATTCCGTTCTCAGGGTAGTTTACAAAAGAAACAAGAAAAGAAACTAAGACAGCATATCTATCTATTTCTCATGCTGCTTAAAAGAGGGTCTAAAGAACTAAATCCATAATTCTCATACTTATTAGGGAAAACTGTTTCTTTACGGGGGTTAGAGAAAAAAAATAAATGTGAAACATTTCAATGTTTTTCTATTCTCTTATCACCCTGCTGCATTTCTTTTCTTAGCCAAATGGTTCTAGGGTAGTAATGGGTATGTATAGAGAAGGAAGTATACAAATAGGGAGTATCAGGCACCTAGTTAAGTTGTATTTCAAAGAGAGAAAATAAGTGAATATATCCAGCAATAGATTACAGGATGATGTAAGACCAGGCACAGCACATACTCAGACTTAGTGAGTTTTGGGGAATTCTGTGAATGAGATATAGATAACAGGGTATGATTAAAAACTGATAAGATAATAAGGACATCTCCCTTGGCTCATTGATTGTATTCAAAAGATATAGTTGGAAGTAGATGAATGTTTTATTTGTATATTTTATTTATTTACCAGAAGAAGGAATCTGATCCCATTACAGGTGGTTGTGAGCTAGCATGTGGTTGCTTGGAACTGAACTCAAGACCTCTAGAAGAGTAGTCAATTCCTCTAACTATTGGGCAATCTCTCCAGCTCCAAAAGTAAATGAATATTTTAAAACATTAGCTTTCCTCCATGAATTGCATTTCATATTTCTACTTTCATGATTAATTACACTGAGTATTCAAATTCCTCCAGGATTGTCAGAAATGTACTAACTGGAATAATCACTTGAGCCTTTGGAGAAAGAAGCCAATCTGTACCCAGTGTTTACCTGGTTTTATTAGCTCACAATATTATGCAATCTTCTTGTTCTGTTCATAAAACCAATTTATCTTGAACTTTTAGCTAAAAGTGTCCCTCTTTTACAAATTAATCCATATAGCATTTATATTTTTATACAATGATTGGATTACAATATGGATATGTTTAATGCCAGAGCTCTTCCTTGAGAGTTTATTTTTATAGTTATTTGTGTATTGGTTTGTTTAAACAACAGGCCTACATTTATAACTGGTGGTTTTATTTTCGGCCATGTTTTACATCTAGCCTTTTAAAGTAGCAAATCATGGTTTGCTTTTGCTTAAGCATTGGTGGTCTGGAATATCTGCTTCTAAAATTAATTCTATAACAAAATTTTGTATTCACCATATATGAATCATTTTTCACCTCTAATGTGCTCCAAATGAAGTTTTGTATTACTCACACCTTGATGTAGAATAAAGTTTTCCTCATAAGTTACAGTTTCTGTAGCATTTTCAGATAAGTATTTTTGAATTATTTCTGTGAAATATATATATATATATATATATATATATATATATATATATATATATCTTACATTAGCCAGTGAATATACTGCTAAGTTTTTTTCTAGCTCCTGGTACATTAATGTGAACCCTGATTATACTACTAAATGTGAACTAAGAGCTACACATTTTCATGAATTTTCCTAATATTCTATTTTCTCCTGCCTCTTGATGTATTCTGAAAGGGTTATAAAGAGACTATTCTAGAAAAATAGCCTGCTGGTCATTACTACTTCCCCGAGTCACCTCTGAAAAGTGGAATGGGGGTGCTGATGAGGCTGGTGCTTCTTGTACTACTCTTTGCAAATTTAGCCCGTCTATGGTAAATAAGATTTACATATAAACAAAATTAATATTCTGAGCAGAGTGTGTGAGTTAGTTATAGGGATCAGTACTATTCCTTCCAGGTAATCTTGCTAGAATCTCAAGAGTAAAGAGAGCATGCTGAAAAATTTAGACTTAGTTACTGGTTTCTATGAGCTAATTTGTTTATAGTCTCTACACAGAGTTTAGCGTGAGTGTGCAAGTGGTAAACAAGACTGAGCCACTGACCAGAGCCCGATGAGACTAGGACCTGTATCTCCAGGTGACTTAGTTACTTCTAAGAGGAGAAATACTTTCACTTTTTAAAACTTACTTTTTAATTCCTCTGGAGTGAGGAATTATGTACCATCTCCCATTCCAAAATTGAAGTCTTCAGGCAATGTCTCAGCTGCTATCTGAACTAACTGGTCCTCAAAAGTACCCAGGGTCCATAATTTCTCTAAGTCATAGGTTTCTCTACTTCTTAGAGGCATCAAATGGATTATCTTAATGCAAAAGTCCACAAACAGCTCGCCATCGGTTTTATATTCTTCAGTTTGATATACCGATGATTTCTATATTTCATGCAAAAATACCTTGTCATGATGTAGTAGTGCATGGTGCCTTAGTATTGGGTGGGGGCCCCACTTCCAAACAGTCTGTGTATTTCATTTTGTAGGAATTTTGATCACTCAAATGTCTCTTGCATTTTCTTGCCTTAAAAGTGTAAACAGCATATTGATGTCAAACTTGGCACCAGTGTGAATCCAGAAACACAGAGAAGCCCATGGCCATCATTGCTCTGATTTTCTGGTTGAGAGATTTAGAGAATAGGACCTACACAAGGTGCCAGGTCAGGTAGGTCACAGGCCACTCCTAATGCCATTTATGGGCAGCTATGGAGGCAGGGGAATAGAAGCCATGAAAGGACTGCTCACTGCACCACAGCAGCAGGCACAGAAACCACCTGTTGGGGAGTAAGAACCAATGGCTGTTGCTGCAAATTCCACTCTGCAATTCTGAATGTTACAGGCCTGACATATAATGTCTATGTTTGTATATTTATCTTATAATATACAAATATATAATATCTTTTGTATATTAATCTTCAAAAATGTATCACAGAGGCTTTTCTTATGTTTCTAGTCACAGCATGGGCATTAAAAGAAGTGGCATGTTAAAAAAAATTGCAAAATGAAAAGAAGGAAAAGAAAAAAAGGGGAAGAATTTCTTCACACAAAAAATTTTAAATGGGAAGTAAGATGTATGGTATTTATAAAAGCTATTTATCAACTAACATAGTACTATATTTATGTGAGTGACATAGAGCTTTGCCAAGGTCTAAGTCAGGATTTTGTAAATCAACTAACACCTTATTTCTTTTCTTTATTTTTTTTCTGTTTGACTTTTGAGAAGGTATGAATAACTCAAAAATTATATTTGATTAAATAAAAATGGACTTCAACACATATTTGTTAACCCACAGATACACAAGAGAAAGAATAATTTAAGTGTTGTGATACCATAATCTGAAATCCACTTGAAAAATCTAAATGAATTTCTCAAACCCCTTCAAAAATTGTCTTGAAATAGGAGAGAATTGACATAGAGACTCGGGACGTTTGATGTGCACAAAATGAATGACTACAAAGTGCTCAGCTCTGAATGGGACATCTGCAGCTTGGGAATTATCAGTAGAAGGAAGAGAAACATTGTAAGAGCCAAAGATCGTAGGTGACTACAAGGAAAGAGCTCTTTCCTGACACTGCAAAGCAGCTGCACATATGACATCACAACAGTTGACAGAGTATACACATGACACACAAGGCCCACAGAAATACCATAGGCATGGCTCATAGGGGCTCACGAAGACTAAAGGGGCATCACAGTCATGGAGACTGCATGCATGTTGTTGTTGTTGTTTAAGTTAAGGTATCTGTGAAACTCCTAATAGAGGGAGTAGGGAGTCCCTAACTCTTTTTCCTATACTGCGGACTCTTCCTCCTACTGGATTGCCTTATCCAGCCTTACTATCAGGGTTTATGTCAAGTCTTATTGCACCTTAGTGTGCCATGTTCGGTTGATATTTCTGGGAAGCCTCCTCTTTTCTGAAGGGAAATGGAAGAGCAGTGGAGTTGGAGAGAAGGGAGGTTGAGGGCAATCAAGGGAGGAATGGACAGAGGGAGTCTGCAGTCAGGATATATTGTATGAGAGAACAAAAAATAAAAAAAGAGAAATAGTAGTAATAGTAGACAATTAAAACACAAATAAATGCCAGCTCCTGCAATATTCTGCAGAAACTCTTTTCTCTTCCAAGAAGAAATCAAATCAAAGCAAAACTTCAGCATGGGAGAGTTGAAGGAATGAGAGCAAGAAGTTCTACCCAGAGCTGATCATCTATGGGAATTTGATAGAATCTGGGAAAGGAGAATTGGTTTTCATTAGAGATGTGACTCCCGGTATGTCCACAGTTCCATAGGGCAGGCATGGCCAATATTATTAGGGCAACACAACTTGGAATGATGGGCTTAAAAATGAAAGCAATAAAGCACATAAATCAGGTAGATATAGAGATGAGAATAAATATGGGGGAAGTTGTGGGAGTGAATACTATCAAAGCATTCCATAAAAACTCTCAAAGAATAAAATATTAAAATTAAGATTAAAAATTGCTTGAATGTGTATGTCTTTGCATATATATGTGGGTCTTATGCTTTTCTTTGACTCCCTTTCTTCTGAATATTTTTGTTTTATCTTATGATTAATTTTTTAGATTCCTGTGTGTATTCTAATGAGAGAAATAAAGAAAGTGTGAATTTGGGTAGGCAGGAAGGTGGGGAGAAACTGGGAGGAATTGAGGGGAGAAACTATAATTAGAATATATTTGTTTGAATATATGAAAAATCTATTTTGAATAAAACAAATATAGAAAGAGAAGGTAAAATTTTCAATATGCTCAAAAGTGAAATATTTCTTTTCTTTGTGGTCTTGATTACATTTTCCAATTCTTAAATTGATTTTATACAGGTGTATTTGTTATAAACCATTCTGTTAAAACAAAATTTTATTTACTAGTTTTGTTTTTACTGTTTCAGGAGAATTTGCTTTTCCCTCAAAGTGTTAAAGAATAATATTATCCTCTTGTTATTTTTTAAAATTAAAAAAAATGTGTTTTACTTCATAAACTTTATTTGATTTGTGTACATTTCCAAAAATCCTTAGAATGAAGTCACATACCCTAGAACTGAAACCTAGTGTGTGTGTGTGTGTGTGTGTGTGTGTGTGCATACACACAGACACACAGACACACAGACACACACACACACACACACACACACACACACACAGACACACTCTCCCTTAAGATTTAATCTTAGAACACTAAGTACAACTACAAGTTTTAAGGAGAGAGTTTCCCTCAAGGAACTAGATGGAGAATTATAGATATCTAATGCTCTCTTCTGTTCCTAGCATATGGAGACAAGTGTATATACTTGATACAGATGTGTATATTTACATATGTATACACATACACATAACACAAACAAAAGAGTAAAATTTTGAATAACTTTATTCCTGGGGTACACTCATCCATTGCTGGTGGGAATGCAAACTTGTGCAACCGCTTTGGAATGCAGTGTGGAGGTTTCTCAGGAAATTTGGGATCAACCTACCCCAGGACCCAGCAATCCCACTGTTGGGAATTTACCCGAGAGATGCCCAATCATATTACAAAAGCATTTGTTCAACTATGTTTATGGCAGCATTATTTGTAATAGCCAGAACCTGGAAACAACTTAGATGCCCTTCAGGGGAAGAATGGATGAAGATATACATATTAGAGTACTACTCGGCGGTAAAAAAAAACAATGAAATCTTGAATTTTGCATGCAAATGGATGGAAATAGAAAACACCATCCTGAGTGAGGTAACCCAGGCCCAAAAAGATGAACATGGGATGTACTCACTCATAATTGGTTTCTAGCCATAAATAAAGGACATCGAGCCTATAATTCGTAAAAAAAAAATCCTAGAGAAGATATATAAGAAGGTGAATCCAAAGGAAAACATATAGTTATCCTCCTGGATACTGGAAATAGACAAGATTGCCGGACAAAAAATGGGAACTTGGGGGTGGGGTAGGATGGGGGGATAGGGGGATGGGGAGAGAAAAGTGTGAAGTGGAGGATGGGAAGAGCTTGGTGGAATATGATGGTTGGGATATAGGAAGGGTGGATATGGGAACAAGGAATTATATATCTTAATTAAGGGAGCCATTCTAGGGTTGGCAGAGACTTGACTCTAGAGGGGTTCCCAGGTGTCCAGGAAGATGCCCCCAGCTAGTTCCTTGGGCAGCTGAGGAGAGGGTGCCAGAAATGTCCAGATCCTATTGCCATACTCATGAATATCTTGCATATCACCATAGAATCTTCACCTGGCATTGGATGGTGAAAATGACAGAGCCCCACATAGAAGCACCGGATTGAACTCCCAAGGTCCTGATGAGGAGCATAAGGAGGGAGATCATGAGCAAGGAAGTCAGGACCATGAGGAGTGCTTTTACCCATTGAGACGGTGGGACAGATCTAACGGGAGACCACCAAGTCCAGTTGGAATGGGACTGATGGAACAGGGGACCAAACCGGACTCTCTGAATGTGGCTGACGGTGGAGGAGGACTGAGAAACCAAGGACAACAGCGATGAGCATGAACTCTACAGCATGGACGGGCTCACTGTGAGCCTTGTCAGTTTGGTTGCTCACCTTCCTGGACTTAGGGGGAGCTGGGAGGACCTTGGACTTAACATAGTGAAGGGAACCCTGATGGCTCTTTGGCTTGGAGAGGGGCAGAGTGGGGGTATGGGTGGAAGGGAGGGGAGGGAAGAGGGAGGAGAAGGGGAGGAGATGGAAATTTTTTTTTTTAATTTTTTTTATTTTTTTAATTTTTTTAATTTTTTTTATATTTAAAAATTTCCATCTCCTTCCCTCCTCCTCCCCCCTCCCTCCCCTCCTTCTCCCCCTTCTCTCCCCTCCTTCTCCCCCTTCCCTCCCCTCCCCTCCACCCATACCTCCCCTCCCTCCCTCTCAAGGCCAAGGAGCCATCAGGGTTCCCCACTCTATGCTAAGACCAAGGTCCTCCCAACTCCCCCCAGGTCCAGGAAGGTGATCGACCAAGCTGAGAAGGCTCCCACAGAGCCCGTCCATGAAGAACAATCAGTGCCCAGAGCCATTGTCCTTTGCTTCTCAGTCAGCCCCCGCTGTTGGCCACACACCCGTCTCTCTGAGATGGAAATTTTTAATAAAAAAATGAGAAAAAAATAGGTATACTGAAAATATAAACTCTTGGTAGTTCATATAAAGATCACACATTGTAGACCAGGGGTAGACACACATCATATGTCCATCACTAAGCAAACAAATTAATACAATAAAAGATTATGCTGATCTATAAAAAAAGAAGAAAAGGTGAAGACATATGAGAAAGATTGCATAAGACTTGGAAAATCTGGGACTTAGTCCTTATTTTGTGCATGCGTAAAACTCTTGGTTTGTTCCCCAATATTGGAGATGAGGCAGGATGACCAGAAGTTGTAGATCCTCCTCTACTGAGTTTAAGGTGAGCTGGGGAAACCTTTGAACTTGCTTGAAAACAAAGAAAAACACAAAGTCAACAAATGAACAAGTGAACAACATTCATTTATACAACATGTAATGAAAGACCAGTATGAAAAACTGGCCTGTATTTAAGATGCCCCTTTTTATGAAATGTCAGACAGAGCCATGCATCCAGAGAATGAATTAATTGTGACCAATAGCCTGAAATGAATATGAAGTGATGATGAGTACAAGGATTTTATAAGGAATGACACTATGATGAGATTATTTGATTCCTAAAATATATCCAAAGGACTGTATAATCATCATTTAGATTTACTCCTACAGTGGTAGAGTTTATGGTATTTGCACTATATATGTGTGTAAAATAAATTTGAAAGGAACACATAAGGTAGATTTGTCATTAAAGGGAATTGGTAAAATTTATTGTCAATGGAATAAATCATATGCATCGTTCAATAAATGCCAAAGATAACTGGAAAAATTATATCTATTGATGATTACAATGAATAAATTTAAACATGAGTGAAAGTGCAATGAACTTTTTTCAGCTGGAAAAAAGCTGTCTTCTCCAAATCTATAGCCATTATGCCACTCATTGGCAAAGTATGGACTAATTTTCTTTTGACATTAGGGAAATGATGGATACTTCTTACTTTGTTACTGGACAGCACTATGCAAAGTGATATTATTGACTGAGATCCTGAAAAATGGATGCCATTGGATAAACATATGGAAAGGAAACATAAAAAAGTGCTTCTACTCTGAGATGGTTATGAATGTACAGTGTTTCTGGAAAATCATTCTGGATATTGTGTACAATCCCATAATCCTCACCCTAGAATGGCAGTATTGGTGTGATTAGGACAAACGACATCTTCTGCTCAGCAATATGTGTGGGATAGCCAGGACCCTGTCTCAAGAAAGAAATGTACAATAAATTCAGAAAACATTAGAAATTACATTTAAATTAAGCAAGGTCCAAAATTAAGGTATTATATAAAATTATCATATTTATTTGTGTTCCAGGAATAGTAAGAAAATAATATGTAAAATATTTATTTATATTTTATTTATTTTTATTTTATTTAAATATTTCATATAGTTTATCCTGATTATAATTTCTTCTCCCTCTACACTCTACGAGCCTGTGTTCTATATGCAAAAGAAAGGGCTGAGTGAAATCACGGAGTCCCAGATTATCTAAAGGACTCCACTATGATCAAGAATTAGGGGAAAATATTGTTAATATGCCAGTTCATGGTTGATAAGAGATTCACTGATTTTATGAACATAAAAGCAAATTGAAGTTTTGGGGCTTAAAATTATTTTCAAATGCAGAGTTGTGGTATAAAATAAATTGTAAAAAGAGGTATAACAAAGAGAGAAAATCAGAAATTGTATCCATGGTATATAGTTAAATATTCTTCAAAGAAACACAAAGAGGGAATTCTTTCAAGTCAAGTATTATAAAAAAGACGTTAGATCCTTACAAGTGATATTAAGAAAACAGGGTGCCCATTGTAGGAAATATTCATAGGCTACATACATAAGAAGACAAACAACTGATTTTAAAAGCATAAGAAGTACAATACAATATAAACTATATGGCAGTGGAAATGAGCAAAGAATTGAGGAGACACTTTTAAAAGGAAGAAATACAACAAAGTTATTTTAAAAGACTTTTTGGAATTACTTGCAAGGAAAGTTCACATTAAAAATTATGGTAAAATAGTTCCACTTAGTCACTTAGGTGACTAAAAGTTAAAATAAAAAGTTTGACTAATAAGGAAAACGGAAAGCAGGAATATGACTTTTTTTACATATCTGGTAGAAATGAATAATGATGCAGATATTTTAGAATATTAATGAGTAATCTCATAATTTCCTATTTATTTAAAACTTACCTCTCACCATGTAAGAACAACTCATCTACAACATATTCATCTAAACAAAATTAAAATTTTGTTTTATGAGTGAATTTTAAAGCCTACACACACACACACACACACACACACACACACACACACTACACATATATGTGTATATATATGTATGTATATATATGTATATATGTATATATGTATATATATATTTTTTTTTTCATTATGTTAGCCCTAAATAAAATGTTGACCAACTATTCATTAAAAATAATAAATTTTTTAAAAAAATATGTCACAACCACTAAGTATAATATTGTGAGCCATAAAAGGTAATACATTACTGATTCACATAAAATATGGAGATATTTTTAATCATTACTGAAATCAAAAGCAAGCTTAGAGTAAATAAGACTATGATTTATTTGTAGGAATTTATTGACTAACCTTGTGAGACTTAAAAGGCTAAGAACCTTCTCTTCACCCAGAATTACTGGTTAGCCTTAAACCAGTATGTGCCAGAGAAAATTCTAACAGTTTCCTTTACTAGGAATTTAGGAGAGAGTTTGAGAGAATTTTCTTGAGCAATACCAATATTTTACAATTTAATACACATATTTGAACTTGTCAAACATCAAATAAAATTGACTCAATTTTAAACTTCAATAGTTTTCTTTAAAAATCAATAAATATCTTTCACTAGCTAATATTGTGTGTAATAATTAGAATGTTAATGTAACAATTTCTAATAAATTGAACCAAATGTGAAATAATAGAAAATAAATTGATAGTCAGCTAAAATAATACAAAATGGAGAAAATAAGTGTTTTAAAATGTACAACAAATTTTTATTCATTCAATCTCATTAGAGAATGCATATGTACTCCTATAAATTCATTTAACATTTTTTATGTTTGAAATACTTAAATATAATTAATAATAGACCTTGATTGATTTCAAAATATTTTAACAAGAATAATTGGATATACATAATTTTTATTGTTCTTTATGGGAAAATTTGATATTAAGATGAAATTTATAAAACTAACTTCCCTGAGATTTCCTCATTAATTCTATCCACTACACTTTACCTGAAATTTGTAAAGAAACTACCTAGTGTGCCTAGTCTAGTTTCGAAATGATGACTCCACACCTATGAACAAGATTAAAGTTCACATGTAAGCCATATTCACATAATGCCATTTCCACAGACTATCCTTCCCCCAAAGAAATAATGGTTGATATTCACACAACATATGCAGAATAGAGAGCTGTAGAGATGGTTGCCTGTTCAGAGTGCTTATTGCTCTTGCAGAGGACCAAGTTCAACTCCCAGCAGCTTTATTGGGCAGCTCATAATCACCTATAACTCAAAATCCAGGGTATCTGACACCTCTGATATCTATGGACTGCTACTCTCATCTGCACATACATATAAAATGTATAAAACAATGACAAATATTTAAAAATAAAAGAAGTGGCTTTTGGAAATCATTAAAAATTGTATTCTCTTTTTGCCTTGTCCTAATATTTGAAAAGATTCATGTGTTTACACTCCTTCCTCCTTTTCCGCTATGGATTCTGAAGAATTCACAATTACCAGGTGTTTTTGCATCACATGAAGAAATCACAAGTCCATGTTAATAGTTTTGTACTTCAAAGGTACTTCACAGCTCAGAAAAATAGTGTCTCACCAAGCTCATGAAAAATGGTTCTCTAATTGCCAATTGAACTTTCTATTAAGATAATAATTCAGAGTAATGTGGTAGCTTAAAATGGTTGCTCCTATGATTTAATTTTTACTCCTTGCAGTTATTGATAGAATAGAAAATGCACACTGGCTTTTCTTCTATTACTTTCCAAATAGCTAACTAATTTTGAATCAATTAGTGTAAATTAACAAAAGGGAAAGGGAAAAGGTCGCAGTTCTTTGTATTTTAACTACAGTACAACTTCTGATTAATCCATTCATATGCATGGGCAGTTACCCCCATAGTATTTGTTATAGTGTGTGTGTGTGTGTGTGTGTGTGTGTGTGTGTATGTGTGTGTGTGTGTGTTCTAAAGATCAGCTTTCAACAATTTAATGCAGAAAATGAAGGAAATGAATAGAGCTGACAAACTATATAATGGTTTTATCTGAGGGAGGAAAAATTAATTAAAGAAATGTAGCATAAAAATTGTAATACATCTTTGCCTAATCACAATTAATTCTCTGGAGACAACAAAAAAGGAAAATGTCATAAATATTATTGTGACTAGGCAAAGATGTGTTACAATTTTTTTATGCTGCATTTCTTTAAGTTGTTTTGCTTTGCCTGCCTAAGGAACCTCATTGGTCTAATAAAAATCTGAATGGCCATTATCTAGATATTAGGCAAGGCTAGTGGCCAAGAGATAAGAAGGAAGAGAAATCTGGGTTTAAGAGAAAGGCAAGGGAAAATGAAAGAGAGAGAGAGAGAGAGAGAGAGAGAGAGAGAGAGAGAGAGAGAGAGATGCCTGAAGTCAGTCAGTCAGGTAGCTGTCATTCAGACATGGAGTATGGCATACAGAATGAAAGAAAGACAAATAGTTCTACTTCAAAAATAGATGGAGAGAAATAGGTTAAATTAAGGGGAGGGCCTTGGTCCTGCCTCAAAGTGATGTGACAGACTTTGTTTCTTGCCATGGGAGTTCTTCACATCTCTGAGGAGTGGATGAGGGGTGGGTAGGGGAAGGTGGGGGCAGTGGAAGGAGGAAGATGTGAGAACTGGGATTGGTATGCGACATGAGAAAAGATTGTTTTAAAATAAAAAATAAAATAAAATAAATGGTTTTGTAGTAATGAAGAGACGAGCTAGTAGGACAAGTATAAAATAATGGATTCTTGTTAATATTTGAATTTATAAACAGTTTATAAAACTACAATAATACAATTTCTATAAGTTTTTCACAATTTAAAAAATATGTGATATACTATCTATTTTTCTTTTCTCACATTTATTCTCTTCCCTTCCTCCTTATATTTTTCCTAAGTATATATTATTTTTCTACACGTTTATTTTGAATCTTGGTTTTTATGGAAAATGTTCTCAAAAAACACAATCACACATATCTGTCCATGTCATGCTTTCCAAATCAACTCACTGCTCTAAGACTGAGGTGAGAACACATAGGCTGTTGAGATATGTCTTTTTACCACCTGGCCTTATCTTATGTGCATATTGATGGGCCCTAATTTCATCTTTAGGTGCTTGTAAGAAGGGCAAAGTTATTTTAACTGAGGTATTTTTCATTTGTCATTTTATTTCTGAAAGTTTACAAGTCTTGACTTAAAGGTGAAATATTTTTTTTTGTTTTATAAAGGTGTGGTATGGAAAATGTAGTTATTTTTATATAATAACACAATGTTTCTTCTGTTTTCTCATTTAAAGAAAAAGGAGAGAGCTAGATTAAATAATCTGCCAGTATCTTACATACAAGATCTTTTAGTACACTTAATTTTAAAATGTGATGATGGTAAAGAAGTATTGGAAATTCATTAAGCAAGTACATTAATGACTTTCCTGAGCATACCTGCCTGCATTTCTTCAAGGTATAGAGCAATAGCTTACTCACAGATATGGTTGTTTGTACAGCATCTTGGCTCTTGTCTTCATGATGGCTGTGTAGCAAAAGGAGCTCATGAGGATCTTCTGCAAAAGTATGGTGTTTGTGTGTGTGTATGTGTGTGGTCTTGTGTATTTGTGTGTGTGTAGTGTATACTTGTGTATGTGTGTTGCTATTGCTAGGTTCTAACATGTTCCTTGAAGGAGGGGTTGAAAAGGCGAGACATCAATGAACACAGATGCCAATAGTCAGGTAGAAGGCTTATAATACACTCATTTATTTAACAATGGGGAGAAACTTATATACCCTCCCAGCCCCCAGCATTTTGATCAATTGACAGTTGACATTTCGTGCTCATTCCTCATTGGCTAGGCATGACCAGGACCTGTGACAGCACCTATTACTAGGCACCCAGGAAACACTGCTTGCTCACTCCTTATTGGCTCGGAATGTACAGGACCACAGACAGTGCCAGGCAGACTCCAGATTGGCTTCTTTAAGTCTGGTAGGCCTTATCCTCCTACATATCCACCTTTCTTTCTTTATTATATAGGGTGCTCAGTGAGAACCAGTGTTCTTTGCTCAGGCCTTGTTGACCCCACCTCAGGAGGGCTTAGCAATTGGACTGTGTCTGTGTTAGTTTGGCCTAACAAAAAAACTTACCCATTATTGACAACATCCTTCAAAGATTATATATTTTTAGAGAACTATCATGCTTGGGAGACTAGGCAGTAGCCTTTTGAATTACAAACAACTAGGCATGCATGACCTCCTGTGGAGGACTGTAAGAAAGATGCCTAAGAGCCTTTAACACCTGATCTGCTGCATGAGACATGTAAAGAGAATAAGGATTAACAATAATACCCCACCAGTTAATGCATATGAGAGCATCCAGAAGGGACCCAATAGTTTTCTTTTATTATGCCAAACTTTTTTCAGAAAAGTGAGGAATCAAAGACTATAATCTCTGTAGTTAATAAATCAATTTGTTTGGGGGAACGATGAGATCAAGAAAGGGGAGCATATATGTTACCCATGCTGGGCTATTCCCTCCTTGCTGGAAGCAGGCTGATCCATATTGGTGTTCTGGCAGTCTGATTAAAACCACAAGCACACCCTATCCCACATGTTAGCAAGGGTGGATGGCTGCCTTTAGAGGCAGATCTCCTCATCTCATCCGGGCCAGGGATGTGTTCCTTGGCAGAGATCTCCAATGTTCTTAAGCTGGGTTGATCCCCTTGTCATCAAAACTGAGAACGTTCATAGGGAAAAAAAATACCTCTGTAAGGCCAGATAAGTATCATTCCTAGCCTCTGGTGGGATAGTCTTGATCAACAGATCCTTCAGAGCTTCGGTGGTTCTTTCCACCTTGGCTTGTCCCTGTGGGTTGCACGGGATGCCAGTGGTATGGGAAATCTTTCAGAACCCCAGAAAGTATTGAATTGTTGAGAATAGGCAGGACCATGCATGTACACACATACACTTACAAATAATTAAAAATAAAATGAATATGTTAAAATTTAATAATCTCCTAATAAATATATGTCACATCTATTAACATCTATCATCTAGCTAGTGAGCTATCATCTATCTATCATCTATATATTAATTTTAACCTATCAATCTGTCAATGTATTTTTCAGTTGCTTAGCCAAAGAAAGATACAAAAGAGCCAAAAATAAGTAAGGGGAAAAATAGAATTTTGGTTAGATAACATGATTTTGACAAGAATAGTCCATAGGTTTTTGGTTTTCTTCTGTCCCACACCAGGTGAGTCTTCTATGACACAGAAAGTCTGAATTTTTCTTTTAGCAGCAAACTTGGGTTTAGAGAATAGACAGCCACACTTCAACTCCAAAGCCAGCTTTGATTTTTAATTAAGTATGGACTACAACTTTCCTGAGATGTAAAAAGTTTATATATATATATATATATATATATATATATATATATATGTGTGTGTGTGTGTGTGTGTGTGTGTGTGTGTGTGTGTGTGTGTAGTGAGATCTAATATGTGACAGGTACCAGGGCTCAATTCTCTGAGTTTTTATTGGAATCTGAAAAGGTCAGGGTGGTGTGAGAGATGGGAGTGGAGGAAGAAGCTGTATAGGACTTTATCTTTATTGAAAGTGTAGAGAATCCTGCTAAGATCTTGTTTTTGGCAAGTGATTGTCAATTAGTTTGAAAATATATCCAAAATGATATTATCCAATAAACCATTCAGTTCAGGGATACCCAGCAGATTTTTCGGTCCTGTCTAGTTAATCTCTAATACTGGTTTCCTAATGAAGAACATAGACATTGCTCCAACTAAAGGCATGTCACCAATCAAGGTGGCAGGATCTCTGATTATCCCATTAATCTGAATACTTTTTACTCCGGCTCAACAGAAATATGGCTTGATCTACAAATCAATCTCACAATTTCCTCCATAACTATTATAAAAGTCCAGACAGTTTGTCTTTTGTTTATATTTTTAATATAAACCTAAACACCATTAATTCTAAGGGGTTGATGACCCACATACACTTTCTGAAGCTGAAGGTGCTGAGGTGGGCATTTGTTCCACACACAGTTGTTTCTTGGTATCTCCAGGAAAAACTTTCTTTATAAATTTGCCAATGATGGCTACATATGCTTTACCATCTTATTTAGCCATGCTACTCTTTCAGTGTGAAAATAAACCCAGGCAGGCAGACTGAAGGCATACATCTTTAGCACACACAGTACAGGTGGCTGGCCTTGAAGCCACAGCTCTTGTGGCACCAGGCAAGAAACCCAAGAACCAGCAGCAATGTTTCCTGAGTGCCTTGTAATAGGTGCTGTCCGAGGTCCTGATCATGCCTAGCCAATGAGGGATGAGCATGAAATGTCAACTGTCAATGGATCAAAACGCTGGGGGCTGGGAGATCATTGCCACTGAAGATCATTCCCAGGTAGCTGACAGTGAACGTGGGCAGCAGTAGTATGAAGACATGGCCATTCATGCATCCACCCATCAGCTTCTCCGACTCAACAGGCACCAGAAGCTGTGAAGAGATACTGGAGCAACCAGCTGAAGCCTCATTCTGCTGGCCAGCCCAAAGCTCCCACTGCTTAGACCACCCCCCAGAGTCCATTGGGTCTCATGGTAAGAGCAGGTATCTTGAAGGCTCCAATGGGCTCGTACATTTTGAATGGCCCTGGCCTTGGGCCCTGGGATCCCAACTTTCCCAGTGATGTGCTAACATTCCTGGAAAGGCTGCCAAACACCATCTCAGGCCTCCATGCACTACTAAGAGGTCTACAGGGTCATCTCTGCAGGGCTGCAGACCAATTGGGACTACTGGAAAGAACAGAAGCACCCGAAGAAACAGGTAGCTCAGATGATAGACACACAGCCCAGTATAGGTCCTAGAGGGGCTCAGAGTCCTCACTGGGTCCTGCAAGAGGGCAGATGCCTATGGTGCTCACATGAGGGAAATTAGGTACCAGAAATTACACACCAAGCTAGAGAAGTCTATTACTTCCAAACCCACACCTCAGACTGTCACCTACACCACCCAAGGGTTAGACAATACCCTGAGGGACACTGAGCCTTGTTTCCACCTCTTTGGAAGTTCAGTCTTTATATGGAGGTGCCAAGCAAACCAAAACAGAAGAACATGTGCCTTCCTAACTGAATGGGCAGACAAACATTACAGAGTACACAAAAGAAAGGATGGGAGTCCCAATGCTTATTTGCCAAAGGGATCAAGGGGCCTTTCAAAAAAAGAAAGGATGGGAGTCACAGCACTTACCCATTGATGGGACTGAGGGACCCTTTTTCTTCAAAAGAAGCAAAAAATACCTTTGAAATAAATACTAACAAAATTTCTCAGAAATGATATGCTATTTTTCTGTGTTTGCAAAAGTATTCAAGCTTGGTAGTTCTTAATTTTGATCCTATCTATCTGTGCTACTTTTTATATGGCTGTGTTTTCTATTCACAGTCTAATCTATCAATCAGTACACATATATCATACATGCATTGGAACTGATGTCCCTGATAAAGCATTTGGAAACAAATTGATGTTAGTATTTAGGTAGTATCTCTCAAATGCATGGTAAGTAGTAGATTGAATATATTCGAAGCGCTTCTGGTTCTTGTATTTTACAACTAGTTTTTTTTTTAAATTCAATTTCATTTTAAAAATAAGAGTCACATTTTTTCCGCCTCTAACTTCACAATTCCCTGATGAAGTCAATGCTTTCTAAAGTAGAAGGAAATTTTTCTACTCTAAATGAACAATTAACACAAATTCATTATTTTGGGAAGAGGATAAATTCTTCACTTGGAGCACCGGGGTTTATTTTAACATCTTCTCTACACTTCAATAACTTGAAGAATACTGCATGTTATTACCCCAAAGATGATTCTTGGCTTTCAAATTGCTGATATTAATAAGAAGGGTTTTCTTCATCTCCTGCATTACCATATCACACCTAATGAAATCACACTGAACTAATCAAATTCCTGGATGGCTGACCTTTATTAACTGGTAATTTGGAAACATGATTTCAGAAGGCTTTATCTTATAATAATAATAAAAATGAAATCACAGCTGTAAAAATACTTCTCATTGACCAAAGAAGTAATAGGTACTGTGGAGGCATGTATAAATTAAGTTTTAAAAAATGGCAAATTATAAGCAACAATCCCATTAATTTGACTACTGTAATCATGCAGTTTCCTGCTTTTGTTTTCTATTTGATGAGTAAGACTAACAAATAATTACAAAACAAGATCCATTCTTTATTGAGTTTATTTGATCTTTTCCTAGGAAACATGTTTCCTTCTACTGATATTTCTTTCAAGAACTTATACACCATTCAATGGTTCTTTCAAACACTTTGGATTTTATTGTACAAGACACCATGTGGGCATATGGACAACACATTCAGATCTTTTTTATGTTAAATGATCTGAAACTATCTATGCATACTCCATACGAAGAATATTTTTGTACTTTGGCATTATGCTACACAGGATGAAATGCAAGGTTCCCTAATTTTAGAAGTAAGACAGCAGTGTTTATTCTTTGCAGTGGCTGCTAATTCCCAGGTCAAAGAATTTTCAGTTTCTTGTGTTTTGAGTCAACTCATAGTCTTTATGGCCCTAATCTCCTGTAATATTCCCATTCTGAAGTGAGGAATTTAAAAATATTCCTAGTACTAGTCAGTCACAATCTAGTTAAGTTTGTTTTTACTACTTTATAAGATAGTCTGAGAAATCAATATAATACAGAAAAATAATAAACAGTATTGCCAAGACTTCTGTTTTCAGGGTGGTATGTTAAAATTGTGTTCTCCTAATTTTCTAAGAATAAATGATAATCTTTGATACTAGTTTGAAAACTAGTATAATAATTTCAAAAACAAAACAAACAAAAATAAAAAACCTAACTCATGAGATACAGATAGAGATTCAAGAAACATCTAGGTGATAAGATTCTTTATGGTATTTTTAAATTATTGTCGTTTTTCTATATTTTCTCTCTTCCCATACTTGAAGTGAAGAGTATAGCACACCAGATAAACCATTATGCCATTGTGCACAAAAAATGAATGTTACAACAAAAGCCTCCTGTTTTGGTTAATGAACAAGAATAAGTTTAAGAATAGTTTTCCAGAATGAAATGTAGACAATGTCTGATCAACTTCACCCAAATACCACAGGGCACACTTATGCCATCACTATAGCCACAACAGAAAAGATATAGTAAGCCATGAAGACATCATGAGCAAGCTGAAACAAAGTGCAGTACCCTATTGCAGGCTGGAGTTTGAGGAGCCCTGGGAGCAGTTGAGTCTTGCATTTCTAACAAGATCAGAAATGAAAAGGGGGACATAACCACAGACACAGAGGAAATTCAGAGAATCATTAGATCTTACTACAAAAGCCTGTATGCTACAAAATTGGAAAATGTGAAAGAAATGGACATTTTTGTAGATAAGTACAATATACCAAAATTAAATCAAGACCAGGTGAACAGAAATAGACCTGTAAGTCGCGAGGAATTAGAAGCTGTCATCAGAAACCTCCCTACCAAAGAAAGCCCTGGACCAGATGGTTTCAATTCAGAATTCTACCAGAACTTCCAAGGGGAGCTAATACCTATACTCCTTAATGTGTTTCACAAAACAGAAACAGAAGAGTCATTGCCAAACTCCTTTTATGAAGCTACAGTCACCCTGATACTAAAACCACACAAAGACTTAACCAAGAAAGAGAATTACAGACAAATCTCACTCATGAACATCGATGCAAAAATTCTCAGTAAAATACTGGCAAACCGAATCCTAGAACACATCCAAAAATAATACATTATAATCAAGTAGGCTTCATTCCAGAGAGGTGGGGCTGGTTTAACATACAAAAATCTATCAATGTAATCCATAATATAAATAAACTGAAGGAAAAAAACATATCATTTCATTATTGCTGAAATAGCATTGATTTATGATAAAGGTCTTGGAGAGATTAGGGACACATTTTTTCTTTACAGCAATTAAAATGAAATGGCCAAGCATGGAATAGCATTATTTGTAATAGCCAAAACCTGGAAACAACCTAGATGCCCCTCAACTGAAGAATGGATAAAGAAAATGTGGCACATCTATACATTAGAGTACTACTCAGCAATAAAAAAATAATGACATCTTGAATTTTGCATGAGAATGAACAGAATTAGAAAACATTATCCCGGGTGAGGTAACCCTGACCCCCGAAAAACAAATATGGTTTGTACTCACTCTAAGTGGATACTGGTCTTAAACAAAGGGCAATGAGCCTATAGTTCAGAATCCTAGAGAAACTAAGTAATAAGGTAAACCCAAAGAAAAACATATATAGACCCTCCTGGAAATTAGAATCAGACAAAAATTTAGGAGCAGGGGGGTAGGGAGTAGGAGAAAGGGGAGATGGGGGATTGAGGAGAACCTGAGGGAGTGGGATAGTTGAGAAGTAGAAAGGACAGATATGAGAGCAAGCAAAGAGATATCTTGATTGAGAGAGCCATTATGAAGTTAGCAAGAGACCTGGCTCTAGAAAAAATGCCCAAGAACCCACAGGTGTGATCCCAGCTAAGACCCTAAGCAATAGGAGGAGAGGGTGTGTGAACTGACCTTACCCTGTAGTCAGACTAATGATTATCTTAAATATCACCATAGAACCTTTGTCCAACAACAGATGAGAACAGAGGCAATGACCCACATCGGAGCACTGGACTGAGCTCCCAAGATCCAGTTGAAGAATGGAAGGAGTGAGAGTATGAACAAGGAATTCAAGACCATGAGGGGGTCATTCACTGAGACAGTTTTCTTGAGCTAATACAAGCGCACCAACTCCAACTGTACTGGGAGTGAATGAGCATGGGAACAACCAAACCCCTCTGAAGGGGGTTGACAGCTGGGGCTGAATGAGGGGCCACTGATAGTGACACTGGAATGTCATATACGAGCTTCATGGGATCTTATTCTCTTTGGATGTAAACCTTGCTCAACCTAGATATAGTAGGGAGGGCCTTGGACTTTCCACAGGGCTGGCACTCCCTTAGGGTTGGAGGGGTGGGGAAAGGGTCTGTGGAAGAAGAGGGAGGGGACTGGGAGGGGGGCAGGGAGTGGGAATTTGGATTGTTATTTTTTAAGTAATAATAAAAAGAAAGAAAAAATAAAATGAAATGGCAACTCATCATTCAGCAGAAAATATACTGTGGAGAACAGGGAGAGATCAGGGCACAATATTTTTAAGAAAAAAGATTATATTCCACAATTGTAGTCCCAATAAACACATCCTTCAAGATGAAGGGGAGAGCATGCAATCCTCAAAGGAGGAAGAAATGAAGATTTAGTAGTAGCAGTCATCTTCTGTATGAACTGATACAGAAGCATCTCTGAGGTTAAGAAACAATTAAAAAAAGAATTTAGCAACCTGTGAAAGAAGAAAGGCCATCGTAAGAAATATATGGACAGCGTAATAAACTCAGTAACTTCTTAAACTTTCTAAATGTTGTGTATTGACTATGTTAAATTTTAAAATACCATTGATGTACTTAATATGTGTGTGCATAAGAAATATATAAGGTCACTTGTAATGAAGGACAAAGAGTAAGTTCTCTAAACTTAAACAGGTCAGATCACACCACTATGTTATGATATAGTGTGTTTTTATTAATCAGAGAAGTGAAAATATAGACAGAATAATAAAACAATAAACAAAAGACATCCAGTAAAGAAGGGGAAAAGGACTGTCTTTATCCAAGATCACAGTTATCTAAGTAGGCACTAATAAGAAATTCATGAATATAATTAAAAGCTATATCTACTAACAGCTAATTAAAAGTTAAAAACCCAGAACTAATATAGTGTATTAATATATGAGTTTAAAACAGCCTAACTATTCAGATGTGCTTTATTAAAGAACAGAATTACCATCACAACTATAATGCCATCATAGAAATGTCTCAAAACTTTAAATACAAACCAACTAAAAAGTATTAAGTACAGAATGATGCATACCAGAAATTAATTCTAAATAAATGAAAAATTATACAATATTCATGGATTAGAAGATAAATATATTAAGGTTCTCATTTCTCAAATTAAATTCAGATTTGTTTTCAAAATTTCTCCAAATATTCACAAAAGTGTTTTTAAAATTTATGGAGAAATTTCAAGATTTTAGTTGGTTTCTTAAATAATGAAAAGAAGGATTAAAAGACAATAATTAAATCTACTCAATTTCAGACTTATAATGGTAAAATAATCAAAAGACTGGGACACATAGATCTATGGAGCCATAGGTAGAATGTATAAATATTCCTAAACATAAAACTGAGAAATGAGTGGATAGTATTTTCATTAAGTAGTGTTAAGGATAAATTAAAAACTTCTAAGTTCTGGTGTTAGTGGGTCACATCTTTAATCCTGGCACTCAGGAGGCAGAGACAGGTGGATCTCTGTGAGTTCAAGGCAAGCCTGATCTACAGAGAGAATTCCAGGACTTCCCACATCATACAGAGAAAGAGTAAGCAGAGTCAAACAGAGGCCATATAGCTGCAGAAAAAGGACACCAGAACCTTGCCAGTAGGCCACAGACTTGTGGCAATACAAAGATCAGTTTGAATAGGTTCGTTTAAGATGTGTTGCTTTTATTGGTTATGAATAAAGAATCTGCCTTGGCCTGTGATAGGGTAGAGTAGAGCTTGGTGGGAAAACTAAACTGAATACTGGTAGAAAAAGGTATAGTCAGAGGAGATAACATGTAGCCACCAGAGGGGAAAGATGTGATCTGCCAGCTGGAACCTTGCTGGTAGTCCACAAGCCTCATGGTATAATATAAAATAATAGAAATGGGTTAAATTAAGATATAAGAAGCTAGAGCTAATAGGCCAAGCAGTGGTTTAATTAATACAGTTTCTGAGTGGTTATTTTGGGAGTCTGGGCAGCTGGGAGCAAATAAGTGATCTCTTACAACATCTGTCTCTCTCTCTATGTATATATGTGTTTGGATTTCCTGCCTGGCTTTACTCTGCTAAAACATTTGCCAAAACAACTTTATTCATTAGTCAATAAAAGCAATATATATATATATATATGTATATATATATATATATATACAGAATGATATCCCACATCATCTCATCTTTTCTGTCTAAATAAATATGAAGGTTTTAATTTAACATAGTAAAATCACATATAATAAAACAGGTATCAAGCAAGAATTGCAGGTACAATATTTAGTACATTTGTATCTTGCAAAAAAATAAAGGAAATATTCTATCATCTATTTTATCTTTGTGAGTCTAAAGTTTTATATTCAATTTACCTTTTATCATAACTAAGCAAAGCTATAATTATAACTATCTTGTCTTCAACTCTATCAAAGAACTGAGAAGGATATAATATTACCTAAGAAAATAGGAAACACATTGTAAGCAACTTACAAACTGTAGAATTGACAGAGGTATCTTGCTACCTTGACAGTCACCCAAAGTTCTTCTGTAAATTTGGGGCATCCATCTTTAGCCTACAGGCACATAGCATCTGAAAGTCTTTTCCAGAAAGCAGAAAATATGAAAGGCTATTTTGCCCATCTTAGCAGACTGTCAGTCACCTTCTGTGTTCTGCAGAATGAGTGGCAGTTTCCTCTGTGAAGCAGGAACCCTGAAGGACCATCCTATCTTTTGGAAAGTTTAGCAGTCCCTTGCCTGTGGTTCCTGCATGTCCAGTTCATACAGCATATCATCATGTAGTCCAGGCAAGAATAGCTTCTTGCCCAAATGGCTAACCTTGTCACACTGAAGGCAAAGTCTGTAGCAAGATTCTTCATTGCCCATCAACATCTGTGAAGTAATTGATTCTGCCAGAAGCAGACATGCCTCACTGTTGAGAAAAAACCTATATTCTTAAAACATTTTAAATTTTATTTTTTTATTTTTTTCCAATTTGGGGAACCAATGAGTTTATTGGAATTACTTGCAGAAGTGTGGGTGACTCCAAAGGAGCTGCAGCACTAAAAGTTCTCACCCCAGAATGGATGATTACTACACCACATGGACTAAGTCCTCATCAGTTAACCCTCCACACTTTATACACTCGAGCACCTCCTGCAACCACAAGACCATGTGTAATTGGGGAAGACTTAGGTGCAGGTGCCTAGGAGTTTCAGGAGGGAATGGCTAGAATGTTAGGTGGGTGTTCAACATACCTTCCCCACCCTGTCCTTCTAGGAAGGATTGTCAACCATCAACAAGCCCGATCTCTGGCTGCTCTACCAAGTAGTTACAGCTGCTCTAATGGAGATAACTATAATGCTGGCAGTGGGGGTGAGCTTCACAGCCACGCCTTTCAATTAAGGAATAACTTCAAGTCAGTTTACTTCTTTCAAGAAGGTCCATGTACTCAGTGGTGGCACTTTTCAAGTTTTTCTACCAAAGCAGAAGAAAATGAATAGGTACTCCAGGGACCAGAGGGTATAATCTTCATCTCCATGGTTCTCTGTTTTAATTGAGGTTGTAATCATTCCTTTATTTAGTCCTGCTGGATGGTGATTACATTTTAAATTTTATATTCTGTAGATTTTTGAAAGGTTTGAAGAATACCTATTCATCTGAAATATAACTCTGTACATATATAACTAGCATGACTACAGTTTGATCATTATAGATTTCTACCTATTAATCCATAATTTTTAATTTTGAGTTACATTTTTAAATGAGCTGCACAAACTAATACCTTAAACAAGAGTAGAAATATATAACAAAGTTGACCTTACATTTGTATAAATAAACCAAAGTTCATACCAATGTAAAATATTCATTTCTATTTCATATCCCTCTTATTTTTTTAAGAAATTGACTGTGGCCATTAATCATTTATAATTAATCCCCTTTAAAGAGAAGCAAGCATTCATAAACAATCATTCTGGGAATTTGAGCATTATTTTATCCAAAATGTTTCCTGCTATTTATAATTTGAAGCATTTTTACGGTTCATGGAGACCTTTTGCCAGGTCTTGTTCCATCAAGCCATATTATCCTGGAAGAAATCCACAGGTTCTCATCTTCTGTGGGAAAAAAAAATCAGAATCTCTTTTCCAAAGTAACATATTCTTAGACTCAATTTTTGAAGTCAAGATACCTTTAAAATGCATATGTTGTTTTAACTCAGCAGCCCTCAGAATCAAATGTCACTCAGCAGTCAAGAAATTCAAAGAAAACACAATAATATACAAAATCCAGATTCTCTGTATATATTTCATCTTTATGTGGCTTATTTCATACTCTATTACCTTCTAATATTATTTTTTTTATCTTTAATCTATGAGTGTCTATACTCTTTCTTCTCTCTCTCCTAAACCCATGACAATTTATCCAACATGAGGACCCATTTAGAGGTCTTTTCTTTTTGTCTGAATGTGTCTTTATTGTGTGTTTATAATCCTTTTCCATCCAGAGGCACTTCTTAAAATGCTAAGCATGGCTAGGACTGAGGCTGCTTTGCCTTTTGGATCTGGCCAGTCCAACAAGGCAGAGATATGTTCACTGCCAGCTCTGTGAGTCATGCTCACGGTACTTAGCTGTAGGGATGCATCATATTTACGTTGCTGGTATGCAACTTGTAGTACTCTGCAAACAAATCCCATTTATGTGCTCTGTAACAGGATCTGCCCCCCCAAAAAAAAGAAACAAAAAAAAAACAAAGAAAAGGGACCCTTAATGTTGCCAGCATGAATGAGGAATCGAGCTCTTAAAGAAGCAACTTTTTTTTTTTACTAGTGCTACTAATGCTGAGTCACAGAAGCCTTCTCTTCCTATCTGAAAATATGCTGCTACCAAGAGTTTCCAATTAACTCCCATTTATATGGGTCTAAAAGCCATTGTTTAGGCATTATGAGGTTTTATGTGGATGTACATTCCCGAAAACTGAGTGCCGTTATGTAAACAGGAGACTATACATTGTTTTCCCAGCTGCCGAGACCAGAATAATCACACAAAACTGTATTAATTATATACTATTTGGTCAATATCTCAGGCTTATTCCTAGATAGCTCTTACAACTTAAAATAACTCATTTCTATTAATCTATGTATTTTCATGAAGCTGAGGTCTACCAATAAGTTTTTGACATCTTTCTCCTTTGGCAGTTATATGGCATCTCTTTGACTCTCCCTACTCTTTCTCTTTATATATGTTTCTTTATTTAGATTTGCCACTTGGTTTTACTCTGCTAACTATTGTCTGAAACAGCTGTATTAATAGCCAATTAGAACAACATATATACAGAAGGGCAACCCATATCAGTTATTCTCTAAAACTTCTGTGATACAATGTCAGCAACTTAGTTAAAGTTTCCAAAATCTCTTTAAGCAAAGGACCACTATATCTAATTTGATTAATATCTTGGGTATTTTCAAGAACTTTTTAGAGCTTTCATCTGAAAATTAAAAGTAAAAATATTTCATTGAATTAACCTCAAGGAAGTAATCAAAAGAAGTCACAATTATGTGAAAAGACGATGGTTTTCAGAATGAACCCTCTGCATAGTTTTATACATCGAATACATTGATACAATTATCAATTTGTGTATTAATTTACTCAATCTTCACTAAATCATCTTTGTCTAGCATTTCTTATAGCCTTTAAGGAAGAATTTATATCACTGATATGGAAAATACTAAACCATCCAAGGCAATAATAATCTGATCGAAAGTTTAGGAAAAGTTCTAGTTAGGTGCTGGAAGAAATTTAATGAGTTTATTTTAGATTGAGTGCTAAGGGCCTGGCTCATTATAATATGTGGTATTTTACTTGTTTCTTCGGGAATAGATACCTGCATGGGAAGTGTTACTGGCAGAACATTTGGTGAGAGAAAAAAAAACCAACACAACTTCCAATTTACAGAAGAGGAAGAAAGAAAGAAAGAAAGAAAGAAAGAAAGAAAGAAAGGAAGGAAGGAAGGAAGGAAGGAAGGAAGGAAGGAAGGAAGGAAGGAAAAGAAAGGAAGGAAGGAAGGAAGGAAGGAAGAAAGAAAGAAAGAGAAAGGAAGGAAGGAAGGAAGGAAGAAAGAAAGAAAGAAAGAAAGAAAGAAAGAAAGAAAGAAAGAAAAGTTGTGAATTTATAAAGCTCACTGCTAAAAACCTTAGCTCACTGGAACTTATCTGGAACTTATTGACTTTATAAATTTGCTGGACTTTTTGAGTCTTATAGCAACAAAGCTTAAAATGTAAGCATGGTAAAGACGGCTGGAATTTCTAAGCTCCCCTACCATCTCACGGAAGCATCTCCATGTGTTTGCCATCACTTACTAAAGTCAGACACTCAGGAGACTGAGATTCAGCAGAGCAGGAGTTCATGCTGGTATTTTAAGACCTTAAAGATAAAAAAGAAGGTTCAAAATCTATTATCATTTTATACTTCCTAATAATTATGACTATGATTCATTCAAATCAACCTTTCAAATATCTTGTCATAAAATAAAGGACAAGCTACAGAGTTCCTTATTAAGGGGTTAGAAAAGAAGAAATGCACTATTCTAAGGCTTCATTAGCCTAAAGTTTAGAAGACTCCAAACTTACCATTAAAATTCACTTCTGATAACATATCCCAAAATTCATCTTTCAAATTAATTTACACCTCATAGTTTATACTAAATTCTGAAAATCATTTTATGGTGTGTATAAAATGGTTATACAGTAATTCCATTCCCAGTATTCATTCAAAAATTGGAGAGAAGGGATGGGATGATTTACATATGGCCATATAATTATCCTGGCACTGAAATTCACAAAAGACAGATATCAACACAGAGTACACCGACACAGAAATTGAAAAGGATGACACACCATGTAACTGTAATAATCACTTCATCATCAATTAGTGTCATGAATAAATTACCCTCTTAAGTGAGAAATTATAGACAGCCCCACAGAGTCAACCAAATCTGGCAATCCATTATTCCTACAAATAAAGTAGAAATACTGAATTTAATTAGCCTTAATTTTAGGGTTTTTTTTTAATAAAAAAAGGATTAAAAAACAGGCAAGTATAAAAACATCCATCAAATAAGTTTATTTCATCATACATTTCAGGAGACATACCTTTAACACACACTAAGTCAATACTGAAAGCCTATCCAAAACACCTATATTTATTTTTAAATAAATATATTTGTCTAAGATGATTGGAGAGAGGGATGAAGATTGAAAGTCAAAGAACACATTTTTCAGGTTCTGGTAGTAAGCAATGTTATACATCATGAATTTTTGCTTTATGAGACTGGAGAAATTCAATCAACTGACTCTATCTTTGAGATAATTTATACTTGACATGGAGAATATTCTAGTTCTAATATCTGTGTGCAGATTCACAGCAGTTCTCAGTTTTCCCAGTATAACAATGGGTATTAGTAATTACTATATAAGAATGGAAGATGTTTTGTAGTCTTTCTGGATCATGATTCTGTCTCTAGTAGGGCATAGTTGGAAACACATTGTAAATGTGTATAGTGATATTTTACTTACATTTTAATAAATAATGCTTGCCTAAAGATAAGAATGGAAAAGCTAAATTACTGGAAGTCAGGCCATGGTGGAACACACCTTTAATCTCAGGATTTGGAAGACAGAGGCAGACGGCTCTCTGTGAGTTCAAGGCCACCCTCAGCAACACAAGATCAATGCAGAAACAAATCCAAGTGATGGTGCAACAAACCTTTTATCCCAGTACTAGGGTGTCATAAGCTTTAATCTCAAAACTAGAGGTAATGTAAAATTGGAGGAGAGGCTGAGTAGTCTGCTTAGTCTGTGGTCTCCCAGTCTTGGTAGAGGTAAGACTTCTCTAGTGACTTAGCTGCTTTGCTTTTCTGGTTTTGGGGTTGAAGCCTAATATTTGTGTCTGGCTTTTTATTATTTGTTCTACAAAACTGTAATCTCTTCTCTCCTGAAACTAGACCTTTCCATGAATAGTCTATTGTTCAGGAGGCTCTCATTTCATACAATCCTTCATCTCCATTTGGTATTTTTATCTTTGTGATGTTTTTACAATAATAACTATGTCTCAACACTTCTAAAGCAAAATATCTGTTACCCTCATTGGGGTAGAGGGAAAAAAAGCACTGACTATTGAAGAAATATGCAGTTCTGTTTGCTAGCTGTCCTAGAGAAGCCGTTGTCACTGACAAAGGACAGCTTCTTAAAAATTTTCTTTTCTGTAGAAATTTCCTCAAAGCATACTTTGAACCCTAAGAGAGTAAGTAGTTCTTTCATGTATATTCCAATTCATTCTATATGGTCTTTATACAGAATTCTTTATCCATATAAAATAAATTGCAAAATGATGATTAAGTTTTACAAGTGACTTCATTAGCTACTTGTGGTCATCAAAGTATACATAAATATCCATTTAAAGTCTCAGAATATAACGTCAGGTTAGAACTGCAGTTGCACATTAAGCAGACATTAGAACTTTAAGAAACAGTTTATCTGGATAATGTCACAGGTCATTGATACAAAGGTGCACATTAGAGTGAAGAATTATGAATACCAGATTCACAAATTTGAAGTAATTTTCTTTAACTTACATTTCCAAACTTTAGTAGAAAAGTTAGTAATTTATTCAGAAATAAGGTCTTATTCTAGAGCCCATGTTGGGCGTAAAACTAAGGGTAACCCAGGCTGTTCATCATCTAGTGATCCTTAGTGGGACTACTCTTTTTGAATTCAAGGGCTGGCATCCTATCCCTGTGTATCAGGTTCATTTTGAGACTCATTACCACAAATGGAACCAAAGGGCACCCTAGAACTTTCCATTCTTCTTTTAATCTTTTCCTTTTCCTGAAGAGAACGTCATCTTCTCTACGATCAACCTCTTAGGATTTTGAAGGAAAATTTCACAACTAGCATACATTTCTCATGTGAGTAAAACACTGCATTTCTTGAATTACTCATCCTGGGACATTGTTCTTGAAACAGGATATTTTCTTTTGCTGATAACCTTTTCCAAAAAGGGAACTTAAGAGCGAACATGAAATTCCTTCATATATGGTAGTTTATAAAAAATAATCATTTTGCAAATATTTACAAACCTATACATGCCTTTTAAGTTCTGCTTTAGAACATAGTCAATAATCCATTTTACCCTGCATATCCTACAAATGCAACATAAATAAGACATTAATCTTGAATCCATAAAAAGAAGGTTATGAATCTTGTGGAAACACAAGTAGTAGTTTAGTGTCTTTATGCATTTACATATATGTATTTAAATAGTTTTAGTTTCCATTCTGATAGATTATTTTCAGTCCAATGAGAGTAGCACCAAGGAACTTTGAAAGGACTTCCAAGTGGGTTGCGAAGCAGTGAACTATTAACCTGTCATTAAAAAAAAAGTTGGTTTCCTTTTTCTGAGCTATTCTCAGAAATTCATTAAAGTAACTATTTTAGTAGTTCTTTTGGAATCACAAAACACCTTGCATAATGAAGACAATTTGAAAATATGCCTTCTAAATGCTAGCCTCTAAAGAGTAGGACAAATCTGGCTCATTCTTTTATAATTCCTTGACTTAGTACAAAGAGTAAGAAAAGATAGGTTGCATTATATGCTAGAGCTTTTGTTTATTCATGACTGTAGAAATCTATCTGTTCATACTTGGTATTTGTTGATTTATTTACTGTGTCTTAGGGACCAGGGAGAGACGGCTCTTCTGTTAAGCACACTGGCTGCTCTTCCAGAGGACCCGGGTTTCATTCTCAGCACCCAAATGGCTACTAACAACCATCCACAAAGCAGTTGCAGGGAATCGGTTGCCCACTTCTGGCTTATACTTGCCTTTCACCTATGTGGTACACAGACATTCTGGGAGGCAAAACACTCACAAATTTTTAAAAATGAAAATATGTTAAAATATATTCTTGCTTCCTATTCATTGAACACAATGTTCAGTATAAAGCAGAACATAGGATAGCCTGATCATTACTCAATAAATAAAGCAACTAAATAAAGAAAGCCACGAGCAATCAGCAGTCATCCTTTGGCTTTATTTGATAAAGGACATTAGCAATGCTTGTTCTTATTGTTTTTGGATGTGACAGTAAATTTGAAGCTTACACCTGGCTTTCCTAGTCTCATATATTATTATTATAAATTATGCATATAATCATACATTTTCTCTGTAATGTACTGTATATTATTTCCCTGCTAACATTTTACTTTCCTGAAAACTCATTAACACGAGTGTGCCTTCTTGTAGCTCAGCTTATCATATTTTAAGAACTCTAGTCTTTATGAGTCATCACTGCCATTTGCATTTTAGAGAGGAGTCTAGTCTGGTGGAGGGGAGACAAGCAAATGAGCAGAGCTTGCAAGTGGCAGAATTGTAGTAGAATGTGTCTCTGACTCCCAGCTCTGAAAGTTTCCATTTCCCTCTACTACTTTCGAAGCTGCATGGCGCCTGGCAGATTTTCACTTGACAGATGGTCATATGAGAAATGATGCATATAGAGAAACCCCAGACAATACAAGGAAGTTTATTGCTAAGAATTATTCCAAGTGCATATTGGTAGCCTTTTCCAAAGTAAAGGGCATTGCTTTACGAAGTTTACTGGATAAAGTAAGAGATAAGAATCCAGAAGGTTGGAAAGAGATCAGACACAAATAAACAAGTATAAACAATTATATTATATTGCCATGGAATGAAAGCCCCCTTTTCCTGTCAGACCTTAAAATTCAAACTCAGTAAACAGCTCCACTAACTTCTTTGGTTTATGAAAAAGCAGGGCAGACCACGTTCTCTTACAGCTCAGCACATTCGAAGATGCTCCAGTCTCTGCATGAAATGCTCTGAACTGTATTCATCAGGTGGTACCCTTTGTTATACATGGCTCTGCACAATAGTCACATTTTTCTTTAATATTCTTTTACTCTTATTTAAATTATTCTTCTCCTTACTCATGTACTGCTGAATCACTGTGATATCTTCTTCATAGGACACTGTCACTAAGACAAAAAGGCAGCCTACTGACTGGGAAAAGATCTTCACCAACCCTGCAACTGACAAAGGTCTGATCTCTAAAATATATAAGGAACTCAAGAGACTAGACTTTAAAATGCTAATTAACCCATTTAAAAACTTGAAGAGCACACATTCATTTGTGTGTGGGGTGAGAAGTTTTCCTCACATGGGGTGTGTTTCAATGAAGGACAAGGCTGAGCCATTATGTGGACACAGCCACAACAATGGAAACTAGAGTGCTTTCTGAAAAGCACCAAAAAAAAAAAAGAGCTTTAAAAAAAAAAATGGGGCTCTGAACTGAACAGAGAATTTTCAACAGAAGTCCAAATATCCAAAAGACACTAAAGGTCATGTTCAACCTCCTTAGCTATCAGGGAAATGCAAAGCAAAACAACTTTGAGATACCATCTTACACCTGTCAGATTGGCTAAAATCAAAAACACCAATGATAGCTTTTGCTGGAGAGGTTGTGGGGTAAGGGGTACACTCATCCATTGCTGGTGGGAAGGCAAACTTGTGCAACCACTTTGGAAAGCAGTGTGGCGATTTCTCAGGAAATTCGGGATCAACCTACCCCAGGACCCAGTAATTCCACTCTTGGGAATTTACCCAAGACATGCCCAATCATACTACAAAAGCATTTGTTCAACTATGTTCATAGCAGCATTATTTGTAATAGCCAGAACCTGGAAACAACCTAGATGCCCTTCAGTGGAAGAATTGATGAAGAAAGTGTGGAATATAAACATATTAGAATACTACTCAGCGATAAAAAACGACATCTTGAATTTTGCATACAAATGGATGGAAACAGAAAACACTATTCTAAGTGAGGTAACCCAGCCCCAAAAAGATGAACATGGGATGTGCTCACTCATAATCGGTTTCTAGCAATAATTAAAGGACATCGAGCCTTTAATTCGTGATCCTTGAGAAGATAATAAGAAGGTGAACCCAAAGAAAAACTTATAGTTATCCTCCTGGTTATTGGAATTAGACAAGATTGCCGGGCAAAAATTGGGAACTTGGGGGTGGGCTGAGATGGGGGCAAGGAGAGATGGGGAGAGAAAAGTGTGAAGGGGAGGATGGGGAGAGCTTGGGAGAAAGGGATGCTTGGGATATAGGAAGGGTGGATATGGGAGCAGGGAAGCATATATATTAATTAAGGGAGCCATCTTAGGGTTGTCAAGAGACTTGACTCTAGAGGGGTTCCCAGGTATCCAGGGAGATGCCCCCAGCTAGTTCCTTGGGCAGCTGAGGAGAGTTAGCTGAAAAAGGCCAGATCCTATAGCCATACTGATGATTATCTTGTATATCACCATAGAACCTTCACCTGGCGATGGATGGAGATAGAGACAGAGCCCCACATTGGAGCACCGGACTCAGCTCCCATGGTCCTATGTGGAGCAGAAGGAGGTAGAACATGAGAAGGAAAGTCAGGACCGTTAGGGGTGCTTTCACTCACTGAGACGGTGAGACAGAACTAACGGGAGATCACCAACTCCAGTTCGAATGGGACTGATGGAACATGAGACCAAACTGGACTCTCTGAAGTGGCTGATGGTGGAGGAGGACTGAGAAACCAAGGACAATGGCAATGGGCCTGGACTCTACAGCATGGATGGGCTCTGTGTGGGCCTTGTCAGTTTGGTTGCTCACCTTCCTGGACCTGGGGGGAGTTGGAAGGACCTTGGACTTAGCATAGTGAAGGGAATCCTGATGGCTCTTTGGCCTGGAGAGGGAGGGAGTAGGGGTATGGATGGAAGGGAGGGGAGGGAAGGGGGAGGAGATGGAAATTTTTAATAAAAAAGAGGGAAAAAAAGAAATATGGGAAATTAGCTTCTATGTTTCTTTTTCTCTTTTCTTCACTAGAATATTGATTGTGCAGTGGAAATTTCTTTATTATTTGAAAGTATGATCTTATAAAAAAGCAGTGCCTGATATATGCAAAACATCCAATAAATATGTGGATAAATGAAATAATGAATATTAAGGTATTGTGTGGAAATAAGTAAGGGTATTTGGAGACAAAATAATATAAAATATGCAGCTAGGTGAGATTTCAGATTCGAGTAAAGACTGTCTCTAACTCTGTTGCTTGCTCTCGGAACCCTTTAAATAATGTTGGGTTGCCTCATCCTCCTCTAATATAACACTTTTTGTCTCATATTATTGCATCTTGTATTGTCATGCTTGGTTGATATTCCTAGGAGGTCTGCTCTTTTCTGAATGGAAACTGAGGTGTAGGGGACCTGGAGAGAGGAGTGGTTGGGGAGACTATAAGAAATGGGCAAAAATTAGGCTTCAGTCAGGATATACTGCATGGGAAAAAAAAAAACAGTTTTAAAAACTGCCAAGGTAAGCAGAAACAATGTAGATTTTTTTTACTCTGACAATTCTGTCTTCAGATTTTTCAAGAATGACTACATGAAACAGACAGAACATTGATGTGGGAGAGTCTTCTGTTTGAGTTGATTTCATTGACTAATAAAGAAACTGCCTGGCCCATTTGATAGACCGCCCCTTAGGTGGGTGGAGTAGACAGAACAGGAAGAGGAACTGAGGTAGAAGGATCAGTAAGATGCCACGCCTCACCTAAGTTAGGCAGACTGCCATGCCTCTCCTCAGAGAGATGCCAGACACGATGAAGCTCCAGCCCAAGATGGACGTATGCTAGAATCTTTCCGGTAAGACACCATTCGTGGTGTTACAAAGATTATTAGATATGGGTTAGTCAAGATGTGAGTAAGAGGCTGGAACTAATGAGCCAGGCAGTATTTAAAAGAATACAGTTTCCGTGTAATTATTTTGGGGCATAGGGCGGTGGGAAGCCAGCCCAAAGCCCTCACTACAGAACATACAACATACACACATATGCATGGAGAGAGAGAGAGAGAGAGAGAGAGAGAGAGAGAGAGAGAGAGAGAGAGAGAGAGAGATATTCCTCATATCATACATATTGGAAAAATATACACAATCTAATTTGGATAAAAATGTAAAAGTGTGTATTTGTCATGTTTTCTAACTTTTGCCAAACTCATTCATTATATTTTTATAAGACTTCTCTATTTTCATGATTAGTTGTCCATGAAACATTCAGAGAACATATGTGATGTGGGATTTCCCCTCTGTATGCTGTACATACATTTGGTTAATTAAGAATCTGCTTTGGGCCTATTGTATCACAGAGAATAGGCCAAGGCAGAAATTCCAAGTGGACAGAGGATGAGACAGTAGGTAGAGTCAGGGAGAAGCTGTGTAGCTACTGCAGGAGACAGACAGCAGATGCCAGACAGAACTTTACCGGTTGGCCGCATCCTATGAGATGAAATACAAATTAAATAGAAAAAATGGGTTAGTTTAGATATAAGACCTAGCCAATAAGAAGGGTGAGCTAATAGGCCAAGGAGTGTTGTCATAATACAGTTTCTGTGTTACTATTTGTATCTTAGGTGACGGGAGAAATGAATAAGCTGCATCAGACAACAGAATGACATTTCAACGTGTGCTGACAATAAGCACATCAAACCCAAAAAAGCTTGGAAACGGTTTCTAGACTCAAAAGAATAGAGTGAAGCACAGTTTCTTGGTAGTCACATTTTTCAGACAGGCTGTTTGCTGGCAGCATACAGGTGTGCCACAGCTCCTTTAACAGAAGGCTTAACTAACTGACTCAGAATAAGAAACGTTGGCTTTCTGGTTTGTGCTGGCAGCACGAACTCTGACTCTTATAGGAGGCCAAGCACTTAAATGGGGTCTGTGAGCAGCCTACTACTAGGTGTTTAATGGTGATATAGACCCACTATGACCCAGGAGCTGGAGCAGGGTGCATGCCTCTCAGAGGCAGCAAGCATATCTCCCCCAAGTTGGACTGGGCAGATCCACAAGGCAGGACTGCAGAGTTGATCATAGCCATGCCCGTTTAGCAAAAGAAAATTTTTTTTCTTTGGGGCTCCTGGAACCCTCGGCTTGCTGAACTATCGGTTAATATCTGTGCTGCTGGGCGGCTATTGCAGTTTGCTCTGTGGCTCACGTGACTCTGGCTAACCTGGCATTTCCCTCCCACCCTCAGCATCGCTGGCGGGCATGAGGCTGGAGGAAGGTGACATTGCGGTAAGGCAGCTCCTTACTCACTCCTAGACTTTCTGTCCTGGGGACCAAGGTGCTCAGTCTCAGTTGTGTGTCTGCTACACATCGGAGGGACTGCTGCCTCTAAAGAGGATGGTGTCCCACGGTCTAAACTTAGCCAGTCATTGCCCTTCACTGATGTTGAGCATGGCCCTTGTCTGCTGGGTCAGAAAATTATTACAGATACTCAATAAAGACAGATACAAATAAAAAAATCCTCTGAATGTGTAACAGTGATGGATAAATGTAAATAGGCTTGGGAAAGAGAAGAAGGAGTCATCTATTGTCTCTGGCTTTTAGAGTATCTGCATCATCATCCACAATCAGCCTTCGGAAAGTGGGTTGTGTACTCTTTAGGTCTGAGCAAACTGAGTATTTAGTGCTCTATACTTTGATCTCTGAGTTAATTTTCTATGCTACAAAAAATAAGCTTTTATGATAAGTATTAAGAGCCATGCAATGGTAGTACATGCCTTTAATTCCAGTACTAAGGAGGCAGAGGCAGATGGATCTCTGTGAGTTCGAGGCCAACTGGGTCTAAGAGTGAATTCCAGGACAGGCAACAAAGCTACACAGAGAAACACTGTCTCATAAAGTAAAATATATGCCAAACTATGGGTATATTGATAATCCTCACACAGCATAAGGGTGTTCCATAGGGCCGATTATGTCTAGTCACAGGTTCTTGGCTCTAATATAAGTACCAGACATAGGTTTCTTGTAGAGAAGAACTTAGATCCAATCAAAAGGTGATTGGTTACATCAATAATATTTGTACCATTTTTGCACCCATGGGCATGTCTTGGTAGGACCAACATTGTTCTTGTTTATAGGTGTCGTATCTGGACAAGTGGAATCTCAAACAACCTATGAAATAAAAAGGATGTCAGAATTGTATGTTGTTATTGGTCACAACTGTAGATATAAAAGGAAATCCGGGGTATAAGATTAGTAAGAATTCTATTGTACTTGACAGAAAAAAGAAAAAAAATACCCAAAGACAATTTCTGATAGAAAGGAAGATAACATGAAGAAATCTTAAGAATGTATTACAGAAGAACAGGCACGTATTTTCCAAAAGTCTTAAAGTAATGGTACAGAATTAAGATCCATTTTAAGTTCCTTCAGAAGTCATTAAGAAATGCCAGAAACAAGAGGCAAAGTTAGAAGTGAGCTTAATACATCCTATTAATGATCAATTGGCAGTCATTTCCCCCTCTCCGTTTTCATTTCCTCATCTGTGAAATGAGAACATAGGGTCACTTTTAATAGGTAAATGTTTTATAGTCTATTATGCTATAGAATCTTTCCTGGGCACACACAATAAATCAAGCTATCACGGAACTGGGCATTTTATGAGTCATGAAAGGGATGTGACATTTAAATTTCATCTGGATATGGCTATTAACACAATGTAGTAGAAAGATCAGAGGGCAAGAACCCCAGCTCTCCACTCACTATCTGTGTGGGAGCCTGAAAAAATTAATAACAATGCTCTAATTTGTTCATTTATTAAGTGGAAAAGAATAGTATTATCTCACTAGTAAAATTTTCCAGATATGCAGTAATGGAAGAATTGTAAATGGATTATTTCATTCCTTTTTCAGATATATTAAACTGTTATTCAATCTCAGTTGAAATTCTTTTCATATTTGGATATTTGTAAGAGACAAAAGTCTTTTATTTGTAAGAGACTCACTAAAGACTGAACTAGAGAAAAATAGAAGAAAATGAAAAGAGTGGTCTAGTGAATTTCAATGTACATGATAGTGGTTTATTCTAGAACATTTTTCACATTGGAAACTTAGAACTGTAAGTGAATATACAGTAAAATGAAAAGACATTTACAGTAAACAATATAAGTGACATAAGTTTTTACAATTCCATTATGTGTTCTCACAACTAAATTGACATTTAGAAGCTAAAAAATCCTCCTCATATATGTAGAATATAATATAAATCTCATACTATCTACTACATATATTCTATGTATAGGCAAATAATTATACAGCACAATCTAAGGTCAAATTGAGGAAAAATAAAAAATAAATTCACTGGATCATAAGTGTTCTTTTGTCTGAGCACTACTGAGTCCTCCGAATGTGTTACCTCTTCTAATACATATGTGCACTATATATTGTTCTAATGCAAGTATATTCTTATTTGCCCAGGAGGAACAGAAAATTTGAAATTGAAAGGCACCTAATGGATATTGTTTTATCAATAAGTAATATATAGAAGCTTTCTTTCTTTGTTCTTTGTTTTATGATTTTGTTTGTTTTTTCTTTCTAATCATATAAAGATATTGCTTCTACATCTAGGCTGTGTTCCTTCTTATCCAGTGTGTCAAAACATTTTCAGTATTCATATACATATACGCCCAAGCCTTCATAATTTTCATTATTCATTAGGCATTTGAATGTGTGGATTGTTACAGTGGTTCTCGATGAAGAGTGCCCTTAACATTGAAATGTTTTTAGTAATATATTGAGTTGAGGATTTACCACAATTCTGACACACTAGGGTGGTCTTTAAGTTCTTTGAAGAAATTCAACTAAGTTACTCTAAACAGAAAAAATGGTTACATTGTAAGAACATCATTAATGAAGTCTAGGGTGACTACAAATGTGGAATAATTAAAATCATCTAGAAATTTATTGGGGATGTAAGTGACAGAGTACTGTTTACCAACAAATCAGTAATCTGGAACTCACAGTCCTGTCATTTAAATAAAAACTTTCTTGATTTTTGTTCTATTTTCCAGGCCAAAGTTTTTAGAACTAATGTAGGCAAAGAGAGTGAAACAATGGGAGATAATGATGGGGCTTGAATTCTGGGGCATGGGGGGCATAATTATACTTATTTTTTGGTAACTCTGTTTATGCACAGTGTAACACATTTTAGTTTTATCTTTAATGCTGGGGGAAATATTGTCTATTTTCTGCATCCATTGCAGAGCTCTGTGCAGCAAATCCTAGAACACCTGCCACACTGCACTGGTTTAAAAAAGGAGAGCCATTCTAATATTAACCCTGAATTTTCACTACTCACAATGCTGACATCAGGGATGTACCCTTAACTGTTTTTCCCACTTGTTCTTTCTTGAGGCACTGTGAATGGACCACCTTGATCAAAATTCAATTCAAGGAACATTTGTGTAGTATCTTATGCTTCCTCTTATGGATTACAAAATGATGAGGATCAATATCATCTGTCAGCAAGATCTGAAATCATCCAGGAGACAAATGTCACTGCATACTTTCCTCAGATAATCAGATATAAATGTATTGAGGTCTGGTAGATGTAATTGTCACAACTGTGGATAGACCCTTTCATGTGCTGGGATCTTTTAATAAAAGTAGAAAGCGTAATTGACTCTTACTGTTTCATTACTCCCTGCCTCCTGAGTGAATGCAGAACAACCAGCCCTCACATGCTTCTGTAGCCACATCTTTGCAAATATCATAGACTGTATCATTAAAGGGTGAGCCAAAATTATCTTTCTCACCTTAAGCTACATTTCACAGGGTGTTTTATGGCAGTAACATGAAAAGTCACATGAAAAGACACTTATACAACTTAGCAGCTGTTTAGTTGGGGCTTTCTGTTCATTGGCAGAAGCAGTGATTGATCAGAGGGGCAGAGGCGTAATTAGTGATGGATTCAGTTTAAAATGCAGTCCATGTAAAATCTAAGCAGGTCTGGTTTTGGCCTAGGCACTAGAGAAATATGGAAAATATTCTGAAGTATTAGTAATACTACTTATCTACTAGACATTAAGAAATAAAAAGACAATCCAATAGTTTTGCCCTGGGAGGCTTTTGGTCATATGTTGTAGTGACAAAGAAGGAAATTGGTGGAGATGGGATGAAAATTAGAGGAGATGGGGAAAGGAGTCATTAGGAAACTCTGTATACATTCATGAAATTGTCAGAGAACAAAACTAGTCAACGAAATGGTAACTTGAAGCCATAAAACTGAGCAACATATGAATGAGAATATAATTATTTTTAATTATTTCATCCACTAGAAACATATTTTGATGGAGGAGAGTTATCTGTCTATGTTACTTTCATTGGTTAATTAAAGAAAACTGTGTTGGCCCTTTAAGAGACAGAAAATTAGGTAGGTGGAATAGACAGAACAGAATTCTGGGAAAGAGAGGGGAGACTGCTTCAGGCAGTCACCATATGCAGTCTCCATGCTTCTCCTCTCCGAGATGGACGCAGGTTAAGATCTCTCCTGGTAAGCCACACCTTGTGGTGCTACACAGATTACTAAATATGCGTTAAAGGAAGATGTGAGAATTAGCCAATAAGAGGCTGAAACTATGGGCCAGGCAGTGTTTTAAAAGAATACAGTTTCCGTGTAATTATTTTGGGTAAAGCTAGCGGGTGGCAGGAAACCGCCCTGCCGTTCCTTCTACAATATTTGTTCAGCACAATCAATGAATTCATGTTTTAGAAAGTAATAAGAACTCAAGGGCTTGTCAATATCTATGTCTAGTCTGCAAGAATTCAAAAATCTGCACAGTCAACAAAACTTTGGTTGACCTAGGATTCAGAAGAAAATAAGAAGCTAGCAAGATGGCAAGAAACTAATGATGAAAGTTTGAATTAATTGGAGTGACTATCACTGATGGCAATCAACCATTCTCCAATCTGATCCCTCATGTTCTCATCCCCAACCACCACACTCGGCCAATTCCCCTTCTTAAAGATAGGAGAGAGTCTCCCTTTGAGTTCCTCTTTTTGCCCAACTTCTCTGGGTCTGTGGACCATAACATGATTATCTTTGCTTTACAGCTAATATCCACTTATGAGTACATACCATGTTTATCTTTCTGAGTCTGAGTTACCTTCTCAGGATGATTTATTTCTACTTCTATCCATAAAATTACTTTTAACTATCTTATCATGCATAAAAATACTAGATTGGAATTAGAAGAAATTCAATGAGAGTTACTGTCACCAAAAATAAGTAGGAGATACTTTTGATCACTGTTTTCAAGGAAATTAAACAATTACAATGATATTATAAGCATTTAGAAAGCTTTCTGACAGAGAAAAAGGAAATCCAATTGAGAATTAATCAGCATAGCATGTATTTAATCTGTATTTAATGTCTGTTATAAGACTTTCTCTCTGTCTGTCTCTCTCTCTCCTGGTGTGTGTGTGTGTGTGTGTGTGTGTGTGTGTGTGTGTGAGAGAGAGAGAGAGAGAGAGAGAGAGAGAGAGAGAGAGAGAGAGAGAGGTCTTTAATTAAAGACTATATAAACTTGGTCTCTAACCAAGGACAAAACCTTGAAATTAGCTATTAGTTAACAATGCTATGATGTCTACAAAAATTATTTCCAAATAATATTTGAATGGGTGAGGATAATACAAGCTATTCATTAAAAGAAAGGAAACTGATTTTGAAGAATGAGAAAAAGTACTAAAAACTGGCAATATAGGATGGGAACTGGCATTGTACAAAGTGGAAGCATTTTATGCAAAGGTAATAATTCTCCAATTCAGCAGGGCCTCTACGCATTGCATGGATAACAAACTGGAGAGAAGAGGAGACACATCCCCTTAGAGCTTAAAGCGATACTATAGAGAAACCCTCAAGGTGGAGTTTACTTGCTCTTCAATTTGATATTCTTTCCTGATGGTGCATAGACAGACAATTTATGGTCACCATTAAATGCCTTCACATACAATGTAAGATCTAACTCTCACATCACTGTGAAGTTGGCCTGCCTAAGCATTTTGCGAATAGAGGACAGCTATACAGATACATAAAATAACTTAGATAATCTTACCCGAATAGTGGCATGTCTGAGAATAGTATTTAGGAATGTTAATACACAATTTTATTACTGGTGAGGGTCTCCTTAGTTAAGCTAAAACTAAGTCCGGTTAAATACATAAAATTTTTTTTTTAATTTTACACTCCTTGTTTATTAGTTCTCATTTCTTTGATTTTTACCACCCCTATTCTGCTTGTTTTGGTGGTCTGCCTTTGTAATGTTCTCTCTTCCCAGGCTGAGTAATGTGATATGGCCTATCTAAGGCAGCACACCTCTTCGGGAAGCAATTTATCTCCCTAGTAGTGTTAGGGAACATGGTTTGCTCTAGCCTCTAAATCCTACAGGAGCAATTCTAACTGAGAGTGATTTGTGTTGTGAAAGCCCACCAAAGAGATTTATGGGGTGGTCATCTTCAGGGAGCTATGTGCGATGTAATTAGGTGTACTGGGACCTGAGCAATGGGAAGAATGCCATGCAGGAGTCATGAGGCTACTTCTAATCCTTCCCTCATCCTCAGTAGCAACTGGAAGCTGTGGGCCAGCTCTGTCTCTGTATTCATTAAGATTACTATGGAATTTCTGGTGCTTCAGAACTCCTCAAATGTGTCCCAGCGGTCAAGGAAAACAGTGGCTGACATGCTCAGATTTGGAGTTATGGACTTGCACTCATTCCTAAAGGGGATCATCCTTATTTTTATTTATTTTTTAAGGTACAGTAGTAATATTTAGGACATATGAAAGTTGGATAATTTTAGATTGAAGATAGGACAGAACAAAAAAAAAGTTCTAAAATCTTTGATCCTCAAGCAACCTTAGATATAATTAAAACAGAATATAAGGGACGATCTTATCTGTAGATTCAAGCCTTTCACCTTACAGTCACTTAAGAGTTCTCTGCTGTAGGCACTGACATTTCATTGTGATCACAAAACACAGAAGGGGAAGGAACTTTTATATCTGGACAGTAATACTAGCTCAGTTGCCTCGCTCTGTTTTTGTTTTGTATGGAGCAGGTGAATCTCCAAGCAAGACAAGTTTGTGAAGTATTGTGTCATGACATGATAGTCAGGATGGGAGTAGGGTATCAATATGTGTTTCCTTAGATAATCTTAAACAGGTGACTCTACTTATAATAGAAATCTTTGTAAAGCCTCCATTCAATATTCTGGCTACTTAAAGCAATTTCAAGCCAAGAAAAGTAAAGGTGGGAGAGGGAGGGAGAGAGACTGACAGACAGGCAGGCAGACAGACATGATGAACCTGCCCATCCTGAAACAGTATATATGGTCAAGCCTTGGACTTGAATGAAGAATAAAAGCCATAAACTTGTGCAGAAGCATAGCAAGGCATATCTGCAAACACTATTCAAGCTCCTGTTCTCTGAACTGCTTCCTACCAGCAGCTAAAGGAGTATTCATTTATAATAGGTTCCCTACCTTAGAGGTTCAACTGAGGCACATTCTGATCCAGGGTTTTTTTTTTTTTTTTTTTTTTATGAAATTGATCCTCAGGTTCCTAGATTAGTAGCATTCACTCTTACGCATGTTGTGTTTCCTCACTTTTTTCTTTTGACTTTCTACTCCCTGTTGAGTATCCTGTAATCACTTCCCAAAGAATTTATTTTACTTGCACATGTCCTCTAATCTTGGTTTTGTGGTGCTCTGATTTGAATAGACACAACTCGATAAGTAGTCTTTTTATTTTCCAAATGTTCTTTTCTCTAATTCTAGAGACCATGATTTGTCAACTCTTCAAGCAGTGTCTGTATAAGGAGAATATAGATAATCTCTTCAGTGTTTGCATGCTTTTAGAGAGGTGGATTTTTTTTTTTATTTCAGAGTTGTATCAAACCAGAGAAGTTCAGGTTTCAATCACCATGATATGGATTATGTTGTTTTCGTTTTAGAGGATGTACAGGTGAATGTAAACTTAGTGTCATATTAAGGAATTAAAGAAGGCATGATAGAAATATGAGGACTATCAAAAGCAACACATTTAGAAGAATTTTGCCAGCAAGAGAGGTACAACATTTATTTAATCTTTGGGACCAATTACTGTTAAAATATGTGAATTATACTAGTTTCATTAATGCCACCCAGGCCTGGTAGTCCTGGGTGGAAGCGTTTTTCTTGTCTGACTTCAACTCAGTCTTGTATAGTTCCTATATAAAGTCAGATGAATTGCAGCAGCTGAAGCGATGAAGTGGCTTTAAGTGTCGGAAAGAAAGGCTGATGATAAAAATTGGTCTGGACAAAAATATCAGTTATAATCACCAAGCAACTGGTAAGGGGGAGGAAGTGCCATTCATCTCTAATTCCAACTGTTAATTACCTAAAAATATATACATTTCTACTTATATTTTTGGCATATTATGATTTAATCAAAACATGGCCTGTCGTAAGTTTAGGAAAAAACACGTTCAATTCATAGTGTATTTTTAACAGTGCAATACTCCTGACAGTTTAGAGCCATAAGACATAAGGGAATAATAGAGGAATAGACAATATTTAGCATCACAGAAATGTAAGAATCATAAATTAGAGGACACATGACAGAAAGCTATACTTATTCCAAACCTATTTTATAACTTATGTGCAGCCTGAGCTACTTCATATTAAGTTGACCTAGGCCTTATGTGGGTCAGATTGGTAATTAAAATCCTGTGAAACTGATGTCTGCTATCTATATGTGAAACAACAGTTCACTATAGCATCTCTAAAAAAGAATCAAGGAGAAAATAGAGAATGAGAACATGCAGTAAAGCATATAGTATGCTAATACTCCTTAGGAAAACATGATGTATAATGAGTGGGGAGAGTGGCTACCAAAGTGCACAGTTAGGAATAGATTGCTTAGCTATTCAAAAGTAGAAAATCTCCCTTGAAGGATTCTAGAACATGGTGATGGTTGTGCAGGAGACAGGAGTGCAAAAGGAAAAAAAGAAAATTTAAAAATAATAATAATAATAAATGTATACATTTTAATAATGTTGAACAATAAAAAGATAAGGATAATTTAAAGGTAAACAATCTAGAAAAATGAACTAGCTGATTCCTTTATTTTTTTCTCAGTAAATAACAGAGATTCCTCTTTTGTGTGGCACTGGGGGTCTCTCTTGTTTTAAAGATCCCTCAGTGACAGCTTTCATCCAGATTTTCTCTGTGTTTCAGAGTTTATAAGCATCTCAGAGAATGTTGAGCACTATGCATATTGTAAAACTGTCAATGAGATCTTATTTTGAACTAATGTGTGGGCAGTAGTAAAGAGACAGATTTAAATCTGGTACCAAAGGATGCTTAAGTAGAAAGTGCTGTGCAGTGGTAGAACTTATTTGTACCAGGTGACTCAAAGAGAGTACAGAAAGTAAAAGACAGAGTAGGCAGAGGGCACGATGTGCTGTAACTTTAGGACTTCCTCTGTCTCAGAATCCCCTATAAGAAAGAACCTTTGTGAACCTCATTGAAAATCGTGATTTAAATATCCAACTCCACAAACTGAGAATGTCTGGATGGATCTGGATTCTACAGAGTCAGTTTTAACGAATTGAGTTTCAAGGCTTACTCTGGACACCATATACACACTGCCCAAAAATGTGTAGCCCCTACACATTTAGGGCCCAAGAACAATCAAGATTATGAGTAAAATTAGTGTCTGGTTAAGCCTCTCAGCACAAGAGTTTACGACTGAACTTCAAAGCAACATCAGAGCTATACTTGATCAACTGGTCTGAGAAACCTCCTGACTCTAGGCTGGAACTCACAGATCCAGGCTCTTGGTGTGCCTCAAAAACAATTTAGTCCAATCAATCTCATTGGTCTTCCTTGGCATTTATAGAATCAACTAGCAGGTCTAATCGAGTTTACTCAAGTGCTAGCACTGCCTCCCTTGACTGAAGATCTAAACTACATCATGAACAAAACAAAACAGAATTGAGGAGGGATTGCAAATCCTAAAACTGGAGTTCAAGTACAACCTGGCCCACAGAGTGAGTTCCAGAACAAAGATACACAGAGAAACCCTGTCTCAAAAAGCCAAAAATTATAAATAAAAGAAATAAAGCCACATAAAGATGGAAAACACACAGAGAATCTGGATACTGTACATTATTATCTTCTCTTTGAATCATTTGAATGCTCAGGAAGGAGCAACAATTGCTAAAAGATATTTGTTTATAAATGCTGCTGAATTAATCCAAGATAGATATTTGGAAAATACTTTGACTTCAAAATTGAAGTCAAAAGCTATGCTACTTTGGAGAAGAGGTTCTGGTTTTGTTTCCACAGGAAATGAGAGACTTTGGCTTCATTCTTAGTTAAGAAAAATCATGTTTGATCAAGGAAGACCACCTGAGAAATCTCCAGTAGGAACAGATGGCCCATATGTCTGAGTTCTACATCCAGAACAGATTCAAGACTTCTGTCTGAGCTGATGAAACCTCACAGGATACTCCAGTCATGACCTGATCATAATTCTACATTTTATTTAGGGCCCCAAAAGATTATCAGTGCCTCCAACCAGCAAGGAGTAGCCTGGGAAACTATACCCACATTTCCAAAAAAATGGACTATGGATATTTCCTCTGTTTAGAATGTTGGTTATAAGTTGTTATGGATAATGGTCAGGAGAAAAGTCTTAACAAAGGATATTAGATTCAGAGTTCTTGGTTTCACTTTATTTTAAATGAGGAAGTGCTGTGGGACAATGGACTGTACCCTGCCACTTATATTTTAAGTAAATGCTGATTAGCTAGGCAGGAGGTAGAGGTGGAAATGAGAATTCTGGGAAGAGGGAAGTGCCGTCTGCAGTTGTGACCCAGTCACAGAAGAAGCATGATGTGAAAGCTCTCTGAATAAGGTACCGAACCATGCCACATGGCTAACATTTTATAAGAAGTCTGAGCTAATGTGTCAGTCAGTTTATAATTAATGTAGACTACCATGTGATTTCTTTGGGACTTAATGACTATGGGAATCAGGCAGAACAGAAAGCTCACACATTAGTTGACTAGAATATAAGATTCATAAACTTGAATTATTCAATCTTGATAAAAAAAATCTCTGTACATGTGTGTACTCTATCTTCCCTACTATATATTAGGATGAATTATCTGGATTTTCAGTTAATATCATTTTTTCTGTCTATATATTATTTTACATTCCCTATAACTTAAATCATTCTTCTCACTAATGCCATCATTTTTCCTTACAGAAATTATCACAGTTATCAGTGTAAAAGACTGGTCTTATTATTTCCCATATAAACTTCCATTTAATATATACTTTCAAATTCACCCCATTTTGTTTACTTTACTTTATAGCATCAATGTTCTCTTGAACCCAATCAAGAATTTACCTCCTTGTCTACCAGATCCATAAAAACTGTCCTTGTAAAGACCCCATGAAGTTTACTATTTTCTATACTCAAGAGGAAAGTATAAATACTCATTTTCTTAAACTATTAGAGCTATTTGTCCATTTCCTGCAACTCTTCAACAGTTTTCCATATATGGTTCTTTTATACTTTCATGGTTTTTGCTGCCATCTAAGTGACTCTTTCAATTACTATCATTCAAACAAAACAAAACTAAACAAATAAACAAATCCACAAAATTTCTCTATTTTCACCTGTACTCATTCAGATTAAGACTATCTTAGTTAGTATAATTACTCAATTACTGTCTGCATTGATTTCATCTTTTTTTTCTGTTGCAACATGATTCCTAGTCTGAAAAATATTGAAACAACTCCCTACCATGGCTTAAAGATGAATATCTGATTTCATCTCCAAATTCTCCCTTCTTCCTCTTGTTATTAACTGCTTGCATCATGCCTGCTCTGTCTCATTATATTATCCTTACATGTAATCCATCGTCAAATCACACTGGCTTTGGCTTAAGCCTTTCTTTGCTTTTGACTGTTTCTCTTCATAAAATTCTCAGCCCTTATTATGGTACTGTTCTGTATATTTTTGTTAATATTCCTCATAGGATTTTCATCTATAAGGTCAAAAGGATCATTCTAGAATGTATCAGTTTCTGGTTTTATTTCCTATAGGTGTGTGTGTGTGTGTGTGTGTGTGTGTGTGTGTGTGTGTGTGTGTAATTTAACTACACTGGTTACTTATTTAGAAACTAAAAAAATCAAACAAACAAACATAAATAATGACACAGGACACTCACTAAATTGATATGATTGTTTACCTTTAATTACTTTACCTAACTATAACTAGAACAGAAGAACCTAGATCCAAAGATTATCTGCGATACATTCATGGTAGAACCCCCTGGAGCCTTGAATAGTGTGCTACAAAACAGGCACTTAATACTAACAGAGCAAGTGAACAAAACTCAAATTAAATCCTTGCAACCAAATATGTGATATTTCTCTAATTTATTTATTATTTTTTAGTGAACACCATTTCATTTCCTTTCTAGAAATATAAACCTTTGTTTTCTGTTGTAAAAAATTGTAAATTCCCCCTAACTTTGTACTTTTATATCTTCTCATTTTTTCCTGTAGTGTATGTTGAGATATGTATTATATTTATGTCCTATATATAAGGTATGTTTTCTATGTAATCTTTTAGGTTCAAACTCCCTGATATTGTTAATAACTCTTCAAAAAACTGTGAACTATTGAACCAGTATCTTTCAGTACTACTTTTGAGAGAATGCATGTTTTGTGGAATATATTGAATGTTATTAAATTCATTGGTTACTTTCCTTGTAACGACTACAACCCAGGAATCTATGTATGGTAGATAAGTATTTCACTACACAGATATATCTCCAGCTCTTTTTCCTTCTTTCATATTTTTTCTAAATTCTTGTTTTCCCGTTTCTTAGACTGTCTATCAACAAAATTACAAAATAAGGAGGATTTTTCCTTTCTGCCTTAATAATTTCAAAATCTGAATTATTAGCAAGTAACAAGAGGATCATGCCATGTGAAAGACAGAAATACATTTAATTCTCTACGTGGGAAACTCATATAGTAAATTATTTTCCTATAGTTAAAGACAATGTGGGGCATGCATTGTGTGAGAGACTCCACAGTATATTGAAACATTTTCTCCTGTCTTCAGCTGTTTATTTCTTAGGGTTTCTAAAATCATGTCTTACTGAAGTGTGAAATAATTTTCTTCCTACATTTGTATTAAGTCTATATAAGAAATTCATGAAGTTTGCACTAGTATTAAATTTCATAAGGACAAATAATTTTAGCCTTACCATTGTTATGTTAAGAAAAGTGTCTTTGAACTTTAACTTCTCTGCCTCTCTGGATTATGGCAAAAGGTAGTTTTTATTAACTGTCAATAAAAAAGTGTTACATATAAATTCTTCCTTCTGAGACTCTGAGGAGAAAATACAAATTTTCATAGATATTTTCATTATATTCCCACAGTATCAATATTAAGAAAGACTTTATTCTTCCTTTTCTTTTATGTGTTCATATAGAGAAAATAATCTAGGTACACTGAAAGAACTCACAGTTAAAAAATAAGGGGGAATGTAGCTCCTGAGATTGCTGCTTGTCTAACTACCCAAGTATCCTCCATAAATGACTTGACTTTGTGAATAAGAATGGATATTCACTAATTTTTCACTTCTGTCTGCAAGCTCGTAAACATCGGTGTATTTAGGAGTTGCACTATTAAATGAAATGTCAGAATTTCAACAGTTCTGAGATGAATGAACAATTTTCAAAGGCAATTTTGAGCAGACAGAGTTATAAGACAAGGAATATGTTATTCAGAATTATTGTAATAGAGTGAAAAGATCAAGTCCAACTTCCCTTGAAACATACAATAGAACAGATTTTAAGGCAAATGTGATCAATGAATAATTCCCTCATGATTTTAGAAGTGGAAGCCAATTTTGTTTGCTAATTTGCCATTTTTCTTTGCCTAAATTTCAAAGGAATGAGCCTCATAACCTTGAGAAAGCCATTTCTGGAAAAGTGAGGGATTATAATGCAAAGAAGCGAAATACATTCAATATTAAGGAGAGGACCTATTATAGGAATGTACCCAGGAAAATCCCAAGGCAGAGAAGAAACCTGATCTCCTTGTTCCAGAGAGCTATCTTTATTTTCACATTTCTAGTGGTGGGGAGAAAAAGAAAACATTCAAAAGCACTAAATATATATGTAAATATATATGTATGTGTGTGTATACATGTAGTATATGTAGTACACACACACACACACACACACACACATATATATTCAATTTATTCTAAGGCTGACTGAGGGCTTTCAAAGTGATTATAAAGAAAATTACCTTTGAGAGCTGGAGAGAGAGCTGAATTCTTAAGAGCATCTTTAACGTTTGCAAAAGCCTGGGATTCAGCTCCAAAAGTCAAATGATGGATCACCACCACTTGTAACTCCAATTTCAAACAAGATTATGCACTTTTTTTCTATCTGCGATCACAAGATGCCCATGTGATGAACACACATCCATGTAGTCAAAATACATAAAATCAACTTAAACAAAAACTAAAAGAAAATTGTCATTGGGGTAAAGAGCTCTAGGAATTTAAACATATCTACAAGTTGACAAAGCCTTTATTTGGTGGTGAATTCAGTGACTGAGTTCAGGCAAGAGAAAACTGAGTTGCTTGCAGGCATCTCTCCCTCCTTGCATACTTCTAACATTTATCAGTATAGCATCTTAACTGAAATTTTGAATCCTGGAAAGATTAGTTTATATTGGATAAAGAATCTCTAAAATGAATTTCAATATTCCCATATGGACATTACAAGAAACACCTCCATTCATTACTAGCCTTGCTATGATTAGATAGGTATTTGTTAGCTCAAACATTAGGATAAATATGGGGTTGAAAATATTTTTTTATACTGCTGGAACTCGTAGAGTTGGAGGTCAGTCAGTCGGTGGTGAATTTGATTGCATGACATGTGATTCAATGTGATTTAGCTCTAAGCCCTGTGTTTACTTCTCAAGAGGAAATATTTGAACCAGGCTATGCTATACCAGTGAGTATGCACATGACTGAATGAACTGGGCTATCATGAGAGTTAGCAGAGCAGGCACTTCAGCAAATATTTATCAGGTGCCCATTTATTTACACTCTTTAATCTGTCCTCTACATTCTCCACCAGTCTGATTTTTCTTACTGCCACTAAGCATTAGTCCCTAGTAGCTAGCTGTCCTGAAATTATGTCTTTCTGTAGGAGACACAGTCACCAGATCACAAAGTGATCTCACAGGTACTGCAGTAAAGAAGAAAAACATGGGATTGATTTTCTAAATATTTGGAAACTATATTTTCCAGTTTCCAAGTACTATATCCATACAACTTGGCCTGCCTCTTAGTCAACCCTGTGTTTGCCTTTAAGAGCAGACCATTGGAAGTCATAAGTTTCTCTTCATAAACATTGGTTAAAACAAGAAAGATCCAAATCACTGTGCAGATAACCTATAAACAAGGTCAAACTTCATTATATCATCTAATGTAAACCAAGTGAACCCTATCATGCACCAAGGCTGTAATCTTCAGGCCCTCAAAGGAGCAAAAAGCAAGGGCGTCTGGGTTCATTAGTAGCCTATCTTTCTCATTCATTTCTTTTGCATTATGTATTTGTGCCCTTGCTTTTAATAGATTCAGTTGTTAGTTTGTGAACGAGGCTCAAGTTTCTCTAGTTTTAAAGATATCAAGCAATGATGTGCTCTTCAGGCTCAGCTGCCACATGGTATTTTTGGTTTGCTGGGGCATAATAAGTAATTTCCTTTTGAGGGATGGTATTTTTCCCCTATGGAACAATAACTTGTAAGTAATAATAAAAATAAATGTAGGTTGAAATACAATATCCATACAAATGTTTATCCTAGAGTATAATAACCTAGTATTTTCTGAAAAGACAGTTTATTTCTTGCTTTTTGGAGCCTATCTATAGTCACTGAGGGAATGACTTCTAGCTCAACTTTTACTAGGGATAACCAAATGTGAAACTTAGTGACAATCAATTTAGCTTCTCTCTGCATCCCGGAGAGTCATCCTATGATGTGCATTGTTCACCATTACAATTCTTGCTATATCTGTTTTTGAAAATTCTGAGTTACAGAACATATGACTGCTTTCATGGAAACTGTTTTAGCAGTGTAAAGAGCATCTTTTTTCAGCCCTGTTATTTCAAATATTAATATATTTCATAAGTGCATCATATTCTTCATTGAGAGCTTGCTTAGGGAAATGAGTTTCCTACTTTGTCACAGTGATAGAAAGTTGGGGCGCTATCTTCCTTGTTATTTATATTTCAAGAGGATGATGCTCATGTCATAATAAAGGCATCCCTGAGGTATTATATGAATCAGAAGACTTGAATCTCAAAAGATAAGAAGAAAAATTATGACTTTACTTTTCTAAGGAAAGCTGTGAAGTGAGCTGCTTTGTATGACTGGTTAATGAAAGCTGACATTTCTACTGTTTCCAGTTTCATTTCTACTGCCAAATAACCTGTCAGAAAATAATGCAGAGGACAGAGAGGTTTTATTTGTCTTACAATTTCAAGTTTCTGTCCAAAATTTTGAGTAAGTAAACCTAGAATTCAAGCAGCTAGTAGCATCATATCTATACTCTAGAGCAACAAGATAAATATGTCTTTGGTTGTTTGCTCTCATCAAGTTTCTTATGTCTTACATAGGTCAGAAACTCACACCTATAGAATGATGCTACCCATAGTGGACTGGATCTTCTTGCATGAATTAACAATCAGAAAAATTTCCCAGTCTAGACATGGTTATAGACTCTTCTGATTAAAATAAATAATTCCCAGTTAGGACTCTTTCCAGCTGATTCAAGGTTGGGTCAAACTGACCATTATTGAACAAACACTCGGTTAGAGAGGAGTTTCACTTTCCCAAGTAGGAAACAATTAAAAAAGACCCTAGCCTCAAGAGACAGGTGTAAGATTGGTGGAGTTGGATCTGGGGAATACTAGCAAACAACCCAGAGAGAAAGGTTTTATCTCTCTTACATCTTGTCTGAAAGTATTTATTTATTTATTTATTTATTTATTTATTTATTTATTTATTATTTTGGTTTTTCGAGACAGGGTTTCCTTGTAGTTTCTAGAGCCTGTCCTGGAACTATCTCTTGTAAACCAGGCTGGCTTCGAACTCAGAGATCCGCCTACCTAGGCCTCCCGAGTGCTAGGATTAAAGGCGTGTGCTACCACCGCCCGGCCTTTGTCTGAAAGTCTTAACTAAAATTAACCACCACTCCTTTCTTAAAGGTACTGTGGCTACAATATAATCTGTATATTATCATCACCAACAGTTTATGTTTTCAAGAATCCTTTATCTCTTTGATTTGTCAAAAGCCAAACGTTTAGTTCAAACAGTCTATCAGTTTCCATTGCTCTTATTTATTTTATTTATTTATTTTTGTGTTTTATATCCTGACCACAGTTACCCCTCCCTCTTCCTTTTCTAGTCCTCCCCACTTGCACCCTCCCTACTTCCACTCCTCCTTACCCATTACTCTTTAGAAAAGAGCAGACCTCCCATTAATGTCAACCAGCCATGGCATATCAAGTTATGAGACTAGGCACCTCCTCTCCTATTAAGAGTGGACTAGGCAAATCCATAGGATGAAACAATACCAAATCAGGTAACAGAGTCAGAGACTGTTAGGAATACCACTAGAAGACCAAACTACTGTAACACATACACAGAGGGCCTAGGTCAATACCATGCAGAATCCCTGATTGTTGGTTCAGTCTCTGAGAGCCCTTAATGATGCCAAATTAGTTGATTCTGTGGGTTTCATTACAGTTGCCTTTGATCCCTCTGACTCCTATAAACGTCCCTACCCATCTCTTCCACAGAATTGCCCAAACTCTGCCTGATTCTATCTAGTGTTTGGCCTCTGCATCTGTTTCCATCAGTGGCTGGTTGAAGCGTCTCTAATGACAATTTTGCTAGGCACTAGTCTTTGAATATAACAAAATATCATTTGGAATCATTTTATTGATTTGCCCCCAGTCATTTTTTATTCTGTCTTAGGTTTCTGGTTTATTCAGCATTTCGATCCTGGCCCTTCAGTTCCAGACAGTTCCAGAGAAAGCACCTTCTCATGACATAGGTCTTAAACTGGACCAGGCAATAGTTGACTATTCCCACAATTTCTGTGTCACCTTTACCCAAACATATTGTACACAGCACGTATCATAGATCAAAGATTTAATGGGTTGTTGTTCCAAACCATCCACTAGAGGTTTTAACTAGTTACAGGTGACATCTGGTTCAGAATCCCCAATCTCTATTGCTTAAAATCTTAGCTAGGGTTACCCTTATAGATTCCTTTCTGTGGCAGTAGGTTTCTAGCTGGACTCAGAGATTCCACACCTATTCTAATTGTCTTTTCCAGGACTATCACCCTCCACCCTTCCACAATTTGATCCCTCCTGTTATCATCCTCACCACAACCCTCATTCAGAATCCTTACAAATCATATATTCTTTTTTTTTTTTTTTGGTTTTTCGAGACAGGGTTTCTCTGTGTTCTCTGTGGCTTTAGAGCCTGTCCTGGAACTAGCTCTTGTAGACCAGGCTGGTCTCGAACTCACAGAGATCCACCTGCCTCTGCCTCCCGAGTGCTGGGATTAAAGGCGTGCGCCACCATCGCCCGGCTACAAATCATATATTCTATTTATCTTTCACAATGAGATTCATGCATCCTGGTGCTTGATACTTTTTTTTCTACTTAGTTTCTCTGGGTCTGTGGATTATAGCATGGTTATCTTTTACTTTATGGCTAATATTCACGTAGAGGTGAATATGTACAATGTTTGTCTTTCTGGGTTTGTTTCACCTGTTCTACACAGGATGATCTTTTCTAGTTCTATCCATTTTCTAGCAAATTTCCTAATGTCATTGTTTTTAACAGCTGAGTAATACTCCATTGTGTGAACCTATCAGATTTTTTTTATCCATTTTTTTGAACGAGGAACATCTAAATTGTTTCTAGTTTCTGGTTATGAATATAGCTGCTGTGAATATAGTTGAGCAAATTATCTTTGTGATAGGGTGGAAAATCCTTTGGGTATATACCCAGGAGTGGTATAGTTAGCCTTGAGGTAGACTGATTCCAAATTTTCTGAGAAACTAGCATATTGATTTCCAAAGAGGCTGTACAAGTTTCTATTCCCACCAGCAATAGAGAAGTGTTCCCCATGGTCCACATTCTTGCCAGCATGTCAGTGATGTTTTTGGCGTTAGCCATTCAAACACATATAAATATTTTTATTTTTATTTGTCTGATGGATAAAGATGTTGAACATTGTTTAAAATGTTTCTTGGCCATTCAAGATTCCTTTATTGAGAATTCTCTGCTTAGATATGTACAGCTCTTTATATGTGAATTATTTGGTTTTGTTTTGAGGTTTCAATTTTTGAGTTTTTTATATATTTTGTAAATTAGCCCTCTGTAAGGTGTGAGGTTGGTGAAGATTGTTTCCCATTTTGTGGGCGTCTGTTTAGTCCTATTTATGATGTCATTTATTAGCATAATCTTTATTTACATTTTTGGAAAATAAACACAAACACTTGGCTCTTCTGTCTTTCTCCCCTCTTTATCACATATTCCTTTGTTATTGTGGCCTTGGGATCTATGGTGTGTCATGCAGTATATACTTTTGCCCAAACAGATTTTCTTGAAAACAGTCATTGCAATGAATTGTTCATTGGGTTCAAGGCTTTCTGGCTTCTGGTACACCATCAATACTGTATACTCACTAAAACTTCTCTCAGATATCCTGCTGCTGCCCCGAGTTTCAGGGATCCTGTGGCTATGGTTCAGCAGGACATGTCTGTTCATCTGCTTCAGCAGGTCATAGATGGGGTAGATGGGGTAGATGTGGTAGGCCAACTCAAAGCCCTGGATATGGGCCTGTATGGTAGCTGAGTGGATCAGTCCAGGCATCTATTGGGACCACACCTCAGGAAAAGACTCAGGGCCAGCTCTCCTATGTGTATGATGAGGATTGGGGATAACTCTCATTCTTTGGGTGCAACTTTATTGTTGCTGTGGCTGACAATGCAGGGGGATGGGGCCAGTTCTCCCAGAGTTATTGAGGCCTCTCTCTTACACCCATGTAACATGGGCCATGGACATTGACACAGACCTCGGCTGCAGTGGAACCATGGACCCAGAAAAGTCCCTCAGATGTAGTTCAGGCCCTGGGTTACCATGGCATTGGGCTGCTCTTATATTTTTAAAGCCATATAGAAAGACTTTTACATATTCCCATGCCGTAGCTACCTCTCTTCATTGAAGCATCTTTTCTTATCAGGCCCTGGGTTACCACGGCATTGGGCTGCTCTTATATTTTTAAGCCAGATAGAAAGACTTTTACATATTCCCATGCCATAGCTACCTCTCTTCATTGAAGCATCTTTTCTTATCTTCTTAAGTGTTGAAATGTTGCTAGCATTCATTCTCTTTCTTACATACATTCCTGCTACCATTCATCACAGATATTCTATAAACACTTCTTTTCCCTTGAATGCCAGCACTCTTAACCAACTTCCCCACATCTAATACTTTTTCTATGTCTTCTTCCCAGTTATGGATCTAGTATATGACTGTCTCCTCAAGAAAGATCTTGCTATTCCCAATTGGATTTTGCCATTATTTACTTTTATATTTTTCCATATTTACATTTTAGTGAAAATATTTAAATATTGTAAATTTTTTATCAGGAACTCAGTATCTCATGATAATGAGAGTACATAATAGCCAAAACTGAAAGCAAATTTTACCATGATCCATCACACATTGACTATATATGCATTCAACATATGCTATATTAAAAGCTATTAGAAGTTAGGAAATGTAGGTTTTAGAGATTTAGCATGAGACCATATTTTTACTTGCAATGAAGATAAAAATCTAGAATTGGAATATCAGCAGAAAAGAATGTGTTTTGTTTTCATCTGTGTCCAGTAATATAAAAATATTATATAAAATAAATAATATGTAACCAATGACAACTGTCATAACATAATTTAGGTAGTGTGGTGTAGGAGGTTTTTCTGTCTATATGTTGCTTTTATTGGTTAAATAAAGAAACTGCCTTGGCCTAGTTGATAGGAGCAGATCTCAGGTAGGCGGGGAAGACAGAACAGAATTCTGGGAAGAAGGACAGTGTGGCAGATGCCATGATTTTCCTGCCTGAGACAGATGCTAGTTAGAATCTTTCCCGGCCACTGGCTCTTACCTCAACCTCAGTCTGAAAATGGCAATCCTGCCTCCAGGAATCTCTGAATGTGACTGTATCTGAGAACTGTCTCTTCCCATTTTATAATCCTCTCTAGGGTTAAAGGTGTTCATCACTGCAATGAAAGGCACACACTGACTGGTTTCAATGGCAATGAGTGTGGCTACTGGGATTAAAGTTGTGCATTACCACTTCCTTGTCTGTAAGGCTGACCAGTGGGGTGGTTTACTCTATGATCTTCAAGCAAGGTTTATTTATTAAAGGACAAAAAATGAAATACCACTACACCATGCTGAGATAAATGATATCCTACATGAGAGTGCAAGACTCTCTCTCTAAAAGAGTAGCATGCAGAAAGGTAACTTTTCAGAAGTACTATCATTCCAGGTTCTAATAAAGGAGATTTTAACAAAATGAAGATCTCTAATAAATATAAAAGTTAAGTATGGTATCTGTGAGGAAAATAAAGTGAACATAATTTCAGAATAATTGCAAATTAGAGTATAATGTTATGGTTAAAAAAGCAAGATCTATGAACCAGAAAGACAAATTTTGTTTTATTCTATTTTTGTCACAGGAATCATTGTTCTCTTCTAAGCAAAGGAGGACTGTGTTTTCATTACATTTCTTTAAAATGAACTAGGAGTCCTAAAAACAGCAGAGTGAACTACTTATAAGAGAAGAAGTAATAGATAGCAGAAAAGTTGTAAGTGTTCTAAGGCAGGCATGTCGCATTGCTGGGTATCACGGGGTAGATATGCAGGGAAAACAAGACTGGGTATGAGGTATGAATAGAAAAAAATTTAAAGGAAATTATATCAGAAGCCAATTCAGCAATTGTTCCTTTACTTGATATGGAAAGACAGGGAATAAACAGATTCTAAAAAAGAAAGGAGGGTATCAATCATAAATCCTGCATTTCTGTAGGATTAGCTATTTTGTATGAAATAATAAGTAAGAAAATATGTCAATTTATGTTATTTTGTCAATTAACTTTAAATAAGTGATTTATAGGAGGTTTGGCATAAAACTGAAGAGACAAAGTGATGATAAAATTCAGTTCACATGAATAGAATTATTCAAATGTGAAGAGTGTCTCTGAGTTTCAGACCTTTCTTTAAATTACATTTTGTGATTTTCAATTATAATGTATAATTCAACTTACAGCTATTTTTCTTATATTTTTTTCTTCTCAATTTCTATTTATTCTCAGGTTAATATTTAAAAGTTACCATTTTGTTGTAAAAATTACAAAAAGGTCCCATCCTGACAGGAGCTTCTATTCAGAACTATTGTTATACCTGTAATGGGTTTAATGTTTGATCTCCCCTTTTCTAACTGTGGGCACTAAGTGTGTGCTGATGTGTCCAAGGATAATCAATCAGAAGCAGAAGCTCTTGCTCCCATATGCATGTTCATGGGATTCTGGCATATCTGTGGCTCCTAATGCTGAACATGAGTCATCTGTGATAAGACTGCCAAGATAACGCAGAACCTGGATAACAACTAGCTGCCAAATCAACTTTCAAATTTAACTGCTCCCTAATTAAAAGGATAATTATGTAATATTTTCGTGACAACAGAAGGTCCTTCAAGATAACATAAAGTAAAAAGATGTGCCAAGCATGAACTCATGGAATGTTTATAAGAGTTTATTATATAAGAGAAACATCTGGAGTGAAAAATCCTTATTGCCCTGTCTCTTCAAGAGAAGAATAAAAGCATTAAAAACAAAAGTACCACTACCAGAGAGACAGATCTAAGACTTTAATTGTAAAACCCGTTACTATCTACCAATGTCTCACAGATTGTTTTCTAACAGTTTTAAACTTTTGTTTTGAAATTTATATGTCAAATTTACTTCTTCCCTTATATTGTTCTTCATCATTAAGAAACTCCTTTGACCTTCAGTAGAACCCTATAATCCGTATTTGAATGCAAAGTTATTTCCAATCTAACTGTATTTCCAATGTCTTGTAGATACAAAGCTGCAGCATGAATATGCACAAGTTAATCTTAAGCAAACCCAAATAGAGTAAATATCAAAACATCAAAACATCAGGGCGGGGGTATAATAGTGTCTATTCACTCTTCAGCATTTTGATAAAACTTAGATCACACACCTGTCTAGTAATTACCTGTAATCCTGAAGTGTACCACTAGATCTCTCCAATAAATTTATTCAGCGGAACAAGAATGATTAAAATAAAAACTTTGAATCAAAATCAACAACAGGACAGATAATTAATTCTCTAAAGGGAATAATATGTCACAAAGTCATGTTATTATAGACAAAATTTAATTCAAATATGTTCTTTCACATAAAAGTCCAGATTTTTTCGCAAGGTTAGCATCAAGGGAGCTGTAAATGAAAATAAGAGCTGATGGTGACATTATACAAACATTCTGATGTTATAAATTACAAAAACCTATGTTACTGGCAACTGTGTGGCAGTAACATATACATAGGCATACACGAACCAATAAGACAGACTAACTCAGAAGCAAACTTTGATAAATGACCAAGTTCTTGATCAAAGACTGTATTTCCAACAGAAAATAATAGGAAGTTTAATACCAACAAGAAAGATTCACTTTATATTATTATATTCCTTTGATTCAAAAATTACGTTCATAGCTATATTCTGAAGAAAACAGAGCCTTGAAAAGATATTTATACAAAGACCGGTTTTAAAATTGCAAATACCTGTAAGAGTCAGAGAATTACCCAGGGTTTTAGGTTCCTTCCCAGTAATCAACACTGAAAAATAATCAAGTTATAAGTGCCCAAAATGATCCAAAGAATGCAGATAGATACCTATAGGTAAGAATGATCTAAAAGAAATTAAGCAAGCAGTAAATCTTGTGGCTTGAATTCATCATTTGTTAGGAAGATGGTAAATACATGGACTTGTAGCAATAAGGCTACTCTACATGATTGTTTTCAATTAGTTTCAGTGATCCTGGGAGATGGGCCACAACTACTATCAAAATGGTATTGAAGAGAAGAAGAAAAAAAACCTTTAGAACAACATGGAAATCAAAAACCTTGAGACTTCCCAAGATCAAAATCTTTTTGAGGGCATTTATACTGACACATAGGATTAAGCTCTTAATGAACAAATCTTGTCCCTATGCTAAAGAAGCCTTAAATGTTTGGTATGAGACTCATGAACTAAGAAAACAATTGAATCACATACCAGGGTTGAACAGTGCCAGAAAGAACCCACTAGTGACACTTTATAAAGATTACCTATGACTGTACAAATAGGAGTAACAGACCCAGATGCTAGTTGAGCACTTATGCTATCTCTGCCTTTTGAAAATGCCAACTTACAATGCAAAAACACACTTGGGTCTTTAAAGATTAGATCATCACAAATGGATAAATGGATCCTACATACAATGAACATTGAGACTTTTGACTATAATAATGAGGCTTGGATAGGAGAAGCAATATCCAAAAGTATGATGAGACATCATAATGCCAAATGTTTTAATTGTGGTAAAATAGAATATCTGAGAAGGGATTTTAGACAAGGAATTACTAGAAATAATGCCTCCTCTTGAAATGGCCAAATAGAAAGCCTCAGTCTTCTGGAATATGTAGAAAATGTGGCAAAGGCCAACATTGTACCAATGATTGTAAGTAAACAAGAGACAGACAAGGAAGCCTGATACTGCTGGGAAACTCTTTGGGAGGCCTCTCACAAGCCCATAAATCAAACATGGTCCAGTCATTCCCAGTCACTGTGGAGGACATGTCTTGCTAGGAAAATTAGAACATCCATAGCAAGCTGTAAAAAAAATACGGTTCTCAATGATGGAATAAAGATGGAGGATGAATCAAAAATTCTGATAGCATATAGAAAGTGTATATTTTGACAAACTTCTATAAAAGATCAAAGACCAAAGCTAAGTGGACATAAAAATAACATTGCAATTGAGGGACTATCAGGCAGGTATGCATACGTGACTATCATTACTCCAGAATCTTGGCAATCAAATTGGCTTCATCAAGAGGAAGATGTTCAGTTCCTCAGAATTAGAACCCTATCTCAAGTGAAACAAAGCACAAAATGGATTGAATGCATAGGGATAGAATGACAGAAGGAAGGATGAGGCCATTTGTGGCTAATATTGCAATGAATTTATGGGGTCATGACCTGCTGTAGCAATGGAATTAACATTCCTGATTAACATTCCTGAAGTTTTAAAAACTCATGTTTCTGGGAAGGATATTATAAGGTACTATACACAAAGTTCACCAACCAATGAGGCTGTACAGAAAATGAAACAACTAGTCAGTCTTTAGAGGTACTAACAGCTCTACCATTAAAATGGTTAACTGAGACACCAATATGAGTTAAACAATGGCATTTAACAGAAGACAAACTGAAGGCTTTAGAATAGCTGGTACAAATAGAAGCTCGCCAAATTGAAGAATCAACCGGCCCTTGGAATTCTTCTGTATTTGTTGTTAAAAAGAAATCTGGAAAATGAAGAATGGTGACAGATCTAAGAGATGTCAACAAGGTAATTTAACCTATGGGTCTCTACAATCTGGATTTTTTTTTTTTTGTTTTCTCTATTACCTAAAGGATGGCCTCTTATAGTCATCGATTTAAAAGATTGTTTCTTCACAATACTTTTACAGGAAAAGTACAGAGAAGATTTGCCCTCACTGTGCCTACATATAATAATTCTCAGCTTACTAGGAGGTACCAGTGGACAGTCCTCCCACAGAAAATGCTCAATAGCACCACCTTGTGGCAACACTTTGTAAATCAGCCATTGGAAATAATATATAATTTTTTAAGTCTATAATTTATCATTACATGAATGATGTTTGCTTTCTGATTCAAATGCAGGAAATTTAAAAAGAATACTTGAAGAAATAAAGTTCTGCCTAAATGGGGATTACAAATTGCTCCTGAAAATATACAAGGAGGAGATTCTGTAAATTACCTAGGTTACAAATAGATTTACTGAAAATTAGAACACAAAAGGCACAAATTAGAAGAGAGCAATTGCAGACTCTTAATGACTTTCAAAGATTTTCAAGAGGCATTTCTAGTCTATGATCTACTGTTGGGATAACACCTGATCTAATAATTCATTGCAACAAAATCTTAGATAGTGACAAAGACTTAAATATCCCAGAGAAATAATAGCAGAAGTGGAAAAACAATTCATAGTCATTGAAGAGAAATTATAGGAGGCACAGTGGATCAAGTAAAGCCAAATCTTAATTGCATTCTAGTCATATTGCCTTCCAGAAGTTCTCCTACAGGAATTTTAATGCAGAAGGAAGACATTATCTTAGAATGCATCATTTAACCACATAAGCCAAGTAAAAAATTAAAAACTTATGTTCAGAATTTCTCTGAATTAATTATAAAAGACAAATAACACTTTGTCAACTAGCAGGAATACACTCAGCAGAGATTACAGTGCCTTTTAGTACTGATGAAATTAAAAACTTTTGGGAAAACGATGAACCCTGGCAAAGAACTTGTGATAATTTTTTAGGAGAGATTAATAGCAAATATCTTCAAACTGACAGAAATAACCTTATAAGAACTCCTTGGATCCTTTCCTGCATTGTACACAACACACCAATAACTGGAGCCCATGCATTCTATAGTGATGTAAATAAAACAAGAAAGGCAGGTAACAAATTGTAAGATTTAAGTAAGGTATAACAAAGCCCTTATAATTCTGTCAAAAAGGCAGAATTATATGCTATTCTCATGGTACTAAGGGATTTTAAAGAATCTCTCAATACGATTACTGATTTGCAATATGCAAAGTTGTTTTGCATATTGAAGCCACTGAATTTATACCAGATGTTAAAGAACTGACTTCATTATTCATTCAGGTTCAAGATATAATCAGAAATTGGCTTTGTCTCATATACATAACACACATTCAATCCCATATGGGTCTGCCAGGACTTCAAGCAAAAGGTAATCAGAAATTAACCAATTTCTGATCAGAAGTATGATAAAGTGCCTCAGAATTTCATAAAAAAAAATCATTTCCATCGCAATAGTTAAAAAAGTTTACTATTAAATGACAACAAGCTATGGAGATTATAAAAAGATATCCTACTTGCCCTTTCTATAACCAAACACTGTTACTCAAGGGTATGAAATCTGTCAGATGGAAGTGTTCAACATTGCATATTTTGGAAAATTAAAATATATACAGCACACCATGGATACTTTTAAGTTTTTCAAAGAGCCACTGCTTTGAACTCAGAAAAGGCTGTTTTAGTAGTCATACATTTATTAGAAGTAATGGCCATCATGTGTATACCTGTACAAATAATGACAGATAATGTTCCAGCATATGTTTCTAAGAAAATGAAACAGTCTTTTGCTTATTATAATATAAAACATTTTACAGGTATACCAATAATCCTACAGGTCAGGAGTTATAAAAAGATCAAATCAAAGCTTTAATTCATCCAAATTTTACACTTCATATTATCTAAAATAGTTACAAACTAAGGTTGGGGTAATATTCTTATGCATGGGTAAATTCCTTGCTGTGAAAGCAAAAAAAATATGAGTTCAAATCAATTGAAACCATGTACAACCAGGTGTGGTGGCCTACCTACATAATCCTACTATTTATATGGCAGGAAGGGAGGTAGAGACATGAGAATCCTGGGAAGCTATCAAGAGATCTGATCTTATAGAAAACTGACCTATTCTTTCCCTCAATTATTCATAGCTCCATTACGGCAGAGGTTAATGACCCTTCTTCCTGTATGTAGAATGTTGACTGACTTGAACTTGTAAAGAAACGGTGTTCATGGTTGCATTAGTCCATTATGTAAGAAAGTCATGTTTTATTAGTTCTCAGAGTTCTATATCAATCTTTCCCCATTCTTCAGTAGTCATTAAACCATTTACAGGGGAATGAGGGAGATGTTACATTTGTGTCTGAGAAATCCACAATCATCTATTCTTTACATATCAATCAATAGAAACCAGCATGGTACAATATGCTTATGGGGGCAATAGTGACTCAAATGTTATGGAGGTAACCAATTGATTTCTGATTGTATTTAAGGCCTGGTCTATAGAAGGAAAAACATGCTGGGTAATGAATATCTGGACTACAATCCATTTGTGGAGAGCTCATTGTACCTAGCATGAACCTACAATCATTGTTTTTGTAAATGTATATAGTATCAAATTGCTTCTGAATTCCTATCTCTAGAACCACAGATAATTGCAGCTTACACACGTCATAAAAGTACTTTTTAATGAACAAATAAGTATTATTTATGGTGTATAGCCAGATATTTGTGGCACATTGTATACTGTGGGACTCGGCAAAACAAAGATAATATTTTTATCTAGTGAAAATATCTATAATCTATTCTCTTAACAACCAAAAACTGGTTATAATTAGAAATTTAATATTGATCTTAAATTACTTTATATTTATAACATTTTGGTAGATTTCTCATAAGCCTTGTTTATCTCTTTAAAATGTTGTCAGAATAAAATTTTTGCCAAAATCATATTTATTTGCTTAGTTTGTATTAAAAGCCCTTTCTGTGAGACTGTTTCTTTGACTCCAATAAAGCAATAATTTTATTTTTAAAACTTAAATTTGTTGTTATTGATTCATATAAAAATGCTTACATAAAACTTATTGAATAACTATAGGGTAGCATTGGTCAATTCAATAGAACAAACTAAAGATGGCATCAACATCTAGTTTTCTAAAACCCATGCATATGAAATCACTCAAAGACAAAACATGCTGTAGTTCTATTGAGAATCAATTTCTGAAAGACAAAAGATCATTTATAAAACTAGTGATTGCTTGACAGTAGAGTAGAATTGACATGCAAATGAATATGAGAAAAGATGAGGTCAAGGAAATGTTTGAACAATAGGTTATAGTGATGTACGAATTTATTACAAAGATTACTTTAGAATCATCCAAAAGAAGAAGAATCATGAGTAAATATTATCTTCACAGAGAGTTACTAAAATATAAGAACTAAATATTCAAAATGTATTCCTTCAGTGCCATGTATCAATCAAATTACAAACTGGCAAAATTTAATCAGTGAAAGTGATTATATATTATATATATTATATATATAATGAATATATATACATATATAAACACATACACACATATACACATATACACACATACACATATATACATATATACACATATACATATATACATGTATACATGTATACATGTATACATATATACATATATAAACATATACATACATACACACATATACACATATACTTATGCATACATATATACACATATACACATATACACATATACACATATGCACATATACACATATACATATATACATATATACATGTATACATACATACACATATATACATATAAACATATAAACATATATGCATATATACAGAGATACAGAGATACAGATATACAGATAACATATGCACATATACATATACACATATACATATATACACATATATACACATATACACATATATACACATATACATACATATATACACATATATACACATATACACATATATACACATATACACACATATACATACATATATACACATATACATACATACACACACACACACACACACACACACACACACACACACATATATATATATATATATATATATATATATATATATGAATGCGCACATACCACCAAGTTCCTAGAATGGAATATTGACTACTTCGAAGCAGAGGTATCAGAACAATTGCACAGTTCCAAAATCACAAGTCTCAGACATTCATTGCTACTATCAGCAGCTAATACCAGGAAGATTTGCCTGAGGTGTTACCACTATTTCTTCAACACACTTATGCCCAAATCTCCCACTCACCTCTGTTTAAAAGAACTAAGAACTTTCAAAATGTTTAGTTAAATCAGGTCTCTCACCAAGTAACTAGAACTAAGCATTGGAGTGATGAGAAATTGCTATTTTCTGGTGTAATATTTCAATTGGCAAAGCTAACTTCTTGTGGTGTGTGTGTGTGTGTGTGTGTGTGTGTGTGTGTGTGTGTGTGTGTCTGTCTGTGTTCAGCTGCATACAGTAAACATCTCTGGTCCAGTTTGCCAACCCATCACAATGTTCTCCGCATCCATATGATGCTGTCTCACCACAGATTAACAGTGATACTAAGTGATCATGAACTGAAATCTCTCAAAAAGAATAAAGAAATCTCCCCCAATGAGTTGCTTTTCTCACATATTTTTTCAGAGGGATGCAAATCAGACAAATTCATAGGTTAACAACAAAAATAAGTAAGTGATTTAAGTTTTAAAAAGCAAAGAGACACATAAAACACTTAAAGAACAACCCACCCATTTCTGTCCCCTCATTCAATTAACCAAAATTTTCTTCTTCCGACTAAAAGTAGATCCAATTTGTTGTCTTTAGTGTTTCAGTAGCCATAGTAATCTTAGATGTGCTTGTCAGTGATGCACTCTGGCCCAAATTGCCTTTTCTGTAACAAGATTTCAGTTGTCATTTGGACTTTATAGAACAAATTCAAAACAACCTTGTAATTTTAAGTTATCTTTTTATATTAACACATTACTTGTGCCTTCTGATAAATATCCCTCTTGGGCCTGTTCAAAGTACATGAACCTGTCTCATTAATAATCACTGTGTTTAAAATTATTTAGTGTCCAGATGTGAAGATCATGTTTCAAAGAAATTTAAACATCTTTATTTTGCATTGAAATTAAGCTGGAGATAACATGATTGGGAAGGAAGAGTGCCATCATTTGAGCTACAATTAGGGTACCTTTTAAAGTTGTGACAGCTTAACGTAAATGTAATCACAGAACAATTAGAAGATAATTATGCAGTTAATGCTTAAATTCATTTCTGTGAGTGAGCAAAGATCCTGAATCTCAGCCTGTGACAATTTAGTTAAATTATTTATTTTTATTGAATAACTATTGGGGCAAGGAAATGAAGCAAGAACCTAATGTCATCCATTTATTTGACAAAGCTAAGTGTAAAACTCAAATAGACTGTCTACTAAATAGTTGGAAGTCTATTGATAATATTATTTGCTTGAATGTTCTCTTGCAAAACAGTTCCATGAGAAGAAATCAATATTTAAAATTACACTTTAAGTTATATCTTGGCAGTTTTATTACAAAAATAAGTTTACAAAGCTAATCTGGAATTTATCTTCCACCTTTGTATCTCTCTCCACATTGTTTTAGAATCCTTTACTGGTCATTTTATCTATATACAGTGGGTACAACTCTTGGATTCTTACTATGCTGCTTACATAATGCTCTAAAAATTTTTTTGAAGATGAAGTGCCCAGGTATAGTTTCTCAGCAGAGGATCTCAAAAATGCTCTAGCTATTTTTCTTCTTGCTGTTAAAAAGTCTCAATGAAGTGTTTGACCCTTCATGGGTCTTCTTATTTGTTGAGCAGAATCTACACATATTGCCTATAAAGTGAATAATTGTGTCTTTCTGGAAAAAAATGTGACTACAGCAGATGTTCATGGTGTTCATATAGTGTTCCAAGTCCTGTAGTTGATCTTTTATATGATGTATAACCCTCACACATCCTTCTGTGTCAGAGCTGAACTTTTTTATTTACTGGATGAAGAGATTCAGAAAGTTATTTCCTGATCTATGAAAACCACAATGAGCATGTTTAAATCTGTCCAAATTTAGCTCAAATTCTAAGTCAGGTTATGGCAAAGATTGTGAGTTTTCATTAATCAAGTAATGTAGATACAATATGGAATTGGGTATTCGAATCACAAATTCTTGTGCTCATAGTGTTTGGCACACAGCTTGGCTGGAGAAGACACTCTGTAAACAAACACATATTTATTGTTGTTGTTTCCTTAGTCATGGAGATGGCTGGTAGTTTTGTTACTCAAACACATGATGCCAAGTGCAAATTGAAAGATAGTTACTGTTGTCCTCTGAGACCAATGTTATTTTCATTTTATATAATTTCTTGTTTCATATATTAGTAGGAACTATTCATGAAAGTACAATTCTTACCTTAGCCAAAGATTAAAATTAAAGAGAGCATATCACATGCCCTAATATAATGTATTCAATGAGTTTTTTGATGCCCTCGTCTTTAGACAGAAAGATTATCAGATGCATTTTTTTAAGTTAGGATTTCGTTCTTTCTGTCTTTTCTTCTGTTTTTGTTTTTGAGAGATAGAATTTCTCTGTGTAGCTTTGCAGACTGCAGACTGTCCTGGAACTGGCTCTGTAGACCAGGCTGGCCTTGAAATCACAGGAATCCACCTACCTCTGCCTTCTGAGTGCTGGAATTAAAGTCATGTGCCATCACTGCCTGACCTAGTTATGATTTCTATTACTGTGATAAGCACATAAACAAAATCATCCAGAAGAGGAAAGGTTTTATTTTCTCTCATAACTTGTAGTCCATCAATCCCGAGAAGTCAGGCCAGTAACTCACACAGGACAGGAATCTGAAGGAAGGAGCTGGTGCAGGAGGCCTTGCAAGAGGGTTGCTTACTGGCTGATAATCTCTTGGTTCACTTAACTTGCTTTCTTCCAGTAAAGTAACCCAAAACTCCTTGAACGCATGGCGCTGCCCATAGTGAGCTGCCCATAGTGAACCTTCCACATTGATGATCAATCAAGAAAATAAACCCCAGGCTTCTCCACAGGCCAATCTGGTTGCAGCATTGTCTTGATTGAAATTCCTTCTTCTAAAATGACTTAAGCATGGATCGTTGACATGAAGCTAGTCATGTCACGTCATTTAGTAGCTTTCTAAGTCTATTCCATTTATCTTTTTGTTGTTTTTGGTTTTGTGTTTATTATGGAAATTTACTTCAACTTGTTTTGCTCTTACAACATTTGATCAGCAGAAAAAAAATATGTCTTTTGCCTCCATTTAGCTGGTAGGAATATTGTAAAGATTTTTAGTGCATTGGGAAAATAGACAGGATAAAGATCTCATTGATCAATATGGGTTCATTTCATTTAATGCAGGAATATGGAGGGAAATGTGCGTGTTAACTAGCTCACTTGTTCTCCTAAGGCATCTGCTTTCTTTCCAGTTATATCAACTTTGATATTATTTTGGATAACAGACTTTTTTAATAAAATTTATTGTATGCTTTGGACTCACTATTACAGAAGATTTTAGTGAAATAAGAGTGTAAAATAAACGTGTCTAATATATTTTCATAGTTATTTAAATTTTAATGCTGTTCTTTAATTCTTCTGTTTGTATAAATATTATTTCACTTTAAACTTCTTTGCTAATATCTTCATGATTTGCCTCAATTGTATACAATTAAGAAGACATTTTCTACTTCCAGTTTAATAGTGTGTTATTATCTGCCAAAATCAAAGCTATTACTGTAATATGAATACCAAATAATATTTTACCAATTGGCCTTCTTTCTCAACTTTTCTCCTTCTCCTTCACCATTTCTTTTGAGATTAAACCCACATACACATTCAAATTATTGATTTTTTATACCAACAACTCTCTATATACTTTTAAATGTGTTTATATATGTAAAATTTTAATTTTACCACATGTATTGTGGGTCTATTATATTGAACTTCAGATTCTCACTTTTACATGGCAAGAAATTTATTGACTAAGTTGTCTCCATATTTTGAATCTATTTACAAAACAATCTTCAAATTTTTACTAAGATCCTATTGGTTATATAAGTTTGAAAGCATTTACATTTTTAAAATACCGTATTAAAATTTTTGAAAATGAAATACACTTATTTTAAGCTAATTTCTATCAGGGAAATGTAGCTTTACACAACTATATCATGCCAATATTTTGTCATATTTTTACTTAATTATTGTGTTTTGGTATTATTGCTACAGTGATATAAAAACACCAGTTTCAGGTCCTGAAGTTCATTTTGAAGCAGGAAAGAAAGCAACGGCTGTGCATGCACTTTGGTCCTATGGCATGGCCATGAGGGCTGACGGATCCTGTGAGTCTTTCAAGATGGACAGTAAAGAGTTTTGGGGTATGATAATTTGATCCATCGCTTTCCAATTAATATGCCATTATTTCCTTCTTGCAGTTTCTTGCCTTAACTATGAATTCTAATGTGACATTATTAAAAATAACGATATAGAACATTTCTTGACTTTGTCTCTATCTTAGGAGTAAAATACCCAGGTTTTCAATACTGTTGTAACTTGGATATTAAGGAGCTCCTTAATAAGTTAATAATATTGTTAATAATCCTTAATAATAATGATCTCTACCATTTCACAAACTTAATTTTCATATATAAGTTAATAATAAATTTTACCCTTAGACACCAAGAGTTTTGCTTTAGCCTGTTCATATGGTGAATTACTTACTATATATTTGAGTATTAAACCAGTCTTCTAGTTGTTTGTAACATGAAATAATTTTTAAATACTAATATATTTGCTTTCCAATATTTTTAAAATTGCAAAATTATCAGCTTGCATGATCTGTTACTTACCATTTAACTCTACCAGACTTATAAAAAAAGTTAAGAGGCATTTGTCGCCTTTTTCTGCATAGGCTTAAACATGAAGTATATTATTTCTTCATACATATATGCAGTATTTTCATAGGGTTAATAACTACAATTTATACAATCATTATAAAGGCCTAGACATAATAAAATTACATTTTTCCTTTTACGTCTTGCATTCCATATTTTAATAATTAATTTATTTCATGTTACTTACCAAATGTTAGAGTGAATCTTACACTTGAATTTGGGTTACTATGAAGAGTATCAGAAGAATATCAATAGTTAAAGTTTGTCTTCTCTCTCATCTATTTGTCATGGCTAAACAGGTATGAATTTTGGCTACCTTATTAATTTTTAAAAATGTATCAATTCAAAGAGTGAAACTGATACAAGCAAGCCTTTTATTGAGTAGGTAAAAACACAACCCAGGAATATTTGTTAAAAAATAATCTAAGGCCAAACACTGGCATATAAGTAAGCCTTAAAAATGTGGAGATGAATCACGACTCAAAACAAATCTGGAACTGCAATATTAATTTATGACCAAGTCAGCTTTGGGTGAGGAAGACTTACAAAATGATGAAGCGGTCTATTTTCCAGGAAGATATAAGCCTAAAGATAATGCAACCAATAACATGGCAATAAAATGAGGAGAAAAAGAGATAGAAATGGAAAAGAAATGGAAAATGAGTATCTCAGTGGAAGATTTTAGCTGCCCTCGGGTTGTAATTGAAAATCAAGCTAGACAAATACTGGGTAGTTGAACCCAGTAGCTCTGTCATTAATCTAATCGGCAGTTACAAAATTCACCATCCCCAAACAGAACAGGACCACTAAATCCTTTTTCACAGAAATTTCACCAACATACAGTACGTGCTCAGTCCCAAAGCATGCTTTAATGTCCTTACTTGATAAAAAAAAGTATGATTTTATTTGCCCATAACAAAGGAGTAAACACTAAGATCATGAATTATATGAAACAGTCATTATGATGTGAATAAAGGGAGAATTATTATAAAATATGGATCAAAGAAAGTCTCAGGAATATTAATCTGTGTGTTAATCAGCATTAAATAGCTTTCTACTGAAAATGTGAACGCATGAAAATGAGCAGAGTTTTCATTGAAACATTTTACATAAAATTGTGTGTGTTTTAAAATTATTATAAAAATAATTATTGTACTATTTAGTTATCAGAGAGAGAGAGAGAGAGGGAGAGAGAAAGCGAGAGCATGGGTGAACATAGGACCCTTTACGAGGACATATGTATGGGAGGTTAGAGGACAAAGAGTGGGAATCGGTTCCCTCCTTCCACTGTTTGGGTTCTGAGAATAGAACTTAGACTATCAGCCTTAGCAGTACGTAGTTATACCCTCAGAGCCATGCCTGTAGAGCTGAAAAGTATTATTTATATAGATTTGATTAATAAAATAATTATAAAATATAGACTAATATTGTCTCTAGCTGTACTTCTCCTGACATCATTTTCTGATCCAAAGTTCTTTGATTTTCTGATACATATGACAGAACGTATTCTTCAAAATTGATTTTCTACTGTTCACAGGAATATCTGTCTCTTTCCCTTTGTGGTCATCTGCTGTAAATTTTCTTATTTTTTCCAATTCAGACAATGTGAACACTTTCCCACAGTCTAAGATTCTCTATGTGTTTGCCATTCCTTTGCTTTTTTGAAGTTTGTCAACCCATGGTTGTCTGTATTTTGATTTCTTCAGGCTCATCCTTGTTTCTGGATCTGTCGTTCATTTTGGAAAATTATTATATATGATTATGCTTTTTTTGGTTTTTCGAGACAGGGTTTCTCTGCAGCTTTTTTTTTTAGAGCCTGTCCTGGACCTAGCTCTTATAGACCAGGCTGGCCTCGAACTCACATAGATCCGCCTGCCTCTGCCTTCCGAGTGCTGGGATTAAAGGTGTGCGCCACCACCGCCCGGCTATATGATTATTTTTAAATATTGTTTTTACTCAGTTTATTGTTTCTTATACTTCTAAAATCCAGTAAGACAGTCCATAGCTTCAGAAATTTTCTGAATTTCTTAAAGTTATGTTCTTTTTAACCCCTAAGTGTTTTTTTTCCTCATTTTTTTTATTAAAGATTTCCATCTCCTTCCTTCCTCCTCCCCCTTCCCTCCCCTCCCTTCCACCCATATCCCCACTCCACCCCTCTCCAAGACAAAGAGCCATCAGGGTTCCCTTCACTATGTTAAGTCCAAGGTCCTCCCAGCTCCCCCTAAGTCCAGTAAGGTGAGCAACCAAACTGACAAGGCTCACTGTGAGCCTGTCCATGCTGTAGAGTTCACGTTCATTACCGTTGTCCTTGGTTTCTCAGTCCTCCTCCACCGTCAGCCACATTCAGAGAGTCCGGTTTGGTCCCCTGTTCCATCAGTCCCATTCCAACTGGACTTGGTGGTCTCCCGTTAGATCTGTCCCTCCGTCTCAATGGGTAAAAGCACTCCTCGCGGTCCTGGCTTCCTTGCTCATGATCTCCCTCCTTTTGCTCCTCAACGGGACCTTGGTAGCTCAGTCCGGTGCTCCTATGTGGGGCTCGGGAGGATGGGGCGAGAAAAGTGTGAAGTGGAGGATGGGAAGAGCTTGGGGGAATAGGATGGTTGGGATATAGGAAGGGTGGATATGGGAACAAGGAATTATATATCTTACTTAAGGGAGCCATTCTAGGGTTGGCAGAGACTTGACTCTAGAGGGGTTCCCAGGTGTCCAGGAAGACGCCCCCAGCTAGGTCCTTGGGCAGCTGAGGAGAGGGTGCCAGAAATGTCCAGATCCTATTGCCATACTCATGAATATCTTGCATATCACCATAGAACCTTCACCTGGCATTGGATGGAGAAAATGACAGAGCCCCACATAGGAGCACCGGACTGAGCTACCTAAGTGTTTTAATTTCACTGAATTTCCAGTGGGAAAGACTCTACTGCTCTGTGTCACTTCTGCTGATTCTACTGATGTGCATTGTCACTTTCTTGGCTGTGCACATTATCGTTGAATCCTCCCAACATCCTTTACTTTTGTTAAAGTGCTTACAATTTCCTTTGCGTTATTAAATTTTAAGATCTCTGTATATTTATCACTTGTTATTGTTTGTTGTTAAGGTTAACCATCAAGCCATTACATTAGTATATTAATCATAGTTATTTTTAACACTTAATATGGTAATTCTATGAAGTCATAGTCATGTCTGCTTTGATACCACTGTCTTTTCAGAATGTATATGTCTAGCATTTAGCATGACTTTATGCTTCATGTATGTATAGTCAGACACTGTGCACGTGGTAATAGGACTAAAACGTTTAGCTGTTAGTATGTATTTTCAAAAGAGTTACTAAAGTTTTATCCACTTCTCCATGTGGGTTCATGTGTCTCCAGGTCTCAGAGTCTCCAAATACCCAGTGTTTTGTTTTGTATAGCTTCCTGGCTTGGTTTTCTCTTATGACTCTTTCTAAGACCCAAGTTACATCATATAAATATTTCAGTTGTAGGGTAATCTCAGAACATGATGTTGAATCTTATAGAAAGATGATTCCATGATATGATTGAATCTGATTGTTTGTGAAATTGTACACTATGCAGGAAATTGTCCTAGTTTCTTCACTTTGTTATTTCCCACTTGTAAGACAGGAAAGGTAATAGTGGCTTTTGTGTTAAAACAAAAAACAAAACCAACAACTAAAAAAAAATTAATTTCTCTGATACAGGCCTCTAGTAAAGTCTCAAGCTTGGTTGTGGGTATCATGGGAATATTTCACAATGTTCTTCTTTGGTGATATTTACAGGCTATTGTTTTGGCTCTTCAATATGCATTGCTGGAAGAAGCTTCTACCCAAACTAGGGAACTATGCCATGATTCTCTTAGGACATGTTCAATCTCACTCTGCTTCACGCTCAGGCTCCAGCAGTCTAACTGATCAGTATATACACCTGTAAGTTGATCACATGGGAAGGCTGTCAACTTTTTTTTCCATTCTCAACTGTGTAATCAATTGAGGTAAATTTAATTATTTAGCAGATACGGTTTTTCATGTTTTAAGTATGGTAGTGGATAATTTTTAACTTTCTAAATTTTATAGCAGAAACAAGAAATATCTGGACTGCTGGCTTAGAAAATAATAAATTATTATTGGCCCATCACAGGTTTAATGAGTGTGAACAAATTTTGAATTAGACTTAATGAAAGGAATGAGATTTCTTTTATGTTATGCCTCAGAAATCCCTTAACCTTTCCTCCATAATATCGAGGAACATAAGTGCTACGTTGCTCAGAAGAATAAAAGAGGGAATTGGACTCAGGAGCATATACCATTACTATTGGAATACAAAATGGAGCTAATGGTAAACATTGAGGGTACTTTACACATAAGCACCCTACAGAAGCCAGCTATTGATATCCCAGCCTAGAATCCTTTGACATTTTTGAATTATGAAGTTACTCTTACATGTAAGCAAAATGAGAAATTTTTCCTTATTGAGCTCCGCATGAAATGATGCTGATTAAAGAATTTAAACAGAGCCTAAGCCTAAGAATTTTTTATAATATTGAAGAAATAGTATTTTTTTCTACTTAGTTAAATGTGTAGGGAGTATACAGACCTAAAATCGTAACATGATGATCTAGAAGAGGAGGGATAATAGCTATAGAGTCAATCCTGATAACAACATCCGTGATACATAGTGAGATTTATACATTTATACATAGTGAGATTTATCTGTGCTATGCCATATAATCACTAATGCATCATCATTTCCCTTTTTAATAAAATACGTGGAGTTCAGAAGGATTAGGACAATGCAGTGAAGTGATTTTAAAAAAAAGCAAAAAAAAATTCAAAAATTTGTTTTCCCAGTTTTATGATATCATGTACGGTAATATTTATTTTGAATAGTAAATGTGGGAAACAGTGACCTAAAACTTCTTAAGAACATTGGCAATGGGTTTTTGCTTCTCCAGTAATAACTAAATAATTTCGGCCATACACTGTGGCTCTTTAAAACCCGGAAACTTTTAGTTTTTGATTCTCTTTTTCCACAAATATCTCTTTTATTAAGTAGCAGCAGACAACAAATATGTAACTCCAGTTAATATAATCACAGAGAAACATTTAAAAAGACAACTCTAAGAGTGGCAGGAGTTGAGAGTTAATTTCCTGACACTTAAGAAGAAGGAGGGTCCACCAAGAACTGAGTGACAGGAAAAGAGATGTCTCAGAAAACAGTCCCAAGAGAAAAAACAAATTCTGGAAACACAACCTGAGATACCAACTCACTTAATGTCCATTCAGTCTCCTCATTCTCTCAACAAGCCAAATCAAAGCAATCCACCAATACACCCTAGAAAACTAGTCCTCTGCTTAGCCACCGATGGCATTCAACATGCCAGGAAGACAGGTGAATAAACATGGAGCAGAAAGCGACAATCATGTGCCACAGCCACCTCTGTTTCTTCAAATGGCGAGTCTTAGAACAAGGACAGTGCTGCTGAATTGGACTGCATATGGCTTTGAAGACTATTAAACACAGACATGCACACACGTGGTGGTGCTGCTCTTGAGTTCACTCCCTGTTTGAAGAGCTTAGCATTTCCATGAACCATAAGGAGGTTTCCTAGAGAGAGCTTAGTCTTCACTTAGCAGAAATCACATTAAGTGTTAATTCATATGTTTAAGCCTCAGGTGATAAAAAGATAAACATTGACAAACTTTCATCAAGAGATATATGCTTTTGCCTATACACAGACAACGTAAATATAAATGTATAAAGTTTCTACAAATGTTGCTTTAAATATCTTTTTAAGACTTTTAAAGGTCTCTTTTTTCTTAAGCAAATTATAATCATCAAATAAAAAATTTAGAAGCTGACCACTAAATTTTATCTCACATACATTGGGTAATTTGCAGCTAAAACTGAACATTTTAATTCTGCCAACAAATAAATAAAAACTGTAAATATATCAGACATTGCATTATATATTGATTCATTTCATCAAATTAAGTAAATTACTCAACTTCTCTGGAGCCATTTTTCATATGTAATGGCCTGGTGTAGTTAAGTGTATTTTGTTTGAGTTTAAACAAATGAAGCTTGCATGAAGATCAGTGTGCAGAACTAAAACACTAGAGGCCAGGGACTCTAATTTAGTCCAGATTTGTTCGTGGCCTTTCTCTATGGCAACTCAATGTTCAATGTTTCTGGTCCTCCTTTAATTTACGCCTCCTTTATAGGATCTGCTTTCTTTATTTCCTTTTTCTTTTCTTGGTTATAAATACAAGAAGGCATTGAAGTCAGGGAGTTGCTATTATATAAAATTACAAGTTACTTCCACATGAGTGACTTTAAAAGAACAGGAATTACCAAGCAGAACTGGGAAATATGTGTGAGAGTAGTTTAGTTTATGGTAGTACATGGAAGATCAGCTCAGAATACAACCACACCTGAAAATACTATGTATCAAATCAAATTAAGTGTTAAAAATAGTCATTGAAATACCCAAACGAAATTCAAATCTGGGAGGGGGGATACTGTTGACTTGTGAAATCCATTTTCTGAGAAATTCTTATAACCGGATTTGTAAGCATGATATCATAACAGCAAAGTAAACTACACTGTGAACTGTTTTATCACAATCATCACTGTTCTTCTCCTGTGACTCATGTCAGAGGGTGGACTGAGTTTTGAACAGAGTTGATACTGGTGAGCCTGCAAGGAGCTGTGCTCTTAAAAGTTATGCTCTCAGTGGGGCTGAGAACTGTCCGTGCAAACATGTCTTCTCTTTTAAATGCTGTGTTTCTCTATCATGAGAAAACATAAACTTGGTGTTAGAGAGTTCTGGAAATCTTAATCTAGATTGAAGGTAAAACCAGGCATATATTACCCTAGATATTATTAGGTGCTTAGGGAAAAGAACCATAGCTTTCTAAACAAGTTATCCTCCATCTGGGTACCTTGAAATGCAACAACAAATACCAAAACCAAGCAATACCATACAAACAATAATAACAAAAATATAAGCAAACAACAAAAACAATAAAAAAGAAATATTACAAGAAAATGTTTTTTGAGAAAAAAACTGAAGAGGAAGACTATGTCACAGAATTAATCAACTTCACTTTATCTATCTATCTATCTATCTATCTATCTATCTATCTTCTATCTATTATCTAGCTATCTCTGCAGAAAGGTAGAATTTAAAGCAAACACCTTTTTAGTCATACAGATAACCCTAATTTGTCAAAGATAATTTTTCTATTTTTGAATTAGCATAAAACCAAATATACCAAATGACTTTCAGAAATAAAAAGAGTAAAATTCAAAGCCCAATGGATATATATTTACTTTAGAAAGCATTAAAAATTAAAAAGAAATCTTAAGAATCATTTACGAAACTGAATGTGTGTGAATAAACTTCTCCTGCCTATAAGCATCTTGAATCAGAACTTCCATTTCAAATGAAAACAAGTCCTAGTTAATTTCTTTACATGTTTTCCCAGGAATTTGCAAATAGAGCAAATTATTCCTGATTTATGGGCTTTGAAATAGAATGCTGGTACAAATTTTGCATCTGTCTTGTTGATATTAGCTAAAAATTAAATGCAATACATTCTAGTGCTTTAAATGTCATCTCTCTTTTTGTTCCAGTTGATACGGTGGGGACTGTCATGGTCTTAGTGCAATACAGACCATATTTTTGTCACTGTTACCCTGAAAGGTACAATGTGTGCAATCGTAGGTCTAATGTTTCTTTATTTGATTACTTGTTATCTTATAGCCACTTCTGTAATGGAACCAGGTGGTTCTGGAATAAATACCACATTTTGGATATTTTTAGTAATGATCTTCATAGAACATGCATCTGGTAACCAGCCAGTCAATGTTTTTTTTTTTTTTTTTTTTTTTTTTTTTTTTTTTTTTTTTTTTTTTTTTTTTTTATTCAAGCATTTTCTGAACCTTTACAAAAATTTGGTAATGAATCTAAGTATTATGTAATTCTTTAAAAGTTCAAAGACTTAAGACTGTCAACAATGTAATTCTGAACTTGAGGATAAAAGTAAAACTAATATTAGCTTATTTTTGATATTTACAAATCATTATTTAAAATTAAAAAAATAAACACAGAAAATTCATTTAAAAGTTATATTTTGAAGACAGTAATACAAATAAGTTGTTTTCATCGAGATCTTTTAAGAATATTTAAAATATATAATCATGTTATTAAAAAGAGAAGGTGCTATTTTAGGAACAGAAGTTAGAGACAGAATAAAAGAATTTTTCTGTAAATCTGAGAAAAGAAACATAAAATTCAAGATAAACCCAAGTGTTCCCAGTATTACTACTTTCAAAATTTGTCTGGATGTTTGTCAAAGAAACAGTAATGACATTCTTTTGCAATCAAATTTGTTAAGAATTTCAAATGCTATGTAATTGCTGTGAAAGCAGGCATTAGTACAGATGCTTCACTTCACAGAGAGTTGGAAAGTAATCATTTGTTATTGGTAAGTTTTTAAGTACATACAAACATTGTATACAAATAATTTCAACAAAGATTTTCACAGGAAATATAATTAATCACATAGGCTTTCAACAACTAAAGAATTTTTGCTCACTCTGTTTCCTATCTGGGCCTGTGTTCCAAAGAAAAGTGATATAAAATTCAGAGAAATGTATGGAACAGGAAAACATTTTACTGAGTAAAGAATCTCAGATAAACAGACAAATGTTTGTTGTTCCTAATTGGTGTGCTTATATTTAGAGGTTTAGGTATCAGCATACATTTTGGAGTGACAGTAAAATCCAGGAAAATAAAATATGGCTATGATGGTGGGGCAGAAGCAGCTAGGTGCTCTAGATAGAGTGAAACAAAAACACAAGAACTGTTTTGAGGGGGAGAGGAAATTAGAAAGGACTTAATTGGGGAGTGAAGAGGGTAATTCAGATTGAAAGGGAGAGAGATAGGTAAACAACATTAGGGATATTTGTACACTCCATAGGGAAACATTTTTTAATCTTGCTTAAAAACATATATCATACACACACAGACACTCACAGACATACGTATATACATATTATCTTTAAATATATATTCTATGTAGAATGTATATGTGTGTATACTCTATATATGTATATATGTATATATTTACAATGTGTGCTGTATGTAAGTGTGTATGTATGTATTTATTCTTCTACACAGTAAAATAATGCTTTCCCCAGGAGATCTAGACTATATAGCAAATCCAAACCCTCATATCATGCAAGTGATACTTTCCTTCAAATTTTTACAATGGAGACTAAACAACCTTCAAAACAATATAGTCTATTATCATATATAAATGTATATATATATTATCATATATATAAATGTATATATATGATAATAGACTATATATAATATAATATATAATATATTATATAATATATAATGTTAGTAATAATATATATATTGAATATATTCCAAAATGTGAAAGTAATATCTCATTTTTGAAGACATCCAATATTTCAGGAATAGTCTTCAAAAACATCCAGTTCATATTGACCTGGAATCCAGCTTCCACAGCATATCCTATCATTTACAACCTAATTAGATAATACAAGCAGACAAAAGGGACAGGATATCAAGTGTCCTGCACTCCTACCAAGGCCTAGAATGGTCAAAAATATGAAGATCTGTTTGTACTTATATTTAGAGAGGGTGTCATCAGAAATAAAGACCCCTTCAGTTGTAGGAAATTCATTCATGGTAGTGTAAACTTCATCATAAATGATGGTAAGAGAGATCATACACCCTAGAAATTATCCAATTAATGCAATCTTATTAAAGTAATATAGTTTCCAACTGCCTTCTACAGAACCATAGATAAGTACAACTCTTGTGTCTTAACAAAGAATCTTTTTTATTTATTTGCTCTTTTTGTTATTTTCAAGACAGGATTTCTCTGTAGCTTTGGAGACTGTAGTGGAACTAGTTCTTATAGACCAGGCTAGCCTTGAACTCACAGAGATCTGCCTGCCTCTGCCTCCCAAGTGCTGGGATTAAAGGCATGTGCCACCACTGCCCAACTGAGAATCCTATTTTGGAAGCAGACACAGAGTAATAGAGAGATGAAAAACTAATTAAAACACTGAATGTAAGTGACCATTAGGATGCCCAGTCCCTAATGGGACATTTATAACACAACCCAAAACCTAAGGCTCAGAGAACCTTGTAAAAAAAAGGAGATAAAATACTATGGTCCATGTTGACTAAAACATGTTATTTTTTCCTGGATAGGGCAGGAATGTTGTTCCCACAAATTCTTAACAGTATAGCTTGTAAGTAATGAACAAAACCTAGAGTAAACCACAGACATACATGGATGAAGGAAATTTTCCCATATAGATGAATACATGCAGGCGTCAATGATCCTTTGAGGAAGAATAAATGAGTTCTTTTTTTTATTTTCTTTTTCCTTTTCCCTTTTTATTTTCAGGGACAAGACCACTAAGAGGACAAAATTAATCACTTGCAAAGAAGGGCAATGCTAGTTGGGCAGTGGTGACTCACACTCATAATCCCAGCATTTTGGAGGCAGACAGACAGATCTCTGTGAGTTCCAGGCCAGCCTGCTATACAGAGTAAGTTTTAGGACAACTAGGACTATATGGAGAAACCCTTTCTTGAAAAACCAAAACGAACCAAAATTGGGCAATACTTCAGTAGTTTTGGGTTCAGTAATTGGATTTATACAACAGGAGTGGCAGGGAGGAAGCAGTTGAAATGAGAGATGAACAGGATGCAAGAGTGTACTCATGTAGAATATTATCAAAGTAAAAAAAAGTATAAAACAAAACAGGTAATTGAACCCAGGAACTCTCAACAATTTAGGTACATAAGAAAGATCAGCATTACTGGCATAGCAATGTGTACAGTGGTTAATTTCACAAGGTTCCACTTCTACATGGAGAGTTAGAGGCAAGCAATGCCCGATAAGAGGAAGACAATCAGCTTTCTTCAAATATAAACTTGATGATAAGTCATCCAACACCAGTGGTCAGCCCTGTATATTCAAACAATGGACTCAGTAGGATCTCTCTCTCTCTCTCTCTCTCTCTCTCTCTCTCTCTGTGTGTGTGTGTGTGTGTGTGTGTGTGTGTGTAATTAACACTTAAAAAGGAAGGTACATAAATTATAGAGTGTGGTTGTTTAAATAAAAACAGCTCCCATAGGATAACAGGGAGTGACACAATTGGAAGGTGTGGCCTTGTTGGAGGAAATATGTCAGTGGGGGTGGGTTTTGAGGTTTCAAGTGCTCATGCCTGGCACACTGACACTCTTCCTTCTCTCTGCCAATCTAGATGTAAAACTTTGAGCTACTCCTCCAGCACCAATCTGTTTGCATCCCAAAAGGCTTTCTGCCATGATGACAATAAATTAAACCTCTGAACTATAAGCCAGCCCCAATTAAATGCATTCATTGATAAGTGTTGCTGTTGTCATGGTGTTGCTTCACAGCAATGGAAACCCTAAGACAGGAAGGGAAGAGAATAAAAAGGAGTAGTTGGTCAAAGTAAAGACAGAGATAGAAATAATCTAAATAAAATACTCGTATACAAAATTTCTAAAAAATAAGTTATTAATTAAGAAAAGTTTTAAAAATTAAGAAATTTTTATATAATTTTTCAAATTCTTCTATATCTGTAACCCATTTAAAACTACTAAATATCTGAGACACAAATTACTCCCATTTTATGTAAAAATTTAGAAATAAACATAATCAGACTAATAAAACTAAAACAAAAACTAAATAAACTATTAAATAGCTAAAACTACAAAATGAAACTAAAAGAATCAAGGAATCAATTCTTTTCAAGAGAGGGTGATATTTGACTTGAATAAAAAATATAATTCAAAAATAATATTTTATGATTATTTATACAAACTAAACAGAAATTCTTTCTATGGAAATACCTGTAAAGTTGCAGGCACCCATCTTCAGCCTACTCCACGGTTTCCAGCAGACATTTTCATGAAGCAGGAAATTTCAAAGACAGTTCCACCCATATTGGCAGTTTGTCAGTCACTTTCTCCTGTGTCCTGCAGAATGGCTGGCAGACATTTTTATGAAGCAGAAACTCTGAAGAACTGTGTCACCTTTTTGAGGCAGCTTCAGCAGTCATTTTTTCTGTGTGTTCTGCACGTCCAGTCAAGCAGTTCAGATAAGAGTAGTTCTTGCCAAAACGGCAACATCTGAATCTATCTTTATTCTGTATCTGTAATCTTATCTGACCAGGAAAGCTTCTGAAAATGCTAAGTAGGCATGGCTAGGACGAAGGTTTCTTTGCCTTTTCGTTCCCACTAGTCCGGCATGGTGGAAGCATACTCACTGCCTCTGCGAGCTTTGCATACCATCCTATTTTCGGGTATACAGTGGGTCTATTTCATTCTATTAAGCAGTTGGTAACACACTGCTCACAAACCCTATTTAAATGCTCTATAGCAAGACCTCTTCAAGTAGTCAGAGCTGCTTGTGAAACACTAAGCCGCTGTTTTAAAGAAGTCACACAGGTTTTACTGCTGAAGCTGAATCAGAAAGCCTTCTTTTAAAATGTGTCTCTGCTTGCTTCTAAGCAAAGAGACTTGACTCTAGAGGGGTCCCCAGGTGTCCAGGAAGACGCCCCCAGCTAGGTCCTTGGGCAGCTGAGGAGAGGGTGCCAGAAATGTCCAGATCCTATTGCCATACTCATGAATATCTTGCATATCACCATAGAACCTTCACCTGGCATTGGATGGAGAAAATGACAGAGCCCCACATAGAAGCACCAGATTGAGCTCCGAAGGTCCTGATGAGGAGCAAAAGGAGGGAGATCATGAACAAGGAAGTCAGGACCGTGAGGAGTGAGTTTACCCATTGAGACGGTGGGACAGATCTAACGGGAGACCACCAAGTCCAGTTGGAATGGGACGGATGGAACAGGGGACTAAACCGGACTCTCTGAATGTGGCTGACGGTGGAGGAGGACTGAGAAACCAAGGACAATGGTGATGAGCATGAACTCTACAGCATGGACAGGCTCACTGTGAGCCTTGTCAGTTTGGTTGCTCACCTTCCTGGACTTAGGGGGAGCTGGGAGGACCTTGGACTTAACATAGTGAAGGGAACCCTGATGGCTCTTTGGCTTGGAGAGGGGCAGAGTGGGGGTATGGGTGGAAGGGAGGGGAAGGAAGGGGGAGGAAGGGAGGAGATGGAAATTTTTAATAAAAAAATGAGAGAAAAAAAGGAAAAATAAACCACATAAAGATGGAATATACACAGAAAAGAAAAGAGAGCTCACCTGAGAAAATGCTGCTACCAAAATACCATGCTTAACTCTGTTCTTTTGTGTCTAGAATTCTTTTTTAAGCTTCCTCAGATTTTATGTGGATTTAGATGCATATTTTAGTCCACCAATCTTTTGGGGAAAGGCTTCTCATTTGTTCCCAAATACTTAGACCTGAAATAATCACTCAGAAACTATTTATTTGCAATACTGTTTGGCCAATAGCTTAAGTGTATTTCTGGCTAACTCTTATATCTTAAATTAACCCATATTATCCTTATGTTTGGTCTTTTCATGGTGTCCCAGATTTCCTGAATGTTTTGTATTAAGAATTTGTTGGATTTAATGTTTTCTTTGACCAATAAGTCTATTTCATCTATAGTATCTTCAGCACCTGAGATTATGTCTTCTATCTCTTGTATTCTGTTACTTCTACTTGTCTCTGTAGTTGCTGTTCATTTTTCTCAGATTTTCCATATCCAGAATTGCCTTGGTTTGTGTTTTCTTTATTATCTTTATTTCAGTCTAAAAGTCTTGAACTGTTTTCTTCACCTGTTTGATTGTTTATTTTTTCTTGGTTTTCTTGGTTTTCTTTGATGGATTTATTAATTTCTTCCATTTTTTGTTTATCTTCTACATTTCTTTAAGGGAGTTTTTCATTTCCTCTTTTTAGCTCTCCATCATTTTCATAAAGGTATATTTAAAGTCATTTTCTCTTACTTCTTCTGGGTTAGGATAATCAAGTCTTCTTGTTGTGTGACTACTGGATTCTGGTGTTACCATGTTGCTTTTTAGGTTGTTGGAGGAATTCTTGCATTGGTGCATACCCATCTCTTCCTTCAAATGAAGCTGGCAGTGTCTTTGTGTCTTGGTCCAATATTTGTTGTGGCTTTCTTAGTGTTTGGGAGTTTTTCTTGGTCTGCTCTGTACTGTCAATATCTGTCTCAGAAAGTCTCTGAGAGCTCTATATGCCTGTTATCTTCGTCTTCTCTCCTAGCTTGTTCTTTTGGTACTTTCTTTTAATCCCCTCAGTATTGTAGCAAGCTCTTAGTCCCTCTTAAATCCCCTCAGAATTGGAGCAAGCTATTTCAGAGTTCCAGTGAGATTGCAGGAGGATAGGAGGTTTTGAGGGTGGAGTGTTGCTAGTAGTTTGGATGGCAGCTGAATGGGTTTGGGTTTGGGGTGGGGGGCTAGCCACAGTAAACTCACAGCTGGATGGCTTAAAAAAAGCCAAGCTAGTTGGGGGAGGGGCAGGGTTAAGTCCTACTGGGGCATTCCACCTTGTAGCTGTTCACTCACCTCTTAATTCTCCTCAATATTGGGAAAAGCTGTGTTTCAGAGTTTCACAGAGGTTGCAGGAGGGCAGGCAGGTTTGTGGGCTGGGTGTGCCTAGTAGTTTGGATGGCAGCTGGATGGGTTTGGGTTGGGGGGCTTCCTAGCTGCAGAAAACTCCCTGCTGGCTGGCTAGAAAAGCCAAGGGAGTTGGGGAAAGGGCTTGGGGTTTTCCCTACCTGGGAGGTCCTAGAGAGTTGGGCTTTCTGCAATGTGACACTCACCTCTTAATTTCCCTCAGTATTGGAGCAAGCTGTGTTTCAGAGTTCCACTGAGGTTGCAACAGGATAGGTGGGGTTTTTTTTCTTTTTTTTTCTTTATGTAGGTATTTAGTGCAATGACCTTTCCTCTTAGCATCATTTTTATTGTGTCCCATAAGTTTGGGCATGTTGTACATTAAGTGCTAGGAAATTTTAATTTCCTTATTTTTATCTTGACATAGTTCTTATTCAAAAGAGAGCTGTTTAGTTTCCATAATTTCATAAGATTTCTTTTGTTTCTGTTGTTGATATCCAGCTCAAATCCATGAGATTCAGATATGATACTTAGAGTTATTTCAATTTTTTTCTATCTGATTAGACTTGCTCTTTGACTGAAAATGTGGTCAGTTGTGGGGAATGTTTCCTAAAGTGCTTAGAAGAAGGGTGGTTTGTCTGAGTGTGTGTGTGTGTGTGCGTGTGCGTGTGCATGTGCGCATGCGTGTGCGCGTGCATGCATGTGCATGTGCATGTGTGTGTATGTTTGGGTGAAATGTTCTGTAAATATCTGTTCTGTCCATTTGCTTTATAAGATCTGCTACTGTCAGTCTGTCTATTTCTCTATTTCGATTTGTCTTGATGATTTGTCCATTAGTGAGGGTGCTTTGTTATATTCCGTTGCTCTCAGTGTGTAGTATAGTAATATGAGATGTACACTTTAATAGTGTTTCATTGTGCTTGTTTGAAACATTGGTGTTCACATATTTAGACACAGATGTTAAATTGGAAATGCCATCTTGATGGATTCTTCCTTTAATGAATACATTCTTGAATCTTTTCTGATTAATTTTGGTTTTAAGTCTATTTTATTATACATTACATTGGCTATACTAGCTTGCTTCTTAGTTCCATTTAGTTGCAATATCTTTTTTTCCAAGGCTTTCTTAAATCCTGTAGTGTAGAAGGAGCGGCGGGGCTGTGTCCCGCCACCTGGCCGCCGGCTAGCTTTACACCCAAAATAATTACACAGAAACTGTATTCTTTTAAACATTGCCTGGCCCATTATCTGTAGCCTCTTATTGGTTAATTCTCACATCTTCCTTTAACCCATATTTAGTAATCCGTGTAGCACCACGAGGTGTGGCTTACCAGGAGAGATCTTAACCTGCGTCCATCTCAGAGAGGAGAAGCATGGTGACTCATTATGGCGACTGCCTGAAGTGTCTCCCCACTCCTGCTACCCAGCATTCTGTTCTGTCTACTCCGCCTACCTAATTTTCTGTTCTCTTAAAGTGCCAAGGCAGTTTTCTTTATTAATTAACCAATGAAAGTAACATAGACAGATAACTCTCCTCCATCACTGTAGAATATCTGTCTAGGCCCTTTTTGCTTTTATAGTCTCTGTTGAAAAACTATGTGTAATTTTTACTAAATTTGGCTTCATATAGTACTTGTTTTTTTTTTTTTACCTTGAAGTTTATACTTTTATTTATTTTTCCTATATGTTTTAATTAGATTTAAAGAGGCTTAAAGGTTTTCACCCTTAAGAATCCCTCTCAGGGTTCAATGAAAGACCTTATGGATAACTAAAGGGAAGGGTTATTCATTCCTACTCACCATTCCAATGAGGGGGTTGTCTCCTTGGGGTCTTCAATACCCTTGATGATGTCTTAATTTTGACTGATACCTTCAGGGTCTCCTGTAGGCAGACAGTGTGTTAGAGCTGACAGTCCTCACATCTCGACTGAAAGGTAACAGAAAGTCAGCTGACTGCTACACTGAGTGAACCTTGAGAAAAGAGACCTCCTGCTCACCCCACCAGTCACACACTGCCTCCACCTATGCCTCACCTCATAACAGTGCCACTCAATTTTGGAGCCTTTTTTCCAAACTACCACATTGCCCCTCTTCCTTCCACCTCCCCATTTGACTCGGTCTCCCATCCATAATTATATATTCTAATCCTTCTTTCCAAGAAGATCTACTACCACCCACATTCCCCTTTTCTATACCTAATCTCTGCGGTTCTGTGAATTGTTTCTCAAAGTCTTAATCGTTTATGTTCATATCTAAACTGATACACAGCATATTTTGCTGCCAGGGTCCAGCCTCAGCTAGGTTTTAGGTGCTGAGGCAGTGAAGAAAAACTTGATGCAAAGAAAACTTACATCCACCAAGTGGATTGCACTCAAGTGGCCCTGAATAGCTCCGACAGTCTTTATGTTTAAACAGAGCTTTTTTTCTTAGCAGTGTTACACGAACAGCTTTATTGTGGGCTCCTATTTTTGACTTTAAGAAATACATCACAATTTAAGGAATACATCATGATCATTGTAAAGGCTCCATTGTTCTCATTATGCTTCCTCAATATGCCTTTCCACCCCCTGCATAACCTTCCTCTAGACAAAGAGTTCAAAAATTTTTCAGGCTTAACTAAATTGAGGCAGACACATCCTGCTCTCACAGTACTTATGTCAGCTGGCAGCTACTTGTGGTTAGAACCTGGAAAGAAGGCGACATGTGCACCATGCTTTAAAGACAGCAACATTCCGATCCAGACAATTATTTCATGTCTGCAAGATATATTTTTATACAGTTCCCTTTTCTACAAGATGGTCGCATGTCTTAATCTCTTGATAAAAGACAGACTGTGACAAACCTCTTTCTTCTCATCTTACTCTCCCATACTTCTTCTTCCTATATAAGCTCCTGTGTATGGTAAAGATTGATCTCTCCATCCTATATTTTACATTACATTATTCCCATTAGAATATACTAGATCTTATCATTGATTCTATGATTGGTGTTAGTGAAATTACTCTCAACAGTTGGCAGTGTGCATTCCTGAGGCCTTTTCCCTGTTCTGGGTATGTCGGCCTTACTCTCCTTTTCAGAACTGTGAGACGTGGTTAGTGCTCCAAGTGTTGTGTTTTTCATATGTACCTATGTTGATCAAGTCTGCAAAGCTCCCAGGATTAAGAGTTGTAGTTAGTAATTCCAGATAAGAGATTTAAAGAACACTGGCCCTGTGTTGAATCTTAGGGGAAATAAGATTTGAATAGGAGTAGAATTTTCAGCAAAAATTACAGCTGTTGCCTGTGTCACTAACACAGTTAAACTGGAAAACCTCCCAAAGAATCACCAATATAATGAGAAAAGAGCCTGCAAGCTGCACAAATTTTGCAAATTTCGACACTGTCCCTTGGATTACTGGTCCTTGTCAAGTGACAGTCCATTTCCACAGGTGCCTTGTGCTTCAGAAACCCATTGGATGGGTAATCATATGCTAACCTAAGACTAGGCTTCACAATTCCCAACATTGGCCTTTTGGGCTCTGGCTACCTAATTTAGGATATATATATTTTTAAAGTTCTATCCATTTACTTTTCAATTTCATTTTTAAACAGCTGAGTAATAATTCATTCTGTAAATTTTCTTATCTGTTCATAAATTGACAGATATCTAATGGTGCTTGCAATCTCATTATTATGAGTACAGCATCAATGAAGTGTTCATGTCATTGTCTCTATGATAGAATAAAGAACATTTTCAGTATTTGCCCAATAGTAGTATAGCTGGAACTTGAAATTTATCCCCAGCATCTTGAGGTACCTTCACTCTGATATCCTTAGTGACTGGACAAATTTGTCACACCAACAACAATGGATGAGTGTCACCACTCATCCTAGTAGCAAGAGCTATAATTTGTTTTATTGATCTTGGCCTTCCTGAAAGATGTTAGATGAAATCTCAGAATTGTTTTGAATTGTATTCCTGTGGTAACTAAGGGAGTGACTCTCAGATACTTGTTTTCCTTCTTTTGAGAATTCTGTATTTAGGTCTGAACCCCATTCTTTAAAGGGGCTGTTTTCTGTTGTCCAATTTTACTGATCAGAAAAAAATCCACTAGGAAGCTTCAGTGAAAAATAAACACTTTGAAAAGCCTAGCAGGAAAAAAATTAAACACAAAAATCAGTAGCCCTCCTATATGCAAGTGACTTAAGACAAATGGACTGATAGTCCAATTCAGAACTAATTTCAATACAAAGGTCTGTTCTCTCAAACCTCAAGATCCTTGAAGACAAAGAAAAGCCAAGATGAGGTCTGCACTAAAGAACAGAACCCTTGTTGATCCATCAGTGGAACATGCTGTAACATTATCTATTCACTTGTGGTGACTTTTTTTCTTAACTCCTACTGACTCTTAAGTTCTTTTATTCTTGTATGTATTCTAAACCTCAGATATTTGGTTTGGCAGATAATGAGGTATTCCAGCCATACAGCCTGGGATTTTAAATGATCAATCCAGTAGTCTTCATAGAGATATGAGTCGTCTTCCTGCTCAGGTTGATTAGGCTAAGTTTTTTTTCCACACTCTGAGAACAGCCTATACATTTTTAGATTCCTACATTAGACATAGCTTCAGTCTGGGCGTCACAAGTGCCTTGCCTGGGGTGGGTTTGAAGCCTGTGCTCTTTAAGGATTGGTATTCTCAGTGACTGTTTCCAAGCAGTACAACTGGCGAGGCATGGAGTGACTTACATGCTGAACTCAGGGAGGTTTGCAGGCTATGTCCTGCAGTAGAATGATACTGCTAGCGAGGTCCTATAGATGACCATGTCTGTGGTCTGTGATCATCAGCTGCTCATGTTCACTGTTTGTGCTTCACTGGTTTAGTTCCATATGCTAGACACTTATCCTGGAGTGGATGAAGTTGAGCTTTATAAGTGCAACTGAGTTTTTGACTCGTTCCTCTCCTCAGCAGAATCACCTTCTTTGTTCACTACCAAGACAGAAACAATAGCCAGTAATTTTTGGTGGGAAGACTTTCTGGCCATTTTCTATAGGAAATCAGAAATAGATTCCAAATGAGACAAAAACTATTGTCTCACTTCTCTGGCCATTTGAAGTCATTAACGCAGGTGTATTATGGTCACTGTGATTGCTAACCTACATTGAATAATCTTTCTGAAGGTACGGGTACCATTTATGAGACCCAATGAGTTGTCCAGAAAGTGTTTTTAATGCTGGGAAATTTGTATGATTATTTATTAATCTTTTTCTCTTATAAAAACTAGACGCCTAGAAAATCCTTCCTGTGGGGTGAAATGTATTGTTATGGATTAGTGGCTTTCTTTTTTAGGAATTGCAGGGAGTATTCTACCACCATCCTCAGGTGCTAACATTTTCAAAGGCATTCTTTTCTATTGATGGGTAGGTTGTATTTTCATATGGGAACTACAGTCAAGGACCAACTAACTACTCTACAGTGTGGTTGAAATCCAAGACAGTACATTTAATTATAAGTACTAACAGTGCTTAAGTCAACAACAATTTTCATGTAGCAATATGCCAATACATGACACTTTTTAAATGTTTAAGATTGTTTCAATAATAGCTAATAATTACTTATAAGTAATAATTATTGTTGTCAAAAATTCATGGATAGTTCATAAACAATCTTATATGAGTCATTAAGAATTGGATGTATATATGATACATATATAGTCAAATATATAATAGACAAAGTCTGGGAATAGTAAAATCATATTTATCTATGTATGGCCAAAATATTTCCCACTTAGTTAAGTTCCTACCCTACTCATGTGTGTGTGTGTTTCTGAGTTTCGTTCATGCATATAATGTCTTTATTTTGAGAATATTTTTGTTTGTCTTTCATATTAACTTTCCTATTGAGTTTTCACTTGAATGAAATTTCTTTTTCTTTGTCTCTTGTTCTCTGTCTCATGTTTCCTTGTCTCTGTTTCTTTCTTTTATTTCATCATGTCCTTCACTGTCTCTCCTTATCTCTCTCTCTCTCTCTCTCTCTCTCTCTCTCTCTCTCTTTCCTTCCTTTTTTATATTAATTAAAGGTAAGCTTTAATTATGTCTATGAAGCAGCACTGTTAAACATTCTAAAGGAATCGAATTTTGGTTTATAAAGTATTATAAGATAGGCTTTCGATTTTTGAAATTTGAGTGATCAGTGACATTTCTCCATGTAAAGTAAACATGTTTAGCAATTAGACAAAGCATACAAATCTCATTTATAGTTCTCAGACTAAAGAACTATTTACCAACAATTTTATAATTATATAAATAGTATTATATATAAACATCATGATTAACATCTAATTGCCAGATACAGATAGAATTGGCTCATTACTGTCAATGTCAGCTTCATATGAACTAATAATAGTTCCTATTTGCAGTGATGGAATTTGGACTTGAAGTTGATGTAATAAGTGTAGAATGTCTGCATTCTGATATTCCTAACTCTGTGCCATTTTAAGGCTTAAATAGAAGATATCATAATTGCTTTAAGATGTTCTATTCCTTGCCAAAAGGGGAAATACAGTTGTCTAGAGAACTGTATTCTTTGGATGGGTAGATGAGACACATCATGCATCCTCCATGATTCATTGTCCAAAAGGGCAGGGATCTTGCAGTTTTCTTCTCATTTGAATTTCTGGTTTCTAAAATTGTCAAAAAATTTGAAGTGACATGCAATAGTTTCACATGAGTGGGTAAATAAATGAATTTAAATAATCGTGCATAATTTGGAAAATATTTTATAAATAGCTGAAATATTTTCCAGTTTGAGTAGGTTTAATTCAAGTTACATGGTATAAATGTAGAGCTCATGTACTTGGAAAAATAGAGGTAAATTCCTCACATTCTAAGAAGAACTGTAAAGAAGAGACATCTTGTTCCCTTGTTATGTACCTCCAGTATGCTTTCAAGAAACCGTAAATGGTTTGTTTCTTTGTTTTTTGGGTTTTTTTTTTTTTTTTTGGATTTTCGAGACAGTGTTTCATTTCACTATAGTTATTTAGACTGTCATGGAACTAACTCTTGTAGACCAAGCTGACCTCAAACTCACAGAGATCAGCCTGCTGGGATTAAAGGCATGTGCCACCACCAACTCACAAAAGCATGAGTTATTTTTCTCTGTGTATTGACGTTCTATTTAGACTTCCTAGAGATAACAGTTTGGTGTAATTATTGACTTACCACACAAAATGAAAAAGCAAAAGCAGAATAATTTCTTGTATTCTATTTTAAAATTTTAAGCAAAATGTTTTGTTTTATTTATGAAGCATTTATATTTAAGTATATATATGTGTGTGTGTGTGTGGTATGTGTGTCTAGATAGATAGATGATAGATGATAGATAGATAGATAGATAGATAGATAGATAGATAGATGATAGATAGATAGATAGATAGATAGATAGATAGATAGATAGATAGATGATAGATAGGATAGATGATACAGTTAGCCAACATTGAGCTACATGATCAGATCCTCTATTGAAGAACTTGTGCTTACCATAGATGTTTTAGAAGGCCTAGACACTTTTACATTCGCGGATTATTTCACAGCCTTATATAGAAGAAAAATGTACAGAATGCTTGTATAAGGCTGGAATTTTGTCAGTAATTAATAAATTAGAAATAGGCATCAGCTATACTAGCAAGCATATTATTAATAAACATGATGGAGGAGTGTCTATGTGTTACTTTCATTATTAATAAAGATACTGCCTTGGCCCTTTAAGAGAACAGAAAATTAGGTAGGCGGAGTAGACAGAACAGAATGCTGGGTAGCAGGCAGTGGGGAGACACTTCAGGCAGTCGCCATATGCAGTCGCCATGCTTCTCCTCTCTGAGATGGATGCAGGTTAAGATATCTCCTGGTAAGCCACCCCTCGTGGTGCTATATAAATTACTAAATATGGGTTAAAGCAAGATATGAGAATCAACCAATAAGAAGCTACAGATAACAGGCCAGGGGCCAGGCAGTGTTTAAATGAATACAGTTTCCATGTAATTATTTTGGGTAAAGCTAGCCGGGTGGCGGGACACAGCCCCGCCACTCCTTCTACATAAACAGACAGTTTAAACGGCTACAAATGTATCTCATTGCTAGCCTAGAATGCACAGGGCCCTGAGTTTGATGGCATCAGTGAGAAAGCAAAAAATATAAAACAAAGAAACAAACAAAAACTGAAGTTCAAATTCTCAATGGAAAATGACAGAGTATGAAAGAATTTAAAAAACAAATTCTAAACAACCATCAATTATGTGAATTGCTGTATGAGATTCATCTTCTCTCTGGTTTTCTGAATAACAACCCATTACAGAGAGCATTAGCCAAAATATATTACAAATAAAGTAAGCTGTACAAGGTGCACTTTGATTCATGACAGTAGTCAAAGATGCCAGATGTATCTATTTCCCCAAAGAATAGGTTTCTTCACATTTCTAAGTACAACTATCACTACCATGTGAAGGAAGGGTGCTGATGAGATTATACAATGGCACCTGATATGTTGTAGAGGAGGAAATGAAGTTGAACTTGATCAAGTCCTCAAAGTTATGGTTAAAGACAGGAAGACTCTGCTCCTGAAGTCTTAGTCAAGGTAGCTCTAAAATAAACGTGCTTATTGAAAATTCATTAAAACACTAAGATAAATGAAAACTATTTTGAAATTGCACAGGATTTCACCAATTCTCAGGTCCTCCATAAAAATCTTAAATGTCTACTTCAGATCCAAATACTGAAAAATACAAATAAAGGTAACTTACATTCATTACTAAAATGTTAAATACATTCTTTTAAATCAAAACATATTTTGGTATATAGCTACAGTTTCTGGTTTGTTAGACATACTAGATGGTAATATTAGAAGAATCTGCAAAGCATATTTAGTAAAAAATTAATATAATGTCATTTAGAACATTTTACCTCATGGGCTTCATTAAAAGACATGATAGTAATCTATATGACACTTTAAGAGGATGCCAGGCTCATCCTTCCACAAGCCCCATGTGCTGCCCCAGCGTTAGTCGCCCAACCCAGGACTAAAATCATTCTAGAAATCTGATGGATCCCCCTGATGTATTTTTACTGCTGTTCCTTTGTTTTATGCATGTATATTGCCATATATCCCTGTAATAATAATTTTGATAAATTTTCACATATTTCTGTGATAGTACAATAAAATGATTTAAAAGAAATATTTTACAGGACAACATTAGCCTTTCGCAATTCATTTGATTCAGCTAATATATAAGAACTTTATGATTCAGTGAGAAGTAAACCATCAAATGGACATTGGAGAAAGCAATAGTTATTTAATAAAAGAAGAATTTTAGTGGATAAAATAAATGTTTGAGGTGGCATTAATGAAAGAAGTACATTTACAACATGTCCAAGTGTAATAGTTCGGTAGACAAAACCCTAAGTGTTTATACAAATATTTCCACATGAAGATCCGTATATGCTGAAGAGAGTTTCAACACATGCAATAACAAACATTACTTCTGATATACTAAATAGAGATTTATTGTTACCTTGCAATTTTGTATATTTCATCTGTATTTCATCTATTAGACTGTTTCTGTATATAAATGTATATACTTACTGATACATTGTTTTTTATGCACAAGAAAACAAGTGGAAACAAGATAAATGTCTCTGTGTGGAGGAAAAGTTCAATGATACGAATTATATCGAGAAAATAAATTAATAAAATTGGGTCTTGATAGTTGGCAACGAGCCAATGACTGTTAACGTTGACTGGTCAGCAATTATCCTCATGAACATGAGGAGGTTTATCAGGCTGTGAAAAGTCCTTCTGCAGTCTGCTGTGTAACCATGAGGGAACAAAGAAATAGGAACACTATGAGACGGAACTGAGGCAGAAAAGTTCAAGGAGGCCATGTGTCTAAATTCACAGGGAGACATATAAGCAGAGTGCTAGAAAATGATAACCAGAAAATTAGAAACTTAAACATCATTGGCATTAGCTTTTTGTTTCTTAACCTGAAATTCAAAAATTTCTGGAAATACACTGAAATGCTAATTCCACTTAATCACCCCTCCATCTACATAAAATATAAATATAAGCAATCATTAAATTGATCCCATTTCTTTGATTGCACTTAATTCAACACTGGCCATTTCCTCCGTAACATTTTTTTTTCAAAGACCCTCGACAAACACCAACTGTCAACGTCCACAGTGTACTTATTTCCGTCATGGAGGTTTTCTCATCGTTACTAATATGTTTTGTTTTACAACTCACATCCTTCTAAGAGCTTGTGACCTTGGAGAGTACACTATGCCCTTGTCATCTTGGACCAGCACAATAAAGGCTGTATCATGAAACATCACACTGACAGGGTGCACAAAGAATGGATTTAATAAAGTGTTAATAACTATGCATGTAAAGATCACTACAATACAACTCATATCTCATTCCACGTGTAGCTCGCTGCATAGGAGAAAGACCCTGAGTATTAGGAAAAGTTCATCAGGGTCATCTGCTCTGAAAATTTCTCTCATCATTCATATCTCACTCCTGACTAACCTCAGAAAATCTGGAGAACACACCCGTAAAGGAAGATGGTGATCGCAGTTTATTGGTTTTCAAACATGAATCTTCTTTTTGCAACTTTTAAAGCCCTGTTTAGAAAGCTGTGTGCTCAGTAGTTTACTAATTACAGGGATTATGAACCCCTATAGCTTGGGTGTTAAAACAGAAGAGGGCTTTCATTCTAGGGGAACTGTTTTTACATTTTCGAAGTGAAATAAAACTTCTGGCATCGACCCTGCACTAATGAAGATCAGAATGTTCTCTTAGTGTGATCAGAGTAACTCCCATGCTGATTACTTCTTGGTGAATTGAGAGGAAATGAAAACAGAGAAAGAATTGATGCTGAAGAAATTTCTTTTATTGTGAACCACATATTACCCAAATAGATTTACTCTTAAGCTTTTAATAAACTGAAACAGTTACTGATTTCTGCAAATGGTGTCTCAACTTAATCTCACAGAAGACTTTCCAGTTCTGCAGTGGATTAGAAAAGTCCCCCGTCTTTCAATATTTGTTCTTGTTCCTTTCAGTAGCTAAATTCAGTTCTTATTATCCTCAATAACAATGTAATTTCAGACGACGAAATTTTTCATATGAAACCTACACGTTTCAAATAATAATTCACAACTGCAAATTGAATTTATATTTGTGTGTGTGTGTGTGTGTGTGTGTGTGTGTGTGAAGGCACAGCTTACCTGAAGATGACAGTCTGATTTGTGAACAGATAATTCATTTTGTAAATTAAGGGGCTTTTGGGGATAAGAAATAGAACACTGTAATGGTGAGGAAGGATTAAATTTGCATTACCCACAGCTTTATAATGATAGATCAATCTGCAAAAGCAAAGCAACCCAAAAAAGGTAAACACAAAACCAAAATTCTCAGGTTCTGATCAATGTCATCTGGGTATTACTCAAACTCCCTGAGCAGACTCTGATGCAGATGTACATATAACTGCCCCAACTTCCTAATCGATTACCCTCGATAAAGTTTAATCACATCTATTCCTCGCATTAGTCCCATCAAAGAAGGAATTCTAAATTCACAGTATATATAAAAAAACCATGATAAGCATGGCACCTATCTGCATCACCTTAAACTGTGGGCATTCTTCCATAAGCAAGCTCACCTTAAAGTATGATACAATCAATATTGTTTTTGATTGTCATAAATCATATATGACACTCCCTTTAAGTGAAAAAGGGATCTGAATTTCAGTAGGGTTTACGTAAACTCTTATGCTGCCTATAGTGGTATGCTTTAATAGAAACTTTCTTGGCATTTTAAAATGGATAATTCTTGGTTATGGCTATTTTTTCAAGTGCAAAACTACTTACAGAATGCCTCATCTCCCACACTCTGCCAGGATTGTGTTTTTGCCTTCAGACGCAGAAACTAAATATGCATCCAGATATCCACTATAATACTTTCACACAATTTCAAATACTCTTGCTATTGAGAGTCATTAATGTAGATGCAACATCTCTTTTAGATTATGCTACTTTGTGTGGTTAATAACCATTTATACATGTTCCATGTATTTTTTCCAAAATATTGGTTGGTTCTTTCATTCCTTGTTTAAATACTAAGAGAAATTTTGGGAACTTGGATTCAGCAACAGTCTGCCAAAGTTTTAACTGAACTCTGTGATTGATTAACTACTTCCATGATATTAGACAAGTTTCCTACCTCCGCCTGTTTTAGAAGCACTTTGATGTGAATAGGATAGTAACACCTAAGTCATAGGTGTATTACAAGGGCCATGTTTTTACTTGCTTCTGTATTGGTTTCCATGGTGGCTGAAATGCAGTTTCTCCAAGTATTCCATTTTGTTGATCATCTTCCACTCTTCATTTGATGAACCACATCAAACAGCAGAGACCCAGTGCCACACTGACTGCACTGCAAAGGACTGGATGAGGACGTCCCTTTCGTTACTGCTAGACTCTCAGCAGAACTCATGTGTACAAGCCTACCAATCCTACAATGACTAGTCATGATATAAATTATCATTATTGCTCATTTTGTGATGCTTTCTATGCATATTTTTATTATGAACATAGGGGTAGCTGTACCATTCCAATTAAAATGAAACATTAACAAGAACGATATGTGTTCTCCTGAGATCATTAAGACATGTGTTATGTGGTATTATGAATACTTTAGCACCTTATTAGTTGTATGACCATATATAGCAACCCTTGCCAGCTCCTGACAGGATTTGTACTCAACCAAAACAAATAAAGTTCTTTCCCTAGCATTCTTATAAATTGTTCTTTACTTATTTAACATGAGTATACATATATATATATGTACATATGTATGAAGTACAGAGGTTTTATACATATATATGCCATGCATATGTACATATATACATACATATTTGCAAAACATTCATTCTTTTAAAAAGACATATTAGGGCATGGCAACTTACTTCTGTAATCCTACCACTCATAAGACTGAGGCGGCAGGATTGTTTTTTCTCAGCTAGCCTGGGCTACAGAATGATATTTTGTCTCAAAAACAAAATACTCATAAAAGCTATACTCAAAGTTTGCAGGAGCATTCCACATTTTTGGCAACCAAGCTCTAATCTAAAATGAAGGAGTGGATATTAACTAAATTTTAGAAACAAGGCAGTCAATAGTGAAAATTTCTAGCCAGTAAAACCAAAGAAAATGCTATGTACCTATAAATAAACATATCTGTACAAAAGGCATACAATGAACTTAAATCTGTACCATGAATGCTCAGGATTTGAGGTAGAGAATGTTTGTTCTGGAAAATCAGCCTGGTTTTTTACATTGATTCTTCTTAGATAGCTCACTCCAGCATCCCACCTTCATCTTCGCTTCAGTTTCGTCTCGTCCTTCTGGTATCAGCCTAACTTTGTCCTTCTCAGGAATGTAAATTACTCACCCTAGTAATAAGTTTCTGCAAGTGTCATGGAGAAGAGGAAAGAAAGGTAAACACAGTCTACATACTTCGAATAAATTTCCTAACCAATTAAAAATTAATTTCCTGAGAGCAAGAGGCTATATATATTTCACCTTTGAGAAAATAGCATTTACAGTATTGTCTTACATATATTTGGTTCTAGAAAAACAATAGCTTTAGGTCTATACATGAATAAATGAAGGCTTCCTTATGTAAAGTCACACACACTAAGCATTTCAGTCACTGAAGTCCTTATTCAATGTCTTGTTATCTTAGGCATATCAGTTCACTTAGGAAAAAAATATTTTATAGTACATTTTTAAAATACTGATGTTGCTAAGTAGCTGACCTTTTTTGAAAATCATTTTTTCAAAGCCAAGAATAGATTATCAGAGTGCCAAGACTTTGTATAGGAGCTCAGTTTTAAACATCTTTTCCACTTACAGAGGCCAGAAGAGGATCTCTACCAAAATTCATTGACAAGAGGGTTTGGGGACAAATAGTAACTTTTTATAACAACAACAACAACAACAAAAATGTGTGCTTGATTTTCATGGAATAAATAAAAGGCTTTTCTTGATAGTTTTTTTTTTTTTGAGGAGTGCTTCCTGTTTTATTTTCTAAAGCTTTTGAAATGAACAAGTATGGAAAAAATTGCTTAAGTTTCAGTTTGGATAAGAAACAATATTAAGTCTTGTCCTATGAAGAAAAAAATATTTCTATGTATAAGTACAGTTTTCTAGGCCTTGTTTTTTTTTATCGGAATTATCACTAGGGAGTACAAAATAAGACCATATGAAATCCATGTAATCAAAGATTTAATATCTCTAATAAGGTAAAAAAAAAGTGCACCATTTAACTTAACATTTTAAATTTTAATCATTACAGGCTCCAGGAATAAAGTACAAGTGCAGAAATCCTGTTTAAAATAAAATCAATCAAGTCTTGCTCATGTATAAGCCATTCTCATTTCTGAGCACTTTTTCCAGCTGCAGGTCATGCTTTCCTTACAGCCATGTTCCATTGTGCTCCTAGCACAATGTTTTGACCATGTCTGATTATAAAGCTCAACTGGAGTGGAGAAAATTACCCAGTAATTTAGAAAAGAATTCCCTTTCAAAGCCCACAGGAATCTGCTCTTCAATTTAGAAAGAAATTTACAGAATCAAGTTGTTTGTGTGAGTTCTAAGTATTGTTTTGACCCAGGTGGCATGATATATCATTCAACCAAATATGATTTTATGTCTTTCTCTTTTCCTTCCTCTCTGTGCTGTGAATTCCCATGAACTCAAAATATTTTCCCTGCTATCACATCTTAAATACTCTTTCCTCTGTGATTCCACACCAATTTTCCCATCTATGAGTTTAAGTTTTAACTACAATAAACAAGTCTTCCCTTGTAATGTTCCTTAAAATAAAGAGATATAAATACGTTCTTCCATTTTTTCAACAGTGTTTTCATAGATATTGCTATTTTTGGAAAACGAGACTTGACAAATGGAACACTCATAACAACCTGTGTTGATTGGCAATGCCCAAAGGTGTTTGTGAAATGGAGTTTTCAAGAGATCAATCTTTCTTCCTTTATGTTCTAAACTTCCTCTTTATTTGCAAATTTCCTGACATTGGTAGAAGATCGCTGTTGGGCATTGTATAAAGAGGTAATTACTGCCTTACCTCCTACATATTTCCCCATTAACAACACACAGGATTTTTTTCTGTTATTCTATGTGGAGGTGGTAGATTTCATTTTTTCATTGCTGAGGAAGATTCCTATACACTCTATATACTTAAAAAATGGACTTAACATAGTGAAGGGAACCCTGATGGCTCTTTGGCTTGGAGAGGGAGGGAGTGGGGGTATGGGTGGAAGGGAGGGGAGGGAAGGGGGAGGAGGAGGGGAGGAGATGGAAATTTTTAATAAAAAAATGAGAAAAAAAATTTACACAAAAATCAGTTTTTTGACCTTTGTGTGTGTGTGCGTGTGTGTGTGCTTAATCATTTTTGTGCAATGGAACAATGGATGCTATGAAGGTGAGAGCAAAGAGAGTCCCAAGGGAAAAACTCAAATGAAGGATGAAGATGCAATACCATGTGTAGATACCAGTCATAGTGGACTTGGGGATGGGAGGGAAGAGCTGAAATGGTGAGCTCTGGGAGACTCTAGAAATACATGGGACAGACTTTAAAAGGCATCAACATGAGTAACCTAACAGCGTTTAGTAAGTTAGGCACAGCAAATACAATTGCCTAAAGCATGGCATACATATGACACATGGATGAATTGGAAGTAAAATATGTGTACACTTTTGACATTGTGACAAGATATTATATATACAGTTTTGCCAATGGAACCGTGAAATCAAGTGGCAACAACACAACCCACATGTGAGAGGAAAGTTGAACATTTCATGTTGGGCTACATTCATAGCATTACTGGGATGCATGTAGTAAGGAAACTGCAGAGTGCATGGGATTGACAGGATGAGAGTGAAATTGAATTCAGTATTGTAACATGAAGAGGGCCACAGACTTCTCCAGATTTTATCATCTCATATCCAGAATAGACCCAGCAACTTAATATTTTGCAGCATTTGCAATCCCATAGACAGATCACAGGGTTTGGAACCTGAAAGCTTCCTTTCCTATTTTCCTGTTGACCTCAGACAAGTTGACTCCTCTTGAGTTTAAATTTACTCAGTTGACATTTAAGGAGAATAGTGTACTAATTCAAATGGCTAATGGAGAATTTTACATGAATTGAGAAAATAATCTTTGAAATTTGAAAAGAATAATAAAAGTGCTCTCTCTCCACATGAAGTCTTCTTTTCATACATAATATTGTTAATCAGTGTCTGTGAGGGCCAGCTTCTCTAGCCACCCTTGAATGACAAAATCTATGGAAGCTATAATCCTTTCTATAAAATACAGCATGCTCTATATTAACACTCTCCAATATAATTGTTCCATCTACACAGTATCTGACATACTTAATACAATGTAAATTTTATGAACATATTGTTGTAATCTGCTGCTAATGTAATAACAAGGGAAGCACCTTATGAAGAAAAGTGAACACAAAGATTTCAACAAATTTTTCACTTTTGGTTGAGTGAACATATGGACATGGGGCAGTGATTGCATTCATCCATCTATGTTTCAGAATTTAAAGGTTTACCATGTGCTGGGTACACTGCTACCATGGGACAGTTTGTCATTGAGCAAGGCAGACAAGCAAAACTCATTGTTTTGGGGCACTCATATCCTCCTCTCACATAATGCTGAATAACATACCTGAAAGACGATGGGGAGAAAATATAGCATGAGAAAAAGAAAATAGGATATCTAACATCAGGAATGATATTGGCATCACACAACACCACACACACACACACACACACACACACACACACACACAATGCTGATTCTCTTGGGTTGGTAATGCACTTCTAAAGGTTTGACTAGCCCTGACATTCAAATTCCATACTTGTAGCCAGAAGGCATCTAAGTCACAACACATACTGCATATGTATTATTCTTTTAAGCTCATTTATCAAAAAAGAAAATACTTTTTGTTGTGACTGATATTTGTTGTGATTATTCTAGATTCCTCTATGCTTGAGATTCTGAATCTTTCCTTTCAAGTCTTTTTTATGTTTTTTTTTTAATTTAAAAATTTCCATCTCCTCCCCTCCTCCAACCCCTTCCCTCCCCTCCCCTCCACCCATAACCCCCTCCCTTCCTCTCCAGGCCAAGGAGCTATCAGGCTTCCCTACTCTATGTTAAGACCAAGGTCCTCCCAACTCCCCCCAGGTCCAGGAAGGTAATCAACCAAGCTGACAAGGCTCCCACAGAGCCTGTCCATGCAGAAGAATCAAAGCCCAGCGCCATTGTCCTTGGCTTCTCAGTCAGCCTCCACCGTCAGCCACATTCAGAGAGTCCTTTCAAGTCTTATTTTCACCTACCAGTGTTCTGAGTTGGAAAACGGTAACAAGAAGAAAAGCAATGAGATTTTGTTTTGCAGAATGAAGATTGGCACATCGCATTGCTCCACTTACACATTCTCCCTCTTTCCTATTATTCCTTCCAGACATTTTGATGCTCTCTTGTTGATTCCCAAATAGGAAATTTGTTAAACCCAAATGGCAGTTCTGAAGCACTTTCTGTCGCTCCTTAGAGCACTCTAGGAAGAAAACCATGTTAGGATAATGCAAGGAACTTGGCTGAGAGTGAAAGAGCACAAGGCTCAACGTTCTCCTTTGATTGAGTAAGTAGCACAGTGACAGTCTTCTCTGGTTCTGTGAAAAAATAAATCTACTTTATTCTTTCTTCTCAAGGTTAACAGGACAATTTGGTTACTCTTTAAAACATTTTTAATTTTTTCCATATCTTTTATTATATACCAAGTAACAACTAACAACTGACCTAATTAAGTTTTAGTATTGAGAACCTCAATGACTATATCCACCTTATGGCAAAGATTTTGCTTAATAATAACTCTTTATGAACTACCATTCATATTCTCAGATCTTTGGAACTAGGAAAATGACTCAGTCTTCTTCTAAGATTTCTTTCTATCTATATAACAGTGAAAGAATGACAAGAGCCTGTACAGTTTGTGGAGCCTCTGGAGGCTCTATGATCAACAACTCATAAAGATTTAAGTTATCCCTGGCATAGAAGTCTCTATTTAATCACACACAGTTTCTAAGAGCACATTTTCTATGAAGGGTATGTCTTTCAAACACTGTTTTCAGTATAAATTTTGCTTAAATATCTTATTTGATAGTAGGGTTCCATAAAGGTCTTTCGTAGCTTGGTGATGTTGGCACATGCCCTTAATCCCAGCACTTGGGAGGCTGAGGTAGGTGGATCTCTGAAAGTTCAGGGTCAACCTTGTCTGTAAGAGCTAGTTCCAAGACAGCTAGGGCTGTTACACAGAGAACCCCTGTCTCAAAACAAACAAACAAACAAACAAAGAAAAAAAAAGGTATTTTCTCTCCCCATTTTTTTTGGTTAACTATCCTGCACATATTTATTTCCCTTATCCTGAATCCTTGACTCCTTAATCTTTCTCTCCTCACACATACCCACTTCTACTTTTACAAAACCTGTTTTCTATTTTGTCCCTAACTTAAGGCATCATTAAGGCAATAAGTAACCTCCTATTTTCCTTACTTTACAAGTATACCAAATAGAGTACATAAAAGTAGAGAGAAGAAGCTATGACGTAGGAGAGAAAAGCTGTGTTCCTTGTTCTGTAGCTCAGATTGCATCAATCAGTATCATTTAATTTACGGTTCTACTCCCTTAACATAAAATCATAATTTCTTGTTTCTTTATGGAAGAATAAAATTATACTGTGTGTAGAAGATTATTTTCATTAATAGCACAGTTGGTGGGTATCTAGTCTTCTTTTATGTGCAAAAGATTATGAATAGAGTGATAAGGAACATGGATAAGTAAATCCCTCTGTAGTTTGAATTCTTTGGGCAGATGTCCAGAAGTAGTACAGCTGGATCATATGGTAGTTCTATTCCTGGCTTTCCGGGGCTCCGTACTGTTTCTCACAGTGGCTGCATCAGTTGTCAGAACACACACTGTGTGACTGATCCCCTTTTTCTCAAAAAACTCACTAAAATTTTTGTTTTTTATTTTCCTGATGATAGCCATTCTGACTAGGGATAGGTGGCATTCAATACTAATGGGTAATAATGTTCAATACTTTTGAAATGTTTGATATCCATTTACATGCATTTTGAGAATTCTCTGTCAGATTATAGCCAAAAAATGGATTAATTACTTACTTGGCTATTTAAAACAAATCTAGATATAAATCTACATTTGAGTGCGTAGCTGGAAAAGCTTTTCTGGCATTCTTTGGATTATCACTTTAATCTATTGTTTCTTTTGTTATACAGAACTTTTTTCCTGAGGTTCCATTTGTCAGTTATTGGTCTTATTTGTAAATGGCCGAATCAACTTGAGAAAGTCTTTACTGATGCCTGAATGTTATAGTGTATTTTCCTACTTTTTATCCATCAGATTCAATGTTTTGGATTTCACACTAAGATCTTCGATCCATTTTGTGTTTATTGAAACAGAAGAAGAAGGGTGGAGGTATTACCATAGCCAAAAGAGCAATAGTGGCTAATGTCTACCTCTAGCTTTTAGGGAGCAGAAATGAAGTGTTTAATAAGGCACGAGCTACTTTGGCTTTTTCTTGGAGGTCAAGAAAGTTTTTCTTCATTAAAAGGCTCTTGAACTGAAGTGTGGATGGTAAAAATAAGAATCTTGGAAAGGTAGGATCACGTTTCCCTAAAGGAGGAAACAGCATCAGCAGAAATCTTACCAAGAAAGCTCCAAAGGATGTCTCAAGATCTAAGGGCTTAGACCAGAGTGAAATATCTTGCCAACTCTAAGAATGAGATACAGATTTTCATTCCTGGGACTTTTTTCTAATGTGTAAAATCATAAAAATCATGCTTGCAGACTTAAATATAAAGCATTGTTTTAAAGTTTACAAACCTTATTATGTCATGCTTCAGTATAATAAACTACTTCACTAAGCCTGTGTATGGGGAAAAAGAGGGCACAAACTTTTTCTTGCGAATGCCTGTGTCAATCTACCAGGCTTTAATCTCCTAATGCTCAGTCTCCAACACTGCAAATATTTTCAACAGTGGAAAGGCAGCATATAGAGATTGTCCTGATTCTTTCTATAAATGTCTAATAGTATCTTTCCTGCAGAAAAATTATCACGGTAGTGATAGGGATGTAGGATAATGTCTCTTCAGACGTGAGCTGATGCAAGCAGAGACAAAGTCATTCAGACCCTTGAGGTGTATTTCACTAAACCTTTGCTCAGAACAAAAGCAAGCTTTTAAAGCTAGACATTATGCTGGAATAGGAAACAAAAAATTAATGATATCTACCTTATTTTTCAATTATAGCTCTTTTTAAAAGTATATGAAGTAGTCTAGGGTTAGAAAGTGATTTTCAACAGGGCCATTCCATGAATAGAGGCTTAAAATCCCCATTATGTTTAAGAAGGGACCAAAGAGACTAAAATAAAAATAATTACCAGCAGAATGGTCTTAAACTTAGTCATTAACTGCAGTTAACTGCAGAATAATTGTTTTAGAATTGCTGAGAGGTTTGATGCCAGCTGAGAAATAGTTTGCAAGGTCACAAGGTTGTAATCTGCTCACATCTTTTTCTTCTCTGACCTCTCTCTTTCATTCCTATTAAATCTTTTTCTTTGAAAGAAGGATTCATAGAAACTCATTAGCAATTGTAGAAATCTGAGGCCTAGCAGACCTTTGTTTAAATCTTGGATAAACCATACTAACTTTGTGACCTTGATCTTGCAGGTTAACTTCTAAGTCCATTTCATCCTCAGCAGAGGATGGTTAGCAGCTACTATTCAAGGTGTGAATTTTAACCGAGGTAATGCATTGCTAAAATACCCGGGACTTAGGTGTTCTTCTTTAAATAAATGGTGCAATGATTGCATGCTATTTCCTTACACTTTTCTATATTCTTTCGGGTAACTGCGAGCACAAAATTTTGAAAAATGATGGACATAAAAATATAAATAGCATTATGGAAAAGCCATCTTTCTACTTCGTTTTCCACCTGTGCTGCTGCATTGAGTTCTAAGCTACAGATATTTAAATAGCATTATTGTTATGTTTCAAATAGAACAATATTTTGCTCAAATATGGTCTGTCATATTCAAGTACTTAATCCAGACTGGAAGTGTCTGACCCAAATCTCTTGCATGTAATTTGTGGGCTGAATAAAATGTCTTCCTAGGTATAATTTTGCTTTAGCAGCAGGTAGCTGGTAGCTGTATTTTGGATTCTTTCCTACATCTAGGTTTTACTTCTAGGCTAAAATTTTGTGAGCACACAAAACTACCTTCCATCAGGTAAAATTATAGTTATTATATAGCATTAGAAAAATATCCAAGTATTTTCAGCCAAAAATTTACATCAATTGCTAATAGTTCTTATATCGGAAAAAAAAAAAAAGTTTACTTACTACCGTACCATTTTTTTTAAGAAAATGAAACAGTTTTTTTTTTATTATAATATAAAGCATATTACAGCTATACCAAACAATCTTACAGGTCAGGTAGTTATAGAAAGATCAAATTGAACTATAAAGGATATGTTAAATAAACAGAAAGGTATGGAAAATACCCCCAGAAATAGATTGCATAATGCCTTATTAACCTTGAATTTTCTTTTTTTTTCTTTTTTTTTTTTTTTTTTTTGGTTTTTTCGAGACAGGGTTTCTCTGTAGCTTTGGAGCCTGTCCTGGAACTAGCTCTTGTAGACCAGGCTGGTCTCGAACTCACAGAGATCCGCCTGCCTCTGCCTCCCGAGTGCTGGGATTAAAGGCGTGCACCACCACCGCCCGGCCCTGAATTTTCTTTTTTTTTATTTAAAAAATTTCCATCTCCTCCCCTCTTCCTCCCCCTTCCCTCCCCTACCCTCCCCCCATACCCTCCCTCCCTCCCTTTTCAGGCCAAGGAGCCATCGGGGTTCCCTACTCTATGTTAAGACCAAGGTCCTCCCAACTCCCCCCTGGTCCAGGAAGGTGATCAACCAAGCTGAGAAGGCTTCCACAGAGCCTGTTCATGAAGAATAGTCAAAGATCAGCGCCTTTGTCCTTGGCTTCTCCATCAGCCTCCACCGTCAGCCACATTCAGAGAGTCTGGTTTGGTCTCATGTTCCATCAGTCCCAATCCAACTGGAGTTGGTGATCTCCCGTTTAGTTCTGTCCCACCGTCTCCATGGGTGACCACACCCCTCACGGTCCTGACTTTCTTTCTCATGTTCTCTCTCCTTCTGCTCCTCATCAGGACATTGGGAGCTCAGTCCGGTGCTCCAATGTGGGGCTCTGTCATTTTCTCCATCTATCGCCAGGTGGAGGTTCTATGGTGATATGCAAGAAATTCATGAGTATGGCAATAGGATCTGGACATTTCTGGCACCCTCTCCTCAGCTGCCCAAGGAACTAGCTGGGGGCGTCTTCCTGGACACCTGGGAACCCCTCTAGAGTCAAGTTTCTGCCAACCCTAGAATGGCTCCCTTAAGTAAGATATATAATTCCTTGTTCCTATATCCACCCTTCCTATATCCCAACCATCCTATTCCCCCAAGCTCTTCCCATCCTCCACTTCACAATTTTCTCTCCCCATCCCCCCATCCCCCATCCCACCCCAACCCCATGTTCCCATTTTTTTTCCAGCAATCTTGTCTACTTTCATTATCCAGGAGGATAACTATTTGTTTTTCTTTGGGTTCAACTTCTTATATATCTTCTCTAGGATTTTTTATGAATTATAGGCTCGATGTCCTTTATTTATGGCTAGAAACCAATTATGAGTGAGTACATCCCATGTTCATCTTTTTGGGCCTGGGTTACCTCACTCAGGATGGTGTTTTCTATTTCCATCCATTTGCATGCAAAATTCAAGATGTCATTGTTTTTTACCGCTGAGTAGTATTCTAGCATGTATATATTCCACACTTTCTTCATCCATCTTCCACTGAAGGGCATATAGGTTGTTTCCAGGTTCTGGCTATTACAAATAATGCTGCTATAAACATAGTTGAACACATGCTTTTGTAGTATGATTGGGCATCTCTTGGGCAAATTCCCAAGAGTGGGATTGCTGGGTCCTGGGGTAGGTTGATCCCAAATTTCCTGAGAAACCTCCACACTGCATTCCAAAGCAGTTGCACAAATTTGCATTCCCACCAGCAATGGACGAGTATACCCCTTACTCCACATCCTCTCCAGCAAAGGCTATCATTGGTGTTTTTGATTTTAGCCAGTCTGACAGGTGTAAGATGGTATCTCAATGTTGTTTTGATTTGCATTTCCCTGATTGCTAAGGAGGTTGAGCATGCCCTTAAGTGTCTTTTGGTCATTCGAACTTCTTCTGTTGAGAATTCTCTGTTCAGTTCAGTGCCCCAGTTTTTAATTGGGTTAATTAGCATTTTAAAGTCTAGTCTCTTGAGTTCCTTATATATTTTGGAGATCAGACCTTTGTCTGTTGTGGGGTTGGTGAAGATCTTTTCCCAGTCAGTAGGCTGCCTTTTTGTCTTAGTGACAGTGTCCTTTGCTTTACAGAAGCTGCTCAGCTTCAGGAGGTCCCATTTATTCAATGTTGCCCTTAATGTCTGTGCTGCTGGGGCTATACGTAGGAAGCTGTCTCCTGTGCCCAAATGTTGTAGAGTACTTCCCACTTTCTCCTCTAACAGGTTCAGTGTGTTCAGATTGATATTGAGGTCTTTAATCCATTTGGACTTGAGTTTTGTGCATGGTGATAGACACGGATCTACTTTCATTCTTCTACAGGTTGACATCCAGTTATGCCAGCACCATTTGTTGAAGATGCTTTCTTTCTTCCATTGTATCCTTTTAGCTCCTTTATCAAAAATCCCGTGTTCATAGGTTTGTGGGTTAAGATCTGGGTCTTCTATTCGATTCCCTTGGTCGACTTATCTATTTTTATGCCAATACCAAGCTGTTTTCAATACTGTAGCTCTGTAATAGAGTTTGAAGTCAGGGATGGTAATGCCTCCAGAAGTTCCTTTATTGTATAAGATTGTTTTGGCTATCCTGGGTTTCTTGTTCTTCCATATAAAGTTGATTATTGTCCTCTCAAGATCTGTGAAGAATTTTGATGGGATCTTTAAGGGGATTGCATTAAATCTATAGATTGCCTTTGGTGGTATTGCCATTTTTACTATGTTGATCCTCCCAATCCAAGAGCAAGGGAGATCCTTCCATTTTCTGGTATCAGGACTGTTTTCCATCGTGTGAATTTTATTAGTTATGGTTTTCTCTAATGGTCTTTATCTATTGTGAAGAGAGTTTCTTTGAGTAGCAGAACAATTACATTTGTATGTTGGTATAAAGGATAATATATATATAATATAACCAGGGATTATGTTGGTTCAGTAAAATGATGGAAATAGAAGTTCCATCCAAGTTTCATTACTTTACTAGCCATGGCTGATTGGCTAGTTTTATGAGTTGAAAAAAAATGTTTAAGTGGACAATGACAAGACAACAAGGTCTCAAACACTCCTCAAAAATCTATAGGCAGTTAAGGAATGCTGAGAGTGGGAGAAGTAGTCTTTCTCAGGGAAGAGCTCTCTGATTTGTTATCCAATATCAAATAGCTACAATTGAAAGTACGTATATGAATCACACTATACACACTGAGCAAGTTCTATTGAAGAATATGTAAGTATACACTTATGGACATATCTGCATAACAACAATATCAGAGAGGCTATGAAATTGAATAAGAGAGAGCTTCATATTGAGATCAGTACTGCTCCCTATGAAAACAAACTTCTGAGCAATAAAAGCAAATTTCTTGGTGTTCCTATGAGTTTTTTGATCTATACGACCACAGATAAAAATCTAGTATCTGTTAATGTCTCTCTTTCCTCATCTGTGTAGGGTAGTGGGCTTTATGGAAAGGTATCTGCAGACACAGCAACAATAAGATGATGACTACACTTTTTCTCTCATGTCATCCTGATAATTCAAGGTTCCTGGGATTAAACATTGCTCCAATCTTTGAGTGAATTCATCAACTTAGATGAAAGTTCAAATGCTCATTTTTTGGTCCATTTTTCTGTTCTCCTCTCCTTTATTGCTTCCTACTCTTAAGTAAGTTAGAAATTTCTGGAAAGTTTTCAGATGTTCTTTTTTTTTTTCATGGACAGTAGACAAGATGGATCATTGCTCTCGATTTATTGGCACTGGTACTTCATTAACATAGACATATTCCAAATGGTAATAGCTAAAATTACTTACTTAATTAATTAATTAATACTATTTCTAAATCATGTATATACATTCCAAAACACAAAATATTTTAATTACAATTTGTGGGATTTTGTGTACAGATATCGGTCATCTTTTCATGGCAGAGTTAGTTTTATTAAGTTTTGCCCTTATGTCTATAACCCAATGCTATAAGACATTGTGACTTCTGTGCCAAAGGGGACCCAGCTTTTAAAAGAGTAGGCAATTGGCTTGCTATGACATGGCTGGCTTAAATCCATGGGATGCTTGTCTGTATCCAATGAGAATCATTGAAGGAAGAGTGAAAAGGGTGGAGTGGGGACTAAAGGAGGCTGAAGGCCAAGGAAGAGACAAGGCAGTGAAAGGTTTGATTAGGATGTAAAAAGAAAAGAAAATAAAAATAAATCAGACATTTAGTTGTTAAGAGGTCATACTTTACAGGCAAATCACCTAGCCCTTATTCCATAAATGCAACTATCCTATTTATTTCATTATCACATATCAAACCAGTGTTTCTCTTGTCTTTACTAAATTCAGGGCCACCTACACATTGATAGCACCTCTATTTCTCTGAGGATGATGATCCTGTTATAAACAACCAGTGCTTTAATTCTCTTACAGTCCTTTCTTATTTCTCCTATGGCTGCTGTGGTGGAATTCCCTCACTCTGACTTTTTGTCTTACCATAAACTATCTGCTTTTCTCAAGATTCTTAATGGCATGACAATATCTTTCTTGTATCTGAAAATATAAGCTATTAAAAATATTTTTAATGATTTTAGTCTTTATCTGTTTCCATGCAATCACCATTATAAATTGACCTCCACATAGAGTATGTGGGCAAGGGTTTATAGGAAAGAATGATCTTATATACCAGATGATCAGAAACTGTGTTGAGAGATTCTGTCTCCTAGTGATGTCAACAGCTATGCCCATAAAGTCTCACCAACATGACTACCTAAGTATGAGCACCATACCAAAATAGATAAGAAAAATCCCAAGAGGCCTCAATACTACAAAAAGAACTATAGTCAACTAAGGAATGCTGAGAGTGGGAAAAATAGTCTTCTCTAAGAAAGAGCATACAAAGTAGTTATTCAATACCAAATGATCAGGCCAGAAAGTAAACATAAAAATAATATTGTACAAACTAAGCAGTGTATACTTAGAAATATGTATGTAGATATACCATGGAGGGGAAATAAATGGGAGAAAAAGGCCATTTGAAATTTGAAAAAAAAAACAAGGAGGTATATGTAGAATGATTCTAAGGAAGGAGAAGAAAAGAGGAAATGCCATAATTTTATTATTATTTCAAAAAATAAAGGAAAAGTTCAGAGAAAAATGTGATTTTGCTACATTTATTGAAACATGACATTAAAGCCTATAAATTTACTTCAAAACGGCTACCCTGACACACTCCAAGTATGAGTTTCCCAGAGTTGTGAAAGTGCATTGCTTTATAAATAATTTCCTACTTCAAATATCAGAACAAGGTTCCCTTGGGCGTGTGCAAGGTTACCAGAAAAGTTTTATCAACTATTTTAAATGGCGATTTTTCATTATTCCCTATGTCTCCCTACTCACTTCTTTCAGTACATATGAACATAATATAAAGAAATCTATAAATCAAAAATATAGTACAACAGGCAATGGGTTCCTTACAATACATTCCAATAAATGATACATCTAGACATATAACAGGATTACTGTAATGTTATGCTGAATCTAAGAAATTCAGATAACTCAGTAACTTTGTAACCTCCTGTCATCATATATAATGTCATTTATCCATGTTGTTTGTGACATTAGCGTAAATAATCTACTGAAAAAAAGCATGATAGGTATAATCAGAGTGTATAAAACTTGATTGCATTAGACTTACTCTTAAATACACTGTAGTTAAAATATGTGCTTAGTATCAATATTCCAAATTGCATGATTTCCTATTGTTTTAAAATTTTGCTGTAAAAGACATGCTGTGCTTTGTGAGTGGGAGCCAGACAGTTTATGCATGTGTGCCCAACAGAGGACTTACTCCTTTCCCTCTACATTTGTCTCAGTACATATGCTCTACAGTGTGCAAATGTCGGCATTGCCCACCAATGTGTATTTTAGATGCATCATGGTCAGTAAGCAAGGCATGATTTGATACTACTATTCTCAAATACATTCTTCATTAAAGTATATATTGTATTGAAATTTGTTCTTTAATATTCTCTTCTATATATTTGTAAAACCATGAAGCTGTTTTTCAAAAATTTATGAGTGTGAAAATACAAAGTGTTTGTATGAATGGCATAGAAGTTTCCAATATGAAGTGACCTCATTCACCTTTATATGTGTAGATAAAGACATCAAATACAGAGCTGTACAAATTTCTGATGACTAAGTAATCATTTGTGGTAAAGGATGAATTAAGAAGATATTTGCAGCAGGGATATTGGGACAGCACTGGATTTGGGGGTTTTATGTCAGACTATGAAGTGTAGAAGAGAGCTTCTCAGGGAACAGTGTCCAAAAGCATTAAGAGATTATGATACTGGAACACACTCATTTAAGAACTAGTTACCCTGCTAAAACATTACTGAGGCTGGGGAAAAGCAGAGATTGGTGACTTGAAACTTGTTAACAAGAATCTTCTAGAGAGTCTCCGAAGATCATGGCCCCCAACTAATGAATATTGTAGCAGGGAAATGGCTTGGCAGGTTCCTTCTTGTTCCAATTGAGCCTACTTCTGCAAGAACAAAAGGTCACTTGTGCTACAGATATTGAGAGAAGCATAGTTTGGACATGACTCTCAGTGCACCAGGGTTCCATGGCTGCTGGGAATTGATTTTTTTACACCAAGGCCAGATGTCTGATTGAGGAAAAAATAGAGTATGGCATTCTTTTTTTTTTTTTTTTTTTCTTTTTTTTTTTGGTTTTTCGAGACAGGGTTTCTCTGTGGCTTTGGAGCCTGTCCTGGAACTAGCTCTTGTAGACCAGGCTGGTCTCGAACTCACAGAGATCCTCCTGCCTCTGCCTCCCGAGTGCTGGGATTAAAGGCGTGCGCCACCACCGCCCGGCTGAGTATGGCATTCTTGTCACCATAAAAAGAATTAAACAAAATCATCCTCAAGGGAAGATGTGAATTCTCATCAGGTTACATAGGTAGATTTTTATTTAGGTATAAAGCATTGTCCTCAGTAAAATGCTGACCTACTTAAAACTGACAAACAATTGCAACAAGTAGACCTTACTGATGATTAATTAATCATTATTTAAATCAAGAATATTTGGAAAATTTTTTTCTAAAAAACTTTTTTAAAATCTTTACAAAATAATTTACTTATGAGAATATATATATATATACATACATATATATATATATGTATGTATATGTGTGTGTGTGTGTGTGTGTGTACCTGTGTGACTTTATATATACCTGTGCACACATATGCTTTAGGAGGCCAGACGTTGCCAGGTCTGGAGCTGGAATACAGGTAGTTGGGAACCAACCTGGATTCTCAGCAAGAACACCAGGTGCTTTTGACCACTGAGCCATCTGTCCAGCCCAACTTCTTTTTGACATTCAGAATAGTGTTCATTTCTTCAACTTAGAGAATTCTCTGAGTAAGTGAAAACAGTTTAATGTATTGACTTCTAGGGGCAAATTAAAAATAATTGTAAACGTAAATATGTGTGATTAATTTCTAGATCCCAAAGCAGCAGCAATGCTTTCTTCCTCCTGTGGGCTTTCACTAGTTTTTCTTTTCTTCTGATAATTATTTCATGTTGGAGACATAAAACAGTTTTGAGGCAGAATGTGTTTCAAATAATGTTTCTCATATTTATAGAACCCTTGTCAAATAATTATCTGTGCTCATGTTCTAAATCTTTTAAAAATTAATTAAAATGTAATTTTACCATTTTCCCCTTTCCCCAACACCTTCCAGGTGTACTCCACCTTTATCTCAACAAAAGCATGTATTCTTTTACTTTAACTGTTATTGATACATACAAACACACCCAAGCATACACATACACGTGCCTTAATATATAAATACAACATGCTCAGTTTATCTTCTAGAATTTACTATATTATATCTATGTATGTTTACATAGACATAATGATGCTTCCCAAGTATCCTTTTATAGAAGAAAACATGGGGCCGGACCATTTTAATACACTGTTTACATGGAAATCTCAGTAAATGTTCTTCATCAACCTTGTGCAAGCATATGTAGAATGTACCCAAATAAATACATTTTACTGTAAGTAATATATGTTGTACCCTAATTTACTTCTATAAAATGGCAAATATCCCATTGAGCTGAATGTAAAACCTTGATCATATTGTACTAAATATGTCACCTGATGGAGGAGTGTCTATGTGTTACTTTCATTATTAATAAAAAACTGCCTTGGCCCTTTAAGAGAACAGAAAATTAGGTAGGCGGAGTAGATAGAACAGAATGCTGGGTAGCAGGAGTGGGGAGACGCTTCAGTCGCCATAGTGAGTCGCCATGATTCTCCTCTCCGAGATGGATGCAGGTTAAGATCTCTCCTGGTAAGCCACACCTCGTGGTGCTACACAGATTACTAAATATGGGTTAAAGGAAGATGTGAGAATTAACCAATAAGAGGCTGAAACTATGGGCCAGGCAGTATTTAAAAGAATACAGTTTCCGTGTAATTATTTCGGGTAAAGCTAGCCGGGTGGCCGGACACAGCCCTGCCGTTTCTTTCTACAGTCACCATATGTAAAGAATGGAATACTAACAACCCAAGTAGTCATTCTAAGCTATGTGTCCACATACAACAAAAATCATGAGAGTTATGCATTATCATAGAGCAATCACATATCTTGTAGCTTTTCCAGTTTAACAGCTTGCTTTAAATAATGTTGAATTATTTCCTCAATATTTTTTCCTACCTGGACAGTTCATTTCTTTTTTCTGAATAATATTCCAAGTATACCACTATTGTAGCTTACTACTGCTTTCTAATTCCCATAAACATTGAAAGATATCTTATAATTATGTTGCATTCTAGCAACAAGAAAAGAATCTACTGTAAACATTTATGCATAAAACTTTAGTTACAATTATATTTATTTAAGACGGATAGGTAAAAGTAAACATAAAATTGAACATGTCTATGAGATACAAAATGTTATTTTAATATATGACTATATATATATATATCATTTCTTTAAAGAGAAAACATAAAAACCATTTTTTAAAATTATGAAATCTAGTAACCATTATGTTTGCTGCACTGTGGAAATATAACTCTGAATATTTAAAGAATCCTACTAATCACTATCTTCACTCTACCATTCTCTAATTTCATCAGGTTCTGATAAAACAACTATACTCTCAAGTCTTTGTAGATCACATCTTTCATGTCCTATGTATAAATGTGATCAGACATGATTGGATTTGATAGGACTGGTTGATTTAACACATCAAACTGTTTATTGTTCCACCCACGTCAAAATCAATGAAAGGTTTCTATTCTCTTTTAGCCTGAATAACATCCATTGTTTGTGGTCTACATGTTCTCATTCACCTTGTTAGCCTTTATTAATCTTACAAAACAAGAAGTTTCATTTTGCCATTTCAAAATACATGCAATATGACTTTGTTATATTCAACCTATTATTATATCTTGTTACCCTTCTTTCTGGTTCTGCTCCATTCCTTGGAAGTCCACCATCTACTTTCATGTATTATCCTTACTATTTTTTGAAACCCACACTGTGCATAAGAAACAAATAATTCGGTCATTGTTTCTGTCTGTCATCCCTATTATCTTAACAGATTAATCTCAAACTCCATTTTTCCAGAAATTATGCCATTTCTTTTATAATTATGACCAAGTACAACTCAATTGTATGTGCATGTATTTTTTATTCATGTGTTGATTTGCATGTGGACAGAGTCCATCTGTTTTGGAAAAATGTATATTTAAGTCTACTGCCCACTTTTAATTGGCTAATCTTTTTTCTCATTAAGACTTAAAACATTTTTATTAATTCTTTTAGAATCTGATACACCGTGTTTTAATCTTATTCATTCTCCCTTCCCACACTGGTATCTGAATCATCCTCCCTTTATTGTCTCATTCACTTTTTTTCTACCATCAAATTATATGGGAGGGTCTTCTGTTTTAATAAAGAAACTGCCTGGGCCAGCCCTTAGGTGGGCGGAGTAGACAGAACAGGAAGAAGGAAGTGAGGTAGATGCCTCAGTCAGATGCCACGCCTCTCCTAAGTTAGTCAGACTGCCGTGCCTCTCCTCAGAGAGATGCCAGATGCAATGAAGCTCCAGCCCAAGATGGATGTACGCTAGAAATTTCCCGGTAAGGCACCACTTTGTGGTGCTACACAGATTATTAGATATGGGTTAATCAAGATATGAGTAAGAGGCAGAAAATAATGGGCCAGGCAGTATTTAAAAGAATACAGTTTGTGTGTAATTATTTCGGGGTAAAGCTAGCCGGGTGACCAGGAGCAGGGCGGCAGGAATGCAGCCCGCAGCTAAACACTACAGAATGGCGCCCACGTGGATAACCGAATCCACAGAAAGCTTGAGAAAGCTTGGGAAAGAATAGAGTAAAGCTCTATTTTTCGGGTCTGGCAAGCAAACACTCTCATCTAAGAAAGGCTTCCTGACTCAGCTTCAACTGCAAAACATTGCAGCTCTTTTAAGAGGTTCGGCTACGAAACACTTGATGAAAATTAACTGCATGCTTTTCGGTTTTCAGCCGTAGCAGGAAAAAAGCTGTGTCGTTTTAAAATGCCAGCTTTCTGGGCCGTTCTGCCAGGGCAAACTCTGACTCTTTCAAGCAGCAGGTCCTGACTATGGAGCTTTTGAGTGTTGTTTAACACTGTTGCAGCTTGCTTGCTGTCAGGGACCTTGAACCACCACAGAGTTGTGATAAACATGGCTACAGCTGGTACCTCTGCCATGAGGCTGGAAAGCTAGGGAATGGGCTGGATCTAGCCGCCAAAGTCACGGCTTTAGTCCTACCGATATTGTTTGGTAAAGACTCATGTAGTCAGAAAGAGAGATATACAGTAAAAGAAAAATTCAAAGTTGAAGTTTACACTGTGTTAAAAATATATGCAGGCTAAAGGTTAAAGTTCTTAAAAGCAAAAGAAAAAGAATAAAAAGGAAGTAGTTTGTTGTGGTGGAACACACCTTTAATCCCAACACTTGGGAGGCAGAGGTAGATTGACCTCTGTGACTTCAAGGTGTGGTAGCACAGGCCTTTAATCCCAATGCCTGGGAGGCAGAGACAGAAGGATCTCTGTGAGTTCAAGGTGTTGTAGCACACACCTTTAATCCCAGCACTGGGGAGGCAGAGGCAGACAGATCTCTGTGAGTTAAAGGACAGCCTGGTCTACAGAGTTATCCCAGGACAAAGATATACAGAGAACCTGTCTCAAAAAGTAAAAGTAAAAATAAAAGAAATAGAGGTTAAAACAAAGCTGCACAAAGATGGAAAATACACCGAGAACCTTGATACTGTATGCTATTATGCTCTCTTTGAATTGTTTGAATGCTGAGGAAGGAGCAACAGCTGCTCAAAGATATTTGTTTGTAAATGCTGCTGAACTAATCCAAGAAAGATATCTTGAAAATACCTTGACTTCAGAATTTGAATCTAAGGATATGATACTTTGGAAAAGAGATTCTTCTTTTATTTTTACAGAAAATGAGACCCTATGGATTGCATCTATCCCAATATGGTATGATAGACCACGGCCTCCTGAAAGGTTGCTGTGAACAACATCAGAAAATTACATCACTCAACTGATGACTGAGATGAACCTGGCACACAGGTTACACCATGAAAGATCTGATTAACTGCGTCCCCATTCAGCAGGAAGCAGTTTGGAGAGAAATAACTGCGCCCATATTCCCAAATATTGCTTAGAAATGTTCTTTTACATTTAAAGGGGGATATGATATAGATATGAATAATTTGCATGGATATGGATTTTGCTTTAGTGATTTAAAATTAAGGTTAATTTTGTTATATGTATATGTATTTCTGATACTGATTAAGGTATGATTGTGTTGTTCATTTAAAAATGTAATGTGTAATTAAGAAATATAGGTTGTTAATGGATAATCATCGATAATAGTAAAGCTTATAGTCATGTAAGTTAGATTTTCTAGATATATAGAGATATATTTAAGTTAAATAGGCATTCTTCATATCTTTCAAAGACTATAGAATATGGCATTTAAAATGTTTTAATAATAACTTAGGGCTTTTCATGACAATGAGACACATCTGCTCCTGGCAGCACCAGCTACCTCAAGAGGAAGATGGGCATCGAAGAGGCTACTTATGGAGTTTGATAGCCATTTGGGAAAGAAACTGCTCTTGCCTGGACTATTGCATAAACTGGACACAGAGAACCCTCAGAGAGAGGACTGCTGAACTTGCCTATAGATGAGATGATCTTTTGGGGTTCCTGATTCAAGAAAAAGTCTGCGAGACATTCTGAAGGACACAGCAGATACTGACTGAACTGCCTTTGAAATTTTCTGCTTCATGGAAATGTCTGTTTGAAACTATGGGCCTGAAGGCCAAAGATGGATGCCCCAACCATACAGAGGAACTTTGGGTGACTGTCCAGGCAGCAAAATGTCTCTGTGATTTCTAGAATTTTGTAAGTTGCTTACTTCTCATTTACTTAGGTAATAGTATATCCTTCTGCAGTCTTTGATGGAGTTGAAGAATAGATAGATAGTTATAGTTTTCCTTAGTTATGATAAAAGATAAAGTAGATATAAATATTGTAACTGTAATTCTTGCTTGATAACTGTTTTGTTATATGTAATTCTGTTGTTAAAGTTAAAGCCTTCTTTTTTGTTTAAACAGAAAAACGGGAAATTATGTGGGAGGGTCTTCTGTTTTAATAAAGAAACTGCCTGGGCCAGCCCTTAGGTGGGCGGAGTAGACAGAACAGGAAGAAGGAAGTGAGGTAGATGCCTCAGTCAGATGCCACGCCTCTCCTAAGTTAGTCAGACTGCCGTGCCTCTCCTCAGAGAGATGCCAGATGCAATGAAGCTCCAGCCCAAGATGGATGTACGCTAGAAATTTCCCGGTAAGGCACCACTTTGTGGTGCTACACAGATTATTAGATATGGGTTAATCAAGATATGAGTAAGAGGCAGAAAATAATGGGCCAGGCAGTATTTAAAAGAATACAGTTTGTATGTAATTATTTCGGGGTAAAGCTAGCCGGGTGACCAGGAGCAGGGCGGCAGGAATGCAGCCCGCAGCTAAACACTAAAATCAAAGCCAATTGTGCTGATCAAATATTCTTGAATGAATGGGCCTCCAGTGGAGTGTTATCCACTCACCAGAGTCTATATTCTTAAAAAAACAAACAAAAAAAACCCCAGACCTTTGTCTGTTGCTGGGTTGTTGAAGATCTTCTCCCAATTAGTAGGTTGCCTTTTTTGTCTTAATGACAGTGTCCTTTGCTTTACAGAAGCTTCTCAGTTTTAGGAGGTCCCATTTATTCAATGTTGCCCTTATTGTCTGTGCTACAGGGCTTATATGAAGGATGTGGTCTCCTCTGCCCATATGTTGTAGACTATTTCCCACTTTCTCTTCTATCAGGTTCAGTGTGATCAGATTGATATTGAGATCTTTAATACATTTGGACTTGAGTTTTGTGCATGGTGATAGATATGGATTTATTTTCATTCTTCTATAGGTTGACATCCAATTCTGCCAGCACCATTTGTTGAAGATGCTTTCTTTCTTCCATTGTATCCTTTTAGCTCCTTTGTCAAAAATCATGTGTTCATAGGTTTGTGGGTTAATATCCGGGTCTTCTATTCGACTCCATTTGTCGACTTCTCTGTTTTTATTCCAGTACCAAGCTGTTTTCATTACTCTGTAATAGAGTTTGAAGTCTTGTTCCTTGAGCTACTGAGGAGAGGGCGCCTGAACTGGCCCTATACTATAGCCACTCTGATGAATAACTTGCATACCACCATAGAGCCTTCATCTGGCGATGGTTGGAGATAGAGACAGAGACCCACACTGGAGCACTGGATTGAGCTCCCAAGGTCCAAATAAGGAGCAGAAGGAGAGAGAACATGAGCAAGGAAGTCAGGGCCACGAGGGGTGCGCCCACCCACTGTGAATGTGGGGCCAATCTAATGGGAACTCACCAAGGACAGCTGGACTGGGTCTGAGGGAGCATATGATCAAACTGGACTCTCTGAACGTGGCTTACATGGAGGGCTGACTGAGAAGCCAAGGACAATGGCACTGGGATTTGATTCTACTCCATGTACTGGCTTTGTGGGAACCTAGTATGTTAGGATGCTCACCTTCCTAGACCTGGATGGAGCGGGGAGGACCTTGGATGACTTCCCACAGGGCAGGGAACACTGACTGCTCTTTGGACTGGAGAGGGAGGGGAAGCGGTAATGGTGGGAGGGGGAGAGAAATGGGAGGAGGGGAGGAGGTGATAATTTGTAATAATAATAATAATAATAATAATAATAATAATAATATGTCTCCATAAGCTCTGGCTGTAGGCAAGCCTGTTGAGCACTTTTGATGTGGAAATATCCTTCTGTACACTGTGTGGATGTATATAACTATGAATGATTCAATAAACAAACTAAATAACCAATAGTTAAACAGGAGAAAGTTAGGTGAGAAAGCCAAACTGAGAACGATGCGATGAGAAGGAGTGGAGTCTGTAGTTGCCATCGAATACAGAGGGAGCAGGAGATATGTGTGCCATGCTAATAAAGGTACTGCTGTGTGGCAGAACATATTTATGGAATATGGGTGAACTTAAAATATAAGAGTTAGTCAGTAATAAGTCTGAGCTATTAGCCTGTAATTCTCAATTAATATTAAGTCTCTGAGTCATTGTTTGAGAGCAAGGAAACCAGCACAAGCTTGACCTGTACACTATATGGCAAGTTTAGAGTTTTTGCTCATTCAAACAAAAGAGGTTATAGATATACAGCAAAGACAGATGCAGATGGAAAAAAAAAAACTTTAAATAGGTTACTGTGTTTAAAAACTTACATACACTTGGGAGAAAAATAAAAAATGGTAGAGAATATCCTTAAAACGGAATAGAGTAATAAAATAATAAGTCACCTGAAATTGGGAAATACACAGAGAGTCTGGATCCTGCATGTTACTCTATTGCCTTTGAATTTTTTGGCTGATACCAGACACTAAATATTAAAAACTGCTAGGTTCAACCAAATTACATATTTTAAAAATATCTTGACTTTAAAATTTAAGTAAAAAAGTAGATTACTTTGGAGGAGAGTTTATGCTTTTATTTTCACAGGAAATGAGAGGCTATGGATTTTCTCCAGGTTAAGGAAATCATGTTTAATCAAGGAAGATGTCCTGAGAAATCTGACAACAAATATAAATAAATAAACCTCGAAGAACTTTAAGACATGTAATGTGTATTTTACCAGCATAAACATAAAATAAAAAATCATCTATGGCTGATTCACATACAATACACAATCTATATTTGTATTAATGTAGATAACTATGTTACCTAAAAGTTTATATATTGTCAGAGCAAGGGGACCAAACACCCATAAAAATGGATCCCCCAGCTGGGCGGCGGTGGCACACGCCTTTAATCCCAGCACTCGGGAGGCAGAGGCAGGCGGATCTCTGTGAGTTCGAGGACAGCCTGGTCTACAAGAGCTAGCTCCAGGACAGGCTCTAAAAAAGCTGCAGAGAAACCCTGTCTCGAAAAACCAAAAAAAAAAAAAAAAAAATGGATCCCCTATGTGATCCAGCACTTAAAAATGCCTCTGTTTCTGTCTCCTCAAAATTCTGCATTCAGAACAGTTTCAAGGTTGTTGATAGATAATAGAAAGTTTTAGGAAATACCCCAGTCAGGAAATGACTATAATCTTAAATTATGTCAGGGTCCCACAAAGACAACAAAGCCCACAAATAACAGGAAAGAGTCTGGAGAACAATGCCCACATTCTCAAAAGATGGGTTATGGATATTTATTATCATTTAAAAGGGATTGGTTAAAAGTTGTTCTTGGTAATCGTCAGGAAAAAAAGCTGAATAAAGGAGATCAGATTAGGGATCTCATTCTAAAAAGACAAAGGGGACATAGAAATTATAGAAAAAGAGGTAGATTATTGAATCTACCCCAATCTACCAAACAACTAACAATCTGAAAGATTTTACATTGGTAAGAATTTTGGTTTATTGATACAAAGTCAATGTCAAATTTGTTATATGTATGTATATTTCTACTCCTGTTTAACATATTGTGTTTATGCATCTTATTAAAGGTTTTAATGTATAATTAAGAGAGATTGATATTTGTCTATAATAGTCAAAATTATAGACATGCTTGGAATGTTTTCAAGCTCATATACAGATATACTTAGATAGATTTATGGTCTTATAATACTTTAAAAACCTACAGAATTTCACATTTAAGATGTTTAATAACCTAAGGCTTTTCATGACAGGGATACACATCTGCTCCTAACAGCACCAATCTTTCAGGAAAAATTATGGGCATCAAAAAACTCCATATGGAGTTTGTTTTCTTTATGACAAAACTAGTCATGTGGGCAAAGAAACTTACTTTGTCTCAGTTGTTGACAAAATTCTGTCCAAACTGGTTCAGCAGGATGAAAATCAGCAACTGTCAAATTTGCCATTACAAAGTAGGACAGTCCTTCAAAATTCCTTGTTTCACAGAAAAATCCGTCAAATGTGCTAGGCCTGTAGGCCATAGCTGGATCACCCAGTTACAGAGCCTGATATCCCTGTCATTAGGTAAAATTTCATCTTTCTAGGGTATTTGATGGAGTTAAAGACAGATTGTTAAACTTATAGTTGTCCTCTGTTATGATAAATAAAAATTAGATATAAAATTTCAAACTCTCCAAGGTAAGATAGATAATAAAATATTTTGTCTAATTTTGCCTAAAGCAAATAAACTAAATATTGTAACTATAATTCTTTTTTGATAACTGATTTTGTTGTATATAATTTTACTATGTTAACATTAAAAACTTCCTTTTTAATTAGATAAAAATGGGGAAATTCTGTGGAATAATCCTCTGTACATTGTTTGGATATATACCACTATGATTAGATTAATAAAGTAGTTGACTGGACAAAAGCTGAGCAGGATAAAGTTAGGTGGGAAAGCTAAGCAGAGAATGGTAAAATTTGTATGTGTGTGTCCTGCAGTCACCAGCCAGATGCAGAAGGAGCAGTAGATAAACATGCTGTGCTAATAAAGGTACCACTGTGTGGCACAGCATAAATAAGGAATATGGATTAACTTAGACTTTAAGAGGTAGTTAGTAATAAGCCTGAGCTACTGACTGATCATTTGTAATTAATATTAAGCCTATGAGTCATTAATTGAGAGCATTGGTGGCACAGCGATATAGGTTTCTTAAATTATGATAGCTATGGGAGGGCTGAACACATTTTGGGTAATGCCATTCTGGGCTATTGATCCTGGATTCTATAAAATGGCAGACTGAGCAAGCCATAAGGAGCAAGCTATTAACCAGAACTCCTCCATGGCCTTTGTATCGGTTCCTCCCTCCAGGCTCATGACCTGTCTTACTTCCTGTCCTAAATTCCTTTGATAATGAATAGTGATGTAGAAATATGTGGCAAATAAACCTTTCCTCTCCAAGTTGCTTTGGATATAATGTTGCATCACATCAATATCTTTATCCCATTCTGTTGGATGATTATTATTTATTAATTTTAATTTTTAGTTTAATATAATTTCCTTAGTTTATAACTATTCATGTTTCCACCCTTACAATGTTATAATCTCAACATTATAGCTCATTATAATCTTCTAAAGGAGATCTCCTATGTATTTTTCCTAGTTTCAGGTTTTATTTATTTAAATGTTTAATTTATTTGGGATTAGTGTTTGTTAATATTGATTAAATGGGAAGTTGGTTTTATTCTCTTTCATCTAGACATACTATATCCCTGACTGCATTAGTTAGAAATATCTCTCCCCAATGAATGCTCTTAGCGTTTGTAACATTGTTAAAAATCATTTTTAGATTAATTAATTACTTCTATGTTCTTTTGTATAGTAAGATTAATGGGTGTGTTTTTCTCTAATATCATTCTGTCTTTGTCACTACAACTTTGTAGTGTACTCTGAAGACTGTAAATATAATTTCTCCAGGTAGTTTTTCTTTAGGAAATTTTTAGTGAGTACCCAAGTTTTTAAAGGATAATTTTGCTAGTTCTATAAAGAATGTCATCAGTATTTAAATGGAGAGTGATTCCCTCAATAGATCTTTGTTGCATAATTAAAGGATGTCAACAGGAGCATGTAATAAAGGATAACAAATGTTTATTGGTGGATACTCACAATAAGAGAGCCACTGCGTTGCTGTGCCCTGTGGGTACAGGGAGCTGCAAACCAAACTCCAATCACAAACCAGAAGAAATGAGAAAAGGGCTGAGCACACTTTCTGTCTGTGCTTATAGTACCTCAGACCACACCCTAATGGACTAATATCTAAAAGGCTATTGGCTGATTGAATTTCCACAACAGATCATTTTTTAAATATGTGGACATTTTTACTATTAATTCTCCCAGCTCAGGAACAATATTTATATTAGCAAACATTTATGTATCTTCTTCAATATTTTGTCAATAACTTAACATTTTTACTATATACATTTTTACTTCTTGGGCTAAATCTTTATTCCTAGGCTTTTTAGTGACTATTGTTTGTATAATATATATTTTATTTTATGTTATATGTTAATAACCTATATGGTGTTTCTATTTTACACCAGGTCTATATGTAGTGTGGTAGGTGATCTTGAACCCAGTTTTCTGAAAGTTAATCAAGTATTCTATCAATTGAGTTATCACTCTGTATCTTTCTTTCCTGATTTCTATAGGAGAAAATTTTATATCGATATATAAATTTTTTTAATTTTTGTGATATGTCATTTTCTTCAAATGAGTTTATCCTTTATCATTAGACATGATCCTTCCTTTTTATTTTATATTGGTTACTGTAGCTTTCCTTTGTGTTTCATTAGTATAGAATATTTTCTCATAACTACAATTCAGTCTTTATTTCTTCCTATAAGAGTAACTGAACTTCTTTTAAAGAACAGTTTCTTAGAATCTTCTTTTCTATAAATTGCATAGTCTGAGTTTTTTGAACAGAAAATATAGTGTATTTACATGTATGGTGATTTTCATTAAAATTCTAGCATTTTGTAACTTGTTTTCTTTTTTAGCTGGTTTTGGTTTTGGGGGGGGGTCTTTTTTTGTTTTGTTTTACTTTTTTTTTTTTTTTTTTTTGAGACAGGGTTTCTCTGTGTAACAGCCCTAGCTGTCCTAGGACTAGCTCCTGTAGACCCACTTGGCATTTAACTCACAGAGATGCACCTGCCTCTGCCCTAGAGTGCTGGAATTAAAGAATTAAAGAACACTGCCCGTCTGTTGTCTTTCTTTACAAAAAAACTTTCTAAATGAATTTCTTTCTTTTTTAAATATTTATTTATTTATTATGTATACAATATTCTGTCTGTGTGCATGTCTGCAGGCCAGAAGAGGGCACCAGACCTCTTTACAGATGGTTGTGAGCCACCATGTGATTGCCGGAAATTAAACTCAGGACCTTTGGAAAAGCAGGCAATGCTCTTAACCACTGAGCCATCTCTCCAGCCCCCTAAATGAATTTCTTTTTTTTTTTCTATTCTTTTTTTTCCTCATTTTTTTATTAAAGATTTCCATCTCCTTTCCTCCTCCTCCCCCTTCCCTCCCCTCCCTTCCACCCATACCCCCACTCCACCCCTCTCCAAGACAAAGAGCCATCAGGGTTCCCTTCACTATGTTAAGTCCAAGGTCCTCCCAGCTCCCCCTAAGTCCAGGAAGGTGAGCAACCAAACTGACAAGGCTCACAGTGAGCCCGTCCATGCTGTAGAGTTCACGTTCATTGCCGTTGTCCTTGGTTTCTCAGTCCTCCTCCACCGTCAGCCGCATTCAGAGAGTCCGGTTTGGTCCCCTGTTCCATCAGTCCCATTCCAACTGGACTTGGTGGTCTCCCGTTAGATCTGTCCCACCGTCTCAATGAATTTCTTTAGATATGTCTTTGGATATCTTGCTTTCTGTTTTCACTTTTTGATTAAGACATTTTTGCTTTTGTGGTTACTGTGAGGGAGGCCATCCAAATAAACTAATTACATATAATATGTGCTTTGTATTAACAATATAATGTTACCATTATTATAAAAGAGATGAAAAGAAGACAGAATATAGTAAAAAGACCCAGAATACATGCTTCATTTGCTTGTAATAATTGATCTTTAAACCATGTTTTATTTTTCTGTATTGACTATGTCTTAATACATCAAAATTTACTATGTTTAATGTTTTAATATTTAATTATCATTAAAAATTCAAATAATTGATGCACAATTATTGTTTCGCAATTATGAATTTATCCAATGATGTTTTTATCAGTAAATTTTACTTATTTTCTCTTTGCTATTTAATATATTTTTCTTTTGGTTTGAAGAACCTAGTTTACTATTTCTTGTAGAGAAAATCTGGTGGTTACAATTTCTCATAACTTTTATGTGTGATAGCCTTTATCTCTTCATCATTTCTGAACTCTTGCATACTTTGCTGGTTACAATACTTTGTGTGGCTTTTTTTTATTCCAACATCTATGACAACAGTTGATTTCATTTCTATTGGTCTAAGTTTAATTTAGAAGTGTCTGTAAAATACTATAGGACGTACACACACAATACTGATTTCTATTGTCTTTCCTTCAGAAATTTTACTTAGTCTTTGAAAGCTTGATTATAGTAAGGTTGGGATGTGTCTATTTGTAATAGATTTTATTTGTAATTTGACTTATCTGTACCTTAATGTTTACAATCTACAAACTTTGGTACTTGCTTTGAATTAATTCTCAATTCTACCTCTATCCCTGTGGATAAGTCCTTTCTGAAACACAGTAACTCACATGTTTTTTCTACTGATTGTTGCCATTCTCTTTTCAATTTTCTCTTCTGAATGTATTTTAAAACTATAAATGTGGTGCTTTCTTCTGCTTCATATATCCTACTAATTACAGTTTTGTTGTTTATATATTTTAAGTAGGTTTTTATCATCTCGTTTTTAATTGTTTTCATGTTTCAATTGAATTTCAATATTTTTTTATGTCTTGAAGCTTATTGCGTTTCTGTAAAACATGTTTTTATCCATGGAAGTGTTTATTCAGCATTCTTACTTTATAGTCTGTTTTCGGTGCTTGGTAATGGTCATTCAGTGAGTGAAGTCATGGTTCCATGAAAGTTCTTGGAAATCATCTGTTTGTGTTAGTCATGATTTGTCACTAAAAATAATTCTTGGGACAAACAATTTAGAAAGTTTATTCATGTCAAAGCATTATAAGTTTCAATATATTATGCTACTTTGAACACTTAGTGGCACAATGAACCAATATACAAAGAACCAAGTGACAAAGAAAATCACTCACCTGATAGTAGTCAACAACAGCTGTCCCATCAAAGGGCAAATCCCTAGTAACCTGACATCGATTCGCCAAATCCTACATCTTAAAGAATTAGCAAACTCCTAATAGCACCACCCAGCAGAAAAACTTTTAAAACATTGGTCTTTGTGGAATATTCTAGAAACCAACAAAACCGTGTATATTATACAGTCACAGAAGAATTAAGCATTTATTCCAGTTCTCAAATTCTTGTTTGTTTGTGTCTTGTTTTAAACCTTGATTTTGTCATCGTATTTTATCCGATCTTATAGTCACTTATAGTATTTGAACATCATGGACACTATAAATATAGGTAGACTGTAAAACAGTTTTAGTGTGTTGTTTTCCTAGTTTGAGTACTAGAATGTGATCCAAGCCCATGTTTGTTCCAAATTCTCAGGTTGTATTTTCTTCAGTAAGAACTAAGGATCTTTATGAATAGTTGTTCTTTCTTCTTCCTCTTACTGGAAGGAGATACATGTATGTCAACTCTAATCATTGGATTATGTTCAGGAAATCTTACATTTTAATAATTACATAAGTAAAGTTTGCCCAAATTTTTTGCTAGAATTTTGACTACAAACCACACAGATTTGTATTATACCCTATAGTGATATTTTATTTGTGTTTTAATAAATAAAGTTTTCTTGAAAATCAGAGTGCAAAGCTAGCCACCCTAGTCAGACACACAGCCCAGGCGTGGTAGCACACACCTTTAATCCCAACAACCGCATTAGGTAGTCATTGAAGATGGGTGGTGGTGTTGCATGCCTTTAATACCAGCACCAAGAAGGAATATAAAGCAGAATGAGAAAGGAACTTACTCATTTTTCTCTCTGAAGATTTACAGGTAAGAGCCCTCTAGTGATTGGCTGTTTTATTTTTGATCTTTTAGTTTGAACCCCTATATTTGACTTTGGATTTTAATTATTTGTGTTATAATACTTTATGGCCTCAGATATCCTATTTATGTAGCATTGTGGCAAGGCCAAGGCTCACACTGATATGAACTATCTATTGCCAAGCCATGTAGCCCCAACAGAGACAGAAGCCAGACAGAACATTACCAACTAAGCTATAGATATATGTCAATACACAGATTAATAGAAATGGGTTAGTTTAGGTTATAAGAGCTAGCTAGCAATATACTTAATCTATTGGTCAAACAGTATATGCATTTGTGTTTATTGTGAGACCGGGTAGGACAAAAACCTCTACCAATAAATTGATAACATGGTTGACTACATCCACATAAAACATCAGAAAGCTAGGTAAGTAATTCTAGACACACACACACACACACACACACAAGCAGAGTTAAGCATGGCTTCTTGGTTAGCTGGCATTTTTTTTTCAGATGGGCTCTGATTGCTCATGGTTCCTTTAAGACAGGTCTTCATGATTCAATGATAGCAGAAACTCTCACACACACACACACAAACACACACACACACACACACAGAGTTTCCAAATGGTGGTTTCCTGGTTCATGCTAGTTGCAGAAAAAGCTGTGGCTCTTTCAGGAGGTTGAACACTTAAAAGAGATCTGTGAGCGTGTTACAAATTTCTTAATGGTGACACAGACCCACTAAGACTCTGGATCTGGGACTGAGAGAATGGCTCTCAAAGGCAGTGAACATACCTCTGCCATGTTGGACTGGACAGAGCAAGCAGGCAGGACCATGGAGTTGGTCTTAGCCATGCCTGCTTAGAATTTAAAAAGATGCTCCCGCTAAAAAAAAATAATTACAGACATGCAATAAATTCATGATGAGAAAGAACTCTAAATGCCTCACAGTGTGCTTAAAAACTGTAAGTTGACTTGGGAGTGAGAAGAAAAAGAGTGTAGAGTTTTAAAAATAAGTAAATCTTTTAAAAAATAAAACAAAGTCTTTAAAAAGACAGAGTACAGACAGTAAAAGATAAAAGTAGTAAAGAAAAAATAAGCCACATAGGATGGAATACACATAGAGTATCTGGATTATGCGGATTAGTGTGTTTTATGTTAATTTTTTGACTGTGAAGGAGCTAAATACAGAGAGATATTTAATTGTATGGGCTGCTAAGCAAAAATAACGTGTCTTTTAAAGGTATCTTGACTTCAAAATATGGGTCTATGGATATGTGGCTTTATAAAAGAGGTTCTCCTTTTCTCTCCACAGAAGATGAGAACCTGTGAATTCCTTCCAGACTAATGTGATTTAATGGACCAAGACCCCTTGAAAGATCACACACATATATATGGAGAGAAAGAGAGAGAGAGAGAGAGAGAGAGAGAGAGAGAATAGATGAAGTCAGAGGAAAGACATCTAGCCTCGCCAGAGATAGAAGCCAGATGAAACTTTATCCAGTAAGCCACAAACCTGTGGTAATACACAGAATAATAGAGATGGGTTAGTTTAAGATGTAAGAGTTAGCTACCAATGTGCTTAAGCTATTGTCCAAACAGTACTACAAATAATATAGTTTCTGTGTGTTTATTGTGGGACCAGGTGAGACAAAAACCTCTGGCAACAGGTTTTATTTATCATGCGAAAATACCTTAAGGCCACAGATGGCCAAATCATGTAGCATTGCAGCAAGACCAAGGCTCACACTGATATGAACTATTTATACCAAGGTTGGCACTGGAAATCAAGCACACACAACGATGGAGATGATGGATGATGGTGGGAACACGTGTTCAATATTCTAAGGAAGGGTGCTTCCTCCTGTCATTGTGTTTTCTAGTTGTTCACCTTGTTGATACTGGTTTGGGAACAAGTTCTCTTAGTAGCATCCTGGTGTCAGGTTTCACTAGGCTGTTATTGAGTTCATATACAGTTTTCTGATTGCTACTTAATTCTTCATCTTGCACCCGAAGTCTTGGTCTGTGGTCACTACCTAAGGTTTTTATAGTATTGCTAGAGGCAGTAGAATGGCATTGGCATAGTTAAGCTCTTAATCTGGCTGATGAAAGGATCCAAACTACTTCAGTGGTTTATCCATGACTCTGCACTATGCATAGGAACATCTGTAACACATTCCTTACTCTTACATTCCTCAATCACTTCTTTCTGGAAGCACTATCACAGCTATTCCCAAAAGTGTGTCTAATAGTTATCCTTGGTGTTAATGCATGCAAGCACCAACTGCTTGTTTATATTTAATAACCTTTTACAACAATCTTTAAATATTTTTGTGGTATAATGAACACTTTAATCAGGTAATATGCACATTTTGTCATTTCTTGCTATCCTTTCCATGCTACTTCAACTCATTAAGTTGAAATGTTCACTAACATATAACTTCACTTATATTGTTGTTAGTTTTTATTAATGTCTTTCATTATGGCCTGATTAATCTACTTTGTAAGCTTGGCATCTCTGGGATGTTGGTCCTGGGGTGTATAAGAAAGAAAGGTTGGGGCACAAGCCAGTATACAACTCTCTTCTGTAACTTCTACTTTAATTTTTGCCACTGGTTCACTATCTTAAGTTCCTGTCTTGACACCCTTCAGGGATGGACTGTTATGTGGGAAAGATGAGGTAAATACTTGCCTACACAAGATGCTTTTGATTATGACACATTCTCATAATAATAGAAACCCTAACTAAGACTGATTGCCTGTCGTCTTTGTTGCATATTCTGTCTTCTCAATATGACATTGTGTTAGATGTTACATGGGTTCATTACAAGACAATAAAGTAATATAATTAGTACGTTCCTGGATACATGTAATGAAATCTCTCTTCATAGTGTCTAATCTTTGCTAGAGAGTGAGGGTAGTGGTGCGGCTGATCTTACCTCATGATGTACAGTCATGTACCATAGTCAACAGTGAAGTATATTGTTTCTACAGTTGCTTATGGTTAATAGACTATTGTATCCGGGCCTGGTGCTGCAAACTTGCGAACCCAGTTACTAGGATGATTATGGCAGGCAGACATAAAATTTTAGACCTACATTGTCTACAGTGATAATTCATTTGCTACCTAGGAAACTTACTGAGACCCTGTCAGTGATGAATAATCTGGATTGGACCTAGAATCAGATAAGAAAAGACTGTTTCCTACTTGTCGTAAGTACTGTCACTGCAGAGGTTGGACACACAGATAAGGCTGACTATGTAAAAGAATTTTGTGAGCAGTATGACATCTAGCTTCATGTGGAGGCTATAAATCTGGAAGCATTAACTCCATATTCTGTAGTGTTGAATTGCGGGCAGGTCTGTTTTTCGTCCTGCCCAGTTCCTACACAGCTAGCTTTACACCCGAAATAACAACACACAAATAATATTCATTTAAACACTGCTTGGCCCATTAGCTCCAGACTTTTACTGGCTAACTCTCACATTCTTATTAACCCATATTTAGTAATATGTGTAGCACCAGGAGGGGTGGCTTACCAGGAGAGATCTTAACCTGCATCAGTCTCGGAGAGAAGAGGCATAGTGACTGCTTGAGGCATCTGACTAACTTCCCTCTTTCCCAGCATTCTCTTCAGTCTACTCCATCTATCTAAATCCTGCCCTATCAAAAAGCCAAAGCAGTTTCTTTATTAACCAACGAGAGTCCTCCATCAATATTCTGTCTCTTCACTCATACTGACTGTAACCAAATGGAATAGGTTAACATGGACTACTGGCTCATGGTGGGTTTACAACTGAATCTTTGATTGTGCTCCACAACTCACAGAAGCTTACGTAACATTGCTGGGGATTATTACAAACTGATACTGCACCAAAACAAACAAATTCAAAGGATTCTTATACTACAGCTGAGTGGCAGAAAACTTGGCTTGTTCCCATATGGTCCTAATTTTTCCCACTGATATCACAATAAAAAACAACACACCAAACACAAAAAGCTATGGTCTGTCATAGAGTGGGGAACCCCGATGGCTCCTTGGCCTTGAGAGGGAGGGAGGGGAGGTATGGGTGAAGGGGAGGGGAGGGAAGGGTGAGGAGGAGGGGAGGGAGGGGGGAGGAGGAGGGAAGGAGATGGAAATTTTTAAATATAAAAAAAAATAAACCATGAAAATAAAAATATATATATATATATATAAAAAAAAGCTATGGTCACTGACATTTGAATTTGTTGAGTGAAGTGCATGTCATTTACTAAGATATTATACCTCATATTTTCCCTTTAAGCCTTACAAAACAGTGAGTGAATGATAAGACATTTTTGATGATCTTATAATATGTTGACAAAAGTGTATATATAGTTTTTGAATTTTGTCTTCGCTACTATTCAAAGAAATTTGTCATCAAATGTAATCATTAAATAATCTAATATCTACTATTCATTTTAGCAATATTAGTTAAATTTTGCCATGAACATTCAGACATGTACTTTAGAAATTCCCACAGGTAATTCATAATCAGGTATGTCAGTGCCAGTCTCATTATTCAGATCACTCTAGTAGACTATTTCTTTTTTGTAAAATCATGTTATCACTTTTAGGAATGATATTAAGTTAAGAGGAAGTTATAAATAGTCACAGCAAAATAATTATCTCATGTTAGGCACTTGATATAAACTATTAAACATCAAAGCAAAAGAAATAACAATAAATAAGAAAAATCCACAAGAGAAATAACAAAAATCTGAGAGATGTCACCAACATAGCAAAACAGGCTTTGGGTCCCACTTCCCAGCACAGAGCTCAACCTAATACAGCACAAAGAACAAGTTTTAGAAACCTGAAGAGTTTAGAAACCTCAAGAGGCTCATATTCCAATTTGTTATTTGGTGGCTTCTGCAAAGTAAGGAATTAAAGGTCCCCTCTCTATAGATCATGTGTGAAATCATCAGTACAATAAAAAGCCTTGGCTTCTGTTCAAAAATCCTCTTGGCAAGTCCTCTGACTGTTTGAGAAATCCTGTTCAAAGGTCTTCCAGGTTTTGATAGGTTAGTCATCAAAAACAATCTAATAGAACTCCCAGGCTCCAGACAGAAATTAATCTGGGCATGTATAATAGTGATGCAAGAAGGAGTGAATGCCTGGCTTGCTAAGCAGATAAGTAATTCTTAAGAGAGCTCACATAACAATAACACTAAACCAGATATCTCCTCCTTTTCCGGTGCTTAAAAGCTAATAAATGCCAGCCAGCAAATGTCACTGCAGCTACATTCTCTGGCAAATCCTGACACCTTCATGAACTGGGTATCTATTCCGTTTATTGAGGTGCATGGTTTGTTTTATATACACACTGTGCAGTTTAATATGAGAAATAAAGACAAGAAGATGGCTTCTACTCTGCCTCTCTATGAGTTCCAGATTAAATCGGACAATACCAAAACGCATGAAAGCATGAGGCGAGCAAGGAGTTCTTTGTTGGCAAAATGTAAGGCTTTTAGAAGGCTTATTAGTACAATTTTCTCTTTCAGAGAATGAAGTCATGAGGCAGAATGCAAGGGGGTTGAAATAAAAAGACTTTACCATGTCTGTGGGAGAGAGGAGCAGAAAAGCCAAGAGAACAAAATGTTGGGAAAGCTTTAAGATTATATGTTTCTGGACTGACTTTTTTCTTTTTAGATAACAATTTTATTGAGAAGCAACTTGAATATCATATATTTCACCCACTTGAAATATAAAATTCAATGGTTTTACAATATTAACATTTGCCAAATTAGCAACAAAATTAGTTTTTGAACAGTTTTATAATTCCTCTTCCAAAGAACATCTTGGTATGTTTACAGTCCTCCCTCATTTCCCATAGTTTCTCCAAAACTATGCATTACTTATTTACTTTCTATTCCTGTAGATTTGCATGTGTGTGTGCATACGTGTGTGTGTATGTGCATGGCATGTGTGTGTGAGAGAGAGAAAGAGAGAAAGAGAGAGAGAGAGAGCCAGAGCCAGAGAGAGATGTTTTTCACTGTGGAGATCTTGGCCTGAAACTCACTATGTAGTCCTGTAGACAAGGTTTAGCTTTAATGTCACAGAGAACTTCCTACCTCTGCCCATCAGATGCTGGGATTCAGGGCATGCACCACTGTGACTTGATTTCCTCATTTGAATATTTGATGTAATCAACCTATACAATCCACCCCTTATAGTGTTTTCAAGGTTACATAATGTTGTAATATGAACTAGGACATTACTGGTATTTCTTAGAGTATTTTATTCTATGGAAACTATATTTATATTTTCACTTGATAATGATAGACTTCAGGTAGTTTCTACTTCATATCTATAATAAACAATGCTGCTACATGCATTGATGAGACTATTTTATGAATGCATATTCTATTTTTTTGGATATGTATCTTAGAAGAGAATTGCTGTATCATACTGCAGTTTTGTTGTAGGCACGTGAGAAACTTCCACACTATTTCCAGAAAACCCTCAACAGTTTACATTCTTATCAACAAGCATAGAGTAACCTGCCTCTATATATTCTTTTTAACACTTATTATTATGCATATTTTTGTTTATAATCATTCTAGTTGATATGCAGTAGAATCTCATTTTGATTTTGATTTATATTTTCCTTCTGGCTAATAATGTTGACAATATTTAAATGAGCTTGACTTCTTGTATATCTTTTTAGAAAAAACTTTACTGAGATGTTTGCTCCTTTAATTTCCCAATATTGTCTCATGTGATTTTTTTCTGTATTCCAGATAAATCCCTTATCAAATGCATGATATTCCTCTGTCTTTCACTTCTGTTAACTGATTTTTGTTGAAATATCAAAGTTTTAATTAATTGTAGTTTTGAGATTATAGTGTAATTGTGAAGTTCCCCCTTCCTTTTTTTTTTTGCCTATAAACTCTCCAATCTACCTGTCTATTGGCTCCTTCAAATCTTTGCCTCTTTTCTCAATAATTGTTATTGCATGTATATGTTCATATGCATATATATTACTAAATATAACCTTTTCAGTCCATATAACGTGTGTGTGTGTGTGTGTGTGTGTGTGTGTGTGTTTTCAGGGCTGATCCTATGACAATATACAACCAGTTAATGTGCTCTTCCCTGGGGAGGATATTTTTCATTCCCAGTTTTCATCAGTTGCCTGATATTTTATGGATTTGGGGTAATTAAAATGACACACTTGGAAAAAGGTGTCAAGGTAATTATCATAGAAAGAAATGCTACTTTAAGCCTTAAAGATTAAGCATGCATGTCTTATATCACTTAGACCAAAGTGTCAGTATATTATTTTATTCCACCGATAATTATGGTGTTCATTACTTATATAATCAAGTGATGCAGTGCTTGACGACAGACAGGTGTGTGTTACCCAGTTATTACAAATGCTGCACATTCAGTGTCCTGCTTACAGCAGGCAGCAGCCATTCTTTAAGCCCTTATGCTTCTTACAAGCAAAGAGTATAAAACTCAGGGGATTGTGTATGATTATAGTCTCCATAGGAAAGTTTAGGAATCTTAAAAAATACTTTAAATTTATAGAGACCCACATTGGGGCGCTGGACTGAGCTCCCAGGGCCCAAATGAGGAGCTGAAGGAGGGAGAAAATGAGCAAGGAAGTCAGGAATATGAGGGGTGCGCCCACCCACTGAGATGGTGGGGCTGATCTAATGGGAGCTCACCAAGGTCAGCTCGACTGGGACTGAAAAAGCATGGGAACAAACCGGACTCTCTGAACGTGGCGGGCAACGAGGGCTGACTGAGAAGCCAAGGACAATGACACTGGGTTTTGATCCTACTTGTACTGGCTTTGAGGGAGCCTAGTCTGTTTAGATGAGCACCTTTCTGGACCTGGATGGAGCAGGGAGGAGCTTGGACTTCCCACAGGGCAGGGAACCCTGACTGCTCTTTGGACTGGAGAAGGAGGGGGAGCGAAGTGGGAGAAGGGGGGAGGGAAATGGAAGGTGGGGAGGAGGCAGAAATTTTTAATAATAAAAAATAAAAAAGTACTTTAAAAACATAGTCTTATAAATAGATATAAATACCCATGGTACCTTAACACAAATTCCAAACAGCATACATATACAACTCAAAAAATTACATGAATGACATAGAAATATTCCATATTCCTTTCTGCAGTGATACCAACTACAGACCAGGATTCATTATTTCATCATTTGCCATGGTACTGTTTATCTAGAAATACAAATATAGTCTAATTTGTATCTCTACAAAATAATTTATAAGAAGAAACTCGCAAGAGATACAAAGTTCATATGATTCTAAACATGCAACACTGTGGTGAGCAAGGTGGCTTTGAGTCAGAGACTAAATGGGGAGGAAATTATTTTTCAGATGTTTGATAAGACAAGATTTCCAGAAAAACAAGGGGCAGATGACAACCTCCCCTGAAATTAGTTCTTGATCTGTAACAAAAATATCCCCAATGTTAAAGACTACAACCAAACCTTTCCTAAATAAATAAAATATAATTTATTTTATCGCAGTCATGAGAAACAGCAGATGTTCAGGGTACAATTGTTTGAAAGAGTAGAAACACTAATAAAAATGGCATTTTCTTTGTAAAATGTTTGTCATTGTCTTGACTTTTAAAGAGGTAAATACTTCTGCAAAGAGTTAATACATATTACATATAAAATGCAGAGCAGCAAACGTTGCCTTCTTTCCTCTCCTCTCTTTCCCCGTTACTCTTCTCATCTTGTTTTACCCTTATCCTACCCTACCCTATACTCATCCTGTTCCCCTTCATCTGTTTTCTTTCTGTCCTTGTCTCTGTCTGTGTCTTCTCTCTATGTATATCTGCGTGTATATACATGTGAGTGTGGGTACATATATGGAGTAGAGCAATGGTTAGAGTCAAAAGAATCCTGGGTTTCCTTTATTCACTTTCCACCTAGTTTTTGAGGCAGTCTCTGGTGACACACTACTGGATATGCTTATATGCCTGGAATGAGATCTCACTATCTTTGTCTTCCATCCTCCTACAGGAACGCTGGGATGACACAGATGATATATTATCAAGTTTTAAGTTGAGAGTCTTGCACAACAAGCATTGTAAATGAGAGAGTTTTCAGGTACCAGCTTCATCATTTCTTAATAGACTTTAAGTCCCAAAAGTGCATCTGAAAAGAAATCTCTGGTGGAGCAAATCGTGATAAAACCTACATTTTATCCCAGACTTCTACTATGGCCTGGAAAAAACCTTAACCAAGGTAAGCAGATGAATTCAACTGTTTTAACTTCAAGGAGTATATGATGAATCTTCATCCTTAGTAGAATAGAATCAGACTGGTCTCTTGATTTTACAAAGCCTTTAGTTGGATGTTGTATTTTGTTTTTTAGCAATGAGAATGGCTTTGTGTAACAGAGTATCCCTGCTGTGTCTTTTGTGATTGCTTCCTATTTCATGTTAGAAAGAAAATTTAGTAAATTGAACTTTAGGCTTAATATCTCTCTGAAGATAGCACCTCTGTATTTTTCCCTGAGAAGTATTTCAGAACTACTTACTATACCAAGAACCAACAATTAGTATTTTTTTTTTTTTTACTGTTAGAATTTGGCTGTCAAATAAAATGTTTGCACTCATTTAGTTAGTATCAGATGGTTTTAAAAACATCTGTGTATTTTCGCAGCATGGTTAACTTTAAGAAAAGGGACAATACTATACAATGAGAGACACAGGGCTGTATTTGCATAGTGAAAGCTATTTTAATAGGAGACAAACCTGACTCACTAAGAAATACACTGATGAAGCATCCCCAAATTGGGATGTATCTAGTTTTCATTAGTGGTTTCCTTTAAATCTCTTTAAAAGTAGCATTTTCTCATAAGTTTTCTATTGTAAAGTAGAGGTAAGGATAACCCCATTCATTTCCTGTCTGTGTGCTCTGCAGCAGCAGTGCTGACATCAGCAGGCCACCTATGGGGCATATTGGAAGCTCCATCTGCAAACTCTGGGCACTCTTTAACGACCTTTATCATTTTTCTTTCTCTAATTCTGTTTTGTTCATTTTTTTATATTTAGTTCAGTAGTTATTCTAACAGTCACACATGATCTGACTGAGCTGGTAAAACACAAGCATGAAAACTTTACTTTGAATCCCCAAAATTCAGGTAAATCCAAACAAGTATAGTAGTATATATAACTCAAGCACTCCAACAGTGATATATATATATATATATATATATATATATATATATATATGGCATACAAAAACTCCATGAATTTATTGTGCACACTTTGAGAAGTATATATGTATACAAAGATCTGTAGTATCTGCAATATCAGTATTACCTTGAAAAAAACACATAACACCAGTCAAGATTTCCAAGTTCTCATTTCTCATTCTCTCTCTCTCTCTCTCTCTCTCTCTCTCTCTCTCTCTCTCTCTCTCTCTCTCTCTCTCTCTCTTTCCTCTGTCTCCCTCTCTCTCCTTCCACTTTTGTTCTGAGGGATCTACAACTGCATATTTCTAGTTAAATATGAGAGGTTTGAATTGAATCAAAATATTTTGGGAGTCTACAAAGACTTTATTACATTGTCCCTGTAACTTTTCCCCCTTTATACACACTCTGTTGCTTACACACACTCTGTTGTAGTTGCTTTTAGTTTCATTCTGACATTTTTTTATCGTAACACAAGAGAAAGGAATCATTAAATACAACTTCTCATTTTAAATGTTTTTTCTGCAAATCAGCCTTTTCTTGATCTAAAAACAGAGGCCTTCCTGTCACAGGGCACCACTTCAACCATGATTTCCCTTCCACCCTCTCTCTGTCATTTAATTCACCATGCTTCCCCCTCCTACAGGCACATTTTTCATTCTCTTCCCACACACTGGACATTGTTTCCTTGCCTCCATTCTCCCATGAGGTAACTTTGCTAAATCTTATTCAGTGGATTCCATCACTGATTCTTTGAACTTAGAAATAGGTGCAAGCCCTCTTTCTAAAAATAGTCACAACAGCATGAGTCTACTCCACAGCACTTTCCCGTTGAATTTTACACTTATGCAATTGATTAACATCTTTAGCACCAGTATACTGTGAGTGCCACCGAGGTGAAAAGTCAGGACTGCATTTGCTAATGAGTACTGGGAAAGAAAAGGGATTTGATTCAACAAACAATTACAGCAGGGACAAATGATGTTTGGAAATTTGAAAACAATGAATAGAGACTATGGTAAAAATGAAATAATATTTTGCAATTAGAGTGACTATTGGTCCTCTTTGAAGTAATATGGATTCCAGATGTATATCACTTGCTCTTTAAGTATTCTTGTATTAAAAGAAGCAAGAAAAGATGGTGAAAGAGCTGAAAGTTCTTCTGAAAGGCATGTTAAGAGCTTTAAAAAGCACTGTGGTAAAAACAGTCTTTTCTCATTTTACATGTCAATACTGGTTCCCACTCCCTGCCCTCTTCTCACTCCCCCCACCTTCCCCACCACCCATTCACTTCTCAGAGAGGGTAAGACTTCCCATGGGGAGTCAACAGAGTCTAGCACATCGCTTTGAGGCAGGATCAAGGCCCTCCCACTATGCCTTGGCTGAGCAAAGTATCCCTTCAAAAAGAATAGGTTCCAAAAAGTCAGTACAAGCAGTGGGGGTAAATCCAAAAATAAATAAATAAATAAATAAATAAATAAATAATTTTAATAACAGCATAGTAAATAAAGTATAAAAAGCAATTTCTTCATCAGTTATTTTTAGTCAATGGGAGGCTATTTTTACTTTTTAAAAAGTTTAACCCTTTGGTCTTGGATTAAATATGGTCACTATATCTCTACATGGTGGCACCAGAAATATTTCATGAAAATGAATAAAATTGATTATTGAATTTAAAAAAAATGCACATCATGCACACATGATGGGGGAGCTGACCAATCCCTTGTCTGAGGGGCATGACCCCTCTGGGGCTCTAAATACCTTTAAAAGATTCGTATTTGTTTGTTTTTACCCTCTTTGTTTCCCTGCGCTCCTTGCTGGAACCTTGGCTTTTGTAAGTTCCCTTTTCTTTCCTTTATTAAAGCTGAATATTATATATTAAAGCTAGTCTGGCTAATCATAATTGCCGATCGACCACGCCCCTACACACACATATAAATTTGGTGTCAGAGAAGCAAAGAAAGGAGGACTGTTCAAGTTTCACGATTAACCTGTTTGCCTAACTAGTTTCAGATCAACCAGAGATATATGTCCCCAAAGAATCATCATCATTTCTTCATTTATTCCCCAGCAATACTTGAGCATGTATGGGCATCCGTTTCATGGAGGTTCTCTAGTTGTTTTTCTTCTGGGCAGTCCTAGATGTTTGTGTTATCCTCAAACCCAAGGTTCTGCAGTCTTCCTTTTGATGTCTATCCCACATTTTTTGGGCCTTCCTCTTCACCTTATCCCATGCACTCCTCCAAGCAGTGCTCTCTTGAGTATCTGCAGTCATTCATTCTCATAACATGACCAATTTATCTCAAGCAAAGTTGCCATATCCTGTAGTTTATTTCCTATTGTAGGTGAATATGTTTCTTAATGTTATTGTATAACAGCCTATCTCTTCGTGTGATGGCTAGAATCCTCCTGTGACATGACATCAGGAACATATCCAGTCGCTTTTCAAAGGAGACTTTCATTGTTCAGGTTTTGCAGTTGAAAAGAAGGCAGCTCAAGGCAAGTGTCTCATATACTTGTAATTTTTGTTTTGTTTTTATGTCTCTTGCTGACTAAACCTTTCCTAGTGCCTGGAATGCAACCTGCACTGTCCCTATCTTCTTCTTGATGTCTGAAATAGTTCCCTTCTTTGAACTGAGGTTTCCTCCCAGATAGACAAAGTTGGCTGTTTGCTTGAGGTTCTTATTCTTTATTACAATGTTAAAATCCTTGTGAATCCTTCCCATGTGTTGTAGCTCAGTCTTTTCATACCAGGTAGGCAAACAAATGGAGACTCTTTGTCTTTTTACTGGTTTGTTTGTTTCTTTAATTGGTTTTAATCTATTTGTAGACAAAAGAAAATATATAATAAAACCTATCAAACAAACTAGCAAAAAGACAAAGAAATTCCATTTGGTTGCCCACCAGGAGAAAATGCTAAGAAACTATTGCTGAAAATATCCCACAATGTTCGCTAAGTACAGACAAATCAAAGTGAGAGTGGGTTGAAACATTTTTTTTTCTACTGGCTATATTTTGTAGCACTGTAAAGTGATTATATAAAGGAAGCAAAAGGAGCAGCAACTTCATGCAGTTGTGAACTTTATGATCTACAGTACCAACCTGCTGGGTAACATGTACCTACTGGAACAATAACATTACAGTCATTTGGAAGGAATCAACTACTCTATGTTTGAACTTAAGGATGTTCTACAAGAAGGAATTTGTACCTGGCACTATAGATCTGGTTAAAACCCAGAGCTGAGAAAATCTTCAGATTTAGGAATGCATTTAACAATGTTGACTATCTCAAATAGCAACAAGTTGGATCTAAATATTGATGTTTATATTCATAGGAAAATTGTACATCCAGCCTTAGCCTTAATCAGACAAGCTTTGTTTTGAGATAAAGGGTAATGAAAACAAAGATTCATGACTACTCAACATGCTGGGAAAAGCAATGGCTATATGCTTAACCTCCTCCCCCAGTAATTTATAGACTAGCATCTAAGGCTCACATAAAATCATGGAAGAGGAAATAGAAAGAAGGTAAGTCCCAGAATATAAGGAAAAGTGCTGTGAAATATTTTCTTTTAGGTATAGCACAGAAAATACAGTCATTATTTTACAGTGGCTATGAGTATCAACATTCAGTCATAGATCAAGGATCAAAAAGGTACTCACAGGACCCTCCTTCTCCCCGCTGAACTATAGGCTATTGGGAAAAGAGTAGTAGTTGTCCTCTGTTGGGTGCCTACTGAGGTGACCATTAGAGTCCAATGGATCAATCATTCTAAACCCATAATCACACTGATGATTCTAATTAAATTCAGTGAGTCTACAAGGGATAACAATAACAACAATGTGCCATTAATATGTAACAGTTGATAGCTAAGACAGAGCAGGTAATAGATGTGCAAAGAAAAGTAAATAAGGGATACACTACACCACTATGAAACTGTCAAAGAATAAACTGAATAATGAAGAGTAGCTTGGTGTGGAAAGTTTTTCTGTCTATGTGTTGCTTATTATTGTTTAATGAATAAATCTGTTTGGGCCAGTGAGTTAGCAGAATAGTGAAAGGTGGGATCTCCAAGCAAACATAAATGGAGAGAGTAGGCAGAGTTAGTGAGAATCCATGTAGCCTCCACCAGAGACAATTGCTCCGGAACCTTGCAGGTAAGCCACAGCACATGGCGATGCACAGATTACTACAAAGGGGGTAATTTAACATTTAAGAGTTATCCAGAAATGTTCTTAAGATATTGGTCAAACACTATTTCAAATAATATAATTTCTGTGTGATTATTTCATGCTCTGGGCAGCCAGGAGCAAAGAAGCAGCCTCCCACAACAATAGTTCATAAATGTTGACTACTTATCTTACAGAAGGTATAATGTCAGTGAGACTAGTTACAAAAGTACCATGTTTCCACTCAATATAAACCTGGAATAATTTTATATATAAACACATGCTTGTGTCTAGCAGTTGAAAAAAATACAGATAGGACTTTAAATTCAGCACACTAATGATACTGGCACATGGGAGCCAACAACCCAAGGAGACTATCTCAAGGTCGACTCTCATTCTGAGTGATACTTTTTCTCAAAAATAACAACCCCCCCTCATACACATGGTGTAACTACTTTTATACAGAGAGATAAAGTGTGAAGCCATAGAAATGCTTCAGGTCCAAAGAGATATGTTTTTGGAGCTGAGCTGTCACTTTCTAAATCTCTGGGACAGGCTGCTTCTCCGTAAATTGGAGGGCATGCCACCTGTCAACAAGGATTAGTTACAAAATTAAGAGAATGTGTTCAGCTAATGTCCTGCCCTGCACATTAGCAAGCATAGCATTCCTTTCATTGCAGGAAAGCAGCTATGCCAATGCTTACTGATATTCTGAGAAGAGGAAATCGGGTAAAATTTTTGTTTAATGTTATACTCATAAAACACATTTTCCTATCTAATATAAACCATTTAATATGAATTAAAGTGAAAAGGAAGACAGATGTGAGAGAGCAAAGCAAGAAGAAGATGGCTTTAGTACATTGGTTCAAAAGTTACAAACCACTAGGCCATTACAAATGAAACAGTAGGCCCTATGGCTCAATTTTGAAACCTGTCAATGTGAAGATTTAAGTATATAGTCCCAGACCCTGTAAACATGGGATCAGTTTGAGATCCTGAGAAAGGACTCAAAGCAGTTTTTCATACCTATGTATTTCTTCTTAAACACTACCAAATAAATCCCTTAATAAACAGGATGATGGGATTTAAAAGACAAACAAAACATCAAAGCAGTATGACATTAATGAGTTTCACAGGTAATATTTTAAGCAAAGACATCATCTTTTTTAAGAGATGAAATCATTTAATTTGAGGAAACAATGAATTCACTTTGGGCAATTAATTTGTATTTTTTTTTCAAGATAGGTTTTCTCTGTGTATCTTTGGAAGTCCTGGAACTTGATTTGTAGAGCAGGTTGGCATTGAATTCACAGAGAACTGCCTGCCTCTGCCTCCCAAGTGTTGGGATTAGAGGCATGTGCCACTATGCCCAGTTAATTTTCTTAGAAATCTGAATCACCTTGACATTAGAAACCACATTGTTTCTCTACATTTTAGTAACATAAAATTTAAATAAAAATTACACACATGACCGTACATACCTATGTACAAAGCTATCTCCCAAAAAAGGATTATTATGTTATAGACAAGACATTTGCTAACATCTGAATGAATGTTCACTCTAATAATTTCTTGCATAAGTGACAGAATTCTGAACTTATTTTGCTGTTACAAAATTATTATCTCAGCACTTAAAATGAACTAAGGTAACTCAAATTAATAAAGAGTAAGAACATAATTACTAATGTTGCTGCAGTTTACTTATTATTATTTTGAAGATAAACATTTAGATAGAAAATAGCTTAACTTAAAACAAGGAGAAATTTTGTTAGACTAGTTTATAAATGTATAAACAGAAAGCAAGCAGTTACGAAGGCTAAATCACAGCAATAAAATACATGGGATTATTCCAAATTATTCTATAAGTAGAATTATTTCAGGAGGTTCCTATAAAATCACTAGGATTCAATAATTTTTTTAATTAATACGATAATTAGAAGTTAAAGTTTTTCATCAGCTATAGAGCAAGTTCAAGGGCAGTCTGGACCACATGAGACCAGTCTTTTATGAATGAAGGTATATGTGAAAGGGAGAAATAAATATGAATGAAGGGACAGAAAGAGAGAAAAATGATAAGGAAAAGCAAAGAAATAAAAGAAAAATGGAAAGAAATGGAACAAAATTGTTCACCTTGTTAGTTTACCTTAAAACTGAGGTCACTGTTACTGATGCTGCATGACCACCAGACTTTTCTTGATACTCTGTATGTCCTGTGCTGAAGAAAGAATACTGCTCACTTAGCCCTGACCATATGTTGTCCAATTTGCATGCATATTCCCATAGGGGTAAAGCACAGCAGACTGGGTAAATTGTACACTACTTTGGGAAGAAGTGGATTAAAAATAGAAGCCTAAGTGTTTCAACAACACAGACTGTTTTACAAGTTGATGTGGGATTTCCCTCTTTATGCCATGAATATCATTGGTTAATAAAGAAACTGCTTTGGGCCTATAGCAGAGTTATAGGGGAACAGAGCTAGTTGGGGGAAAACTAAACTGAAAGCTGAGAGAAAGAAGGGTGGAGTCAGAGAGAACCCACGTCGCTCCTGCTGAAGAAAGACACTGGGAACTTTACCCAATAAGCCACAGTCATGTGGTGATACACAGATTAATGCATATGGGTTAAATTAAGATGTCAGAGTTAGCCAATAAGAAACTAGAGCTAATGGGCAAAGGAGTGATTTAAATAATATAGTTTCTGCTTGATTATTTCGGGGCTGAGCTGCAGGGAACAAACTAGTGGCCTTCTCACTACAACAAGTGGAATAAAGCTTTACATATTGTGCAGTTTAGTAATCTTTCTCTGGGGTTGTCTAAAGGACACATTCTCACTCAATGAATATCTGCTTTATTGATTTATAGTGCAAGATCATTCTGCTTGGTGACATTAACTGACCCATGCTTTCTTTAAAAGTTGAGTTCATTAAGACATTTCCCCTCAGTAAAATGAGATTGCCCTGCGCAGACATATTGCTATATATTTCATGGTAATATTCTCTGTAGGGCACCCAGTCTTCTGATGTCATTGTTGCATCCAGTGCCTACTAAGTAAAATAAGAACTTGAGTTTCTCTTTTTATTTAAATTTGGACTGACGCTTGCTAACAAGTCCCCTTTAGCCCATAGTGATACAGCTTGCGTTTTATTTTGGAGGACATTATATCTTATTATTGTCAGAAAACATTTCAGCTGTTCCTCCAGAGTTCTAACAGAAATCAATGAGAACTCTCCCAGTGATTAGTAGAGCCAAAAAATGACATGATAGGGCCATTTTAAGTCAGTGTTTTTCCATTTTATAAGGTATACTGATTAGAGTTAGTAACACCAGAATATAAAAGGAATATAAAAGAAAATAATATAATTTTATTTCCTAAATACAAACATGGCCAGATCCATTCATTAAATACACTTCTAATCTCAATCTATGATGTGTAGTTTAACTGTTTACTACATGCTTTTCTTCTACAGGTTTGCTTCCTCACAGCTTGTATGCTCTATGACACCCCATCATCTGGACTAGGAATCTTCAATATAGGTTATAGAAAATTTTAAAAGTATAGATTATGGCTGAGCAGTAATGGCAAACACCTTTAGTCCTAGTACTCAGGAGGCAGAAGCAGGAAGATCCCTGTGAGTTCAAGGCCAGCCTGGTCTACAAAGGCTAGTTCCAGGACAGGTTTGACAGCTACAGTGAAACCCTGTCTCGAAAAACCATAAAAGAAGTATAGATTATGAAAATCAATCAAAGAGAGGCAAAGTGACATTTTCTTATTTAATACCTATTTAAACAACTTTTCTTAAATATTTCACCCACAATATCTGACACCAAATGTGTAACTGTCAACGTTATATTATACTGAGTATTTATAGTCACATATTTACAGATATATTTATGCTCATGGTTGTTTTTTTTTGCTTTGTTATAAAAATTTGGAAATTGAAATAAATCCACTGTCAATATTATTTTTAAGATAATGTTATTAGATAAAATTATTATATCATTAATAGATTTGTCTATCTAAGTTTGTGAAGTTTTCTGGTATTGCAGTGTTTTATAAGTGGCCCACTAAGCTTTTTAGGTCACTTATAATAGTCAGGTTTTGTTGCTTCATTTCAATTTTGACTTATAAGAAGTGAATTCTTTGGGGAAATATGTATTCTAATATATTTTTGGTTAGTGGGTAATGCTAGGACCATTTATAAAGCCATAAAACTCCCTAGTAACTTAGAAAATTCTTGGTGACCTAGATCCATGTACTACACCATAAACTCTATAGTGCTGCCTTAACTGTACTCCTACCATGTTTTTCTGCTTGGAACACTAACAAGTCTACAAAATACACATGCATTGCCTTCTGTACACATGACAGCAGAAGGGAAAGAAGCAACTATTCAAGCTACATTACTTATTTTTACTCTTTAATCGATGATCAAAACTTCACAGAATTGCAATCCTAGTTTCTGTATGATTGCATAAAGGTGACAAGATATAGCCTACTGAATAATTTTATTAAATTCTGAAACACTGTTGAATGTAGGGGAGCATATATGAGCTTTCCAGTATTTTCAAAGTTACAAGAAATAAAGTCTACTTCAAAAGGAGAAAAGTTTGGTGTTTTTCAAGTCCATTATTGATGGCCACAATACTTCGGGAACTGTGACTTCATGTGAACATGTCAAAGTAAGGGGTACATGGGAGATCTGCACAGCTATGGAAGCTTGCTTGGGTCCATCAACACTGACAGTGAACAGCAAAAAAAAAAAATTGTCACCAAGTCCCTCCTGAGGGAAGAGCTCCAATAAGCAAGACTTCCTGAATGACCTAATGTGTTGCAAGTTTTAGTGTTTTCCCAGAATAAAAAGCTGAGTTTCACACTTTTAACAAAGAGACCTATGGGGGAACATTCCCAATTAAAATTCTAATAGAGGAAAAACAACTGTCAGTACAGAGAAAGATACATCCTTCAGCTAAAGTGCACAGGGTTAATCAGGAAGAGGCTTTTACACGTAGAAGGAAAAAATTCCTTGCTAATGGAACTGTGATGTTTGATACTGATGATAAAATAAATTTTATGAGTTACAATAAATGAATCTTCTTTTGGTTATAAGAATATATACTATCACAAATCATTGGCAATCAGACCTTATAAAGCACAGACCTTATAAAGCACAATTAGGTCAATAAATATGAGGGGACACAACTACAAACCTCACGCTTCATTTCAGAAAATGCAAGATAAAATATCCACTTCTTAACCAAATTCTAAATGCAACATAAATAACTTCTGTATACATGGTCTGATAAATTTACTTATTGTACTGCGTATAGAACTATGATCTAAATCATGATTGAAAAAGCTAACTGAAAATCTGACAGCCACAAATTCAATTTAATCTTATTTAATCAAAGAACCTGCTTATATCTGATCATTTGATGAAAACTGACAGTTAACAGTTTTCAAAGATCCACAATTTATTCAGCAGTTCTAAGAGAACTGATAATAAAACCCAACTACTGCTTTCCAATTTAGAAAATAATTTAGCAATATTTGGAGATAGACATTGGTGTTCATGGCAGATAAAATTGTGGGCTGTGCTGTTTCTAGAAGAATTTTATTTTCAAAGGAACATATGCTTGCTGATGTCAGTTTTAAGATAGATTTGAGTAGATGTTATCAACAGGTCAAAATAGAGTTGGAATAGTCACAGAAGCTGTAAAAGTTCATTTTTTTACCTCTTGAATTTAGCATTACTTTTTTATTTGTCTCTAAAAAGGAACAGAGAGGTGTAACATTAATTTATTTTTAAATCAGTTTAGCCTTTTGGTAGAATAGTTAATTTTTAGGCTCTTAATGTTTTCAACTGTCAGAATGCAAAATGATAGCTTATATTTCAATGTTTGCTGAATTCTCTGGTTCTCGCAGTTTACATTCATCTCTTCATTAAGATCACAGATTTTGGGGGACTTTTTCAGTACTGTTGAGCCTCATGGATGTGAATCCATTCCACCCTGACCAAAGGTCAGATACTTTAGATCTATTCTTGATCTTTCAAAGTTAAGACAGGAGGTTTGACCCAGAGAGTGGCTGTGTACAAGATGCTCGGCATAAGATGTGGTCACTGCTTGTTCTGCCTAAAAATCAGAATAGTTAACTCAAAATATAGTTACTTGATGTTTCAAGTATTGAAGAGGTAATTGTACTGTTACTTCTCTGCATAATGGTAAATCAGTCTTTTACCTTCTTCCCCCCCTTTTGCATTGTGATATATAAGCATGTGGATGAATTGATAAATAAATGAATGATGCAGGTGAATTCAGTTGCCCTCCCAACTCTATTCACTGTCTCTGTCTATTTTTTTCTATCTTTATTTTGTATACCTAACATTTCTAATCCCCATGCCTCTTCTCTGCAACATGCAAACCCATTGATGCTGGATCCTGACACAGTACTGAGCATACCATTTTAAAAGGGCTCCTGGTCAGAAAATAATCACAGATGTACAATGGCAACAGATTCAGACAAAAATATACATAGACTTTTAAGAGTGAGGAAAAAGAGTAAAGGTAATTATAAAAAGAAATAAATAGTTTTAAAAGTCTAGTGATGGTGGTGCATGCCTTCTATCCTGGCACAAGTAAGGCAAAGGCTGGTGGATCTCTGTGAGTTAGAGGACACCCTGGTCTACAAGAACTAGTTCCAGGACAGGCTCCTGCTATAAAGATAAATGCATGGTTTATTGATACAAATCTTGGTTTATTGATACAAATTTAAGGTTAATTTTGTTATATGTATATATCTTCTCTTGATTAAGTCCTTGTGTTTGTGCGGTTCATTTCAAAATATAGTGTATATTTATGAAATATAGATTAATAGATAGATATCTATAGTAGTCAAACTTGTCATTTTAAATTTTTTAAAAACTTAGAACTTTTCATGACAATGAGACACATCTGCTCCTTGAAGTACCAATCTATTTCAAAAGGATGATAGACATTGGAGAGGGTACTTATGGAGTTTGTTAGCCATTTGGGCAAGACACTGCTCTTGCCTGGACTGCCTGATATTATGCTGTATGAACTGGACATTTAGTACTTACAGAAAAATGAATACTGAACTTGCCTAAAGAAATTCCTTCCGGGTTCCTGTTTCATGAAAGAGTCTACCAGACATTCTGTAGGATACAGAAGAAAGTGATGGACACCCAATAGAGACAAAAGTCTGAAAGTTCTTCCTTCATGGAAATGTCTGCTAGATACTATAGGCCTGAAGATGGATGTGCAAATGTTACAGAAGAACTTTGGGTGACTGTCCAGGCAATGAGATGTCTCTGTCAATTTTAGAGTTTTGGAAGTTGCTTATAACGCACTTCTACTTTACTTAGGTAATATTATATCCTTCTGGAGTCTTTGATCAAGTCGAAGAAAGATAGTTATAATAATAAAGGATGAAGTAGATATAAAATTTTAGACTCCCCAAAATAGGATTGATGATAGTGTATTTTCCTTAATTTCCTTAATAAATGGACTAAATAGGTAACTCTAAATCTTGCTTGACACCTGTTTTGTTATGTGCAATTTCACTATAAGTTAAAACCTTCCTTTTTATTTAAACACAACATAAGAGGTATCAAGTCATGTGGTTGACATAGACAACAATTATGGGTTAATTTAAGATGTAAGAGTTAATAAGATGCTTGAGCTAATAGGCCAACCAGTTTATAATTAATGCAGGCCCGTGTGTGTTTTTTTTGCGGGGGGGTGGGGGGGGGGGCTGAATGGCTGTGGGACCAGGCAGACCAGATACCTCTGTCAATACAAACCCAAACACAACTACTGGTGCAAAAGCGAAAAAAAAATTGTTGACTTCCCATGGGAGCCATTTATTGGGAGGTGGAATCAGGGTAGATGAGGGAGGGGTGATAGGAGGGGTTAGTGGAAAAATAAAATAAAATTCAAAAAATAAATTAATTTCAAAAATCCAAGTCATTTGCTTGAATAGGATAAATTCGGGTATAATTTCTTCATTAAAGCTCTGCTAGGAGATATGCTTTCTCAGAAAATTTACATGAAATTTCACTCTTATTTTATTTTATTCTTCCTATTCCAGCCGTTCCAATTCTCTTAGACCTAGTAGTTCATCCTGTTACTCTTTCTTTAACATACACCAGCCATTCAGGGATCCTTTGCCAGTCTCTGATTATGATAAGACATAACTGAACATGCGTATTAATGCTTAAGTATCTGTGAGACATTATTAGAAGTTAGCCATGGAGGCATCACCACAGTACAACATTTGGAAGCAAAGGTGACTCGATTTCAGAGGCAATTATCCAATGTCTTGGAAGCTGTCAATGGACTGGAAAGTGAGTAGAAAGCAGAAAAACAATCAATTCACTTTAGAAAGATTCTAGAAACCACAGGAAGCAGCCAAGAGAAAAAAATGGTCGGGTGTTCCCCTTGAGTTCTACAGAGTACACAAACAAGGCTGGAAAAAATGCATTCTAGATATCACCTGTGTAAACCAGCCTCAGCACCCCCAGGATGGAGCACTGGGCTAGACAGACTGCATTTGCTTATGTCCTGTTATTCTCAGTCAGGTGCTTGAGTAATGTGGAAAGTGAACAGGATAATCTAGGGAAAAAACAATTGTACTCGTCAGACCCTGTTGGCTCCCCAAGTCCATTTCTGCTTCATGTCTACCCCATGCTATTTCAAGCCCCCTTACATTTACTGTATAACCTCTTTTTATTATCTTGATAAAGGCCTTTAATTTACCATCTTTTTAATTCAAGCTGTCTCAGGTAAAATGCCTGCACTTTTGTAGCAGTAGACCACCCTATGTACCTATGTTTGTGAGAGCCAATTCCAGGATGAAATACTGTCAGATTTATTTCATGAAGATTCATGTATATTTTCTATATCCCAGTATATTTGTTTAGACATAAAAGAAAGACAAAAACCACAACTGACTTGAAGCCAGACTGCTGAAACAAAATCTTCCAAGGTAAGCTGTAGCTTGCTTTCTTTGTAGGCTCAGTCAAGTCTATTTCACCGTAAGTTAACAACCTAGAGTCCTGCAGGGATAATTCAGTAACTAAATGTATTCATGATTGAAGCATCTAATGATGTACTGATCACAGGTTGGCAGCTGGGATGAATGGTAAATGCATGGCCATTTTCATTTTGTTTTAAAGAAAATTGAGCACATACATTGGGTCATTTCATACAAATTAACCACTGTCTCCACCTGCATGCCAATCAAAGTACACAGGCTCTATCACTGAAACATCCAATTTGAATGTGCATTTGGAGCAAAAATATACATTGGCAAGCCTGACATGACACTATTTAGCCTGTTCCACAGTACCACTACCCACAAAATGCATGTAGTTATTATGTCTTTCATATGGGAGTAGTTCACAATGACAAATTCCTCAAATTAGGGCAACCTGAATACTTTAAGCCAACACAAGTGTGACTACACTTTAGACCTCTAAAGACCAAAGGAGCAACATTTTACCCAATAAGAGTGGGTGTTTTAGAGCTTATATTAACTATTTAAGGATGCTATTTCTGAAATGTCTTTTCTTCTACCAACATGTCTTATCAGAAAAGAGAAAATTGCTTTAATACTGTTACAAAATCAAGCCCAATGATATATGAATTATGACAAGAAAACATACCTAAATAGAAACTTAGATAGGGATAATTCTGAAACAGGTTTGACGAGGTACTTTTAGATGGCCAGAATGTGCATTTAAAGGATATGTGAGTTGAATAGATTGATAATAAACATTTCAGGCTGTTTTAATCTTTCTATAATATATATTTCAAAGTATGGTATATGGAGAGACTATAGGCTCAAAGGAAAAAAAACAAACAATCTGTTATCGTTTCATTTGGCACACTCTCCTCCCCCAAAGTCATAGGAACTTGAAAATAGTGATAGATATTCCATTTTGCTCACTGCTCAGTTAGAAAAAAAATATATTGGGTTTCTTTCATTTTTCAATATTATGCTAATAGAATGCAAATAAAAGTGGTAGAAAGAAGATCTGGATAGCAAAATGAGACTTTCTGCTGGCCTCACCATCTCAGGAAAAAGTTTTTAGTACAAATCTCATTTTCTGTGAGAAGCAAGAAGGTTAAAGTTTGTATTTAATCATGAATTGGACTTGCTACAGCTCTGACTATCATAAAGCATTGCTAGCATGGGCACATTTGTTGACTGAATAGTAACATAAGATTCAATTTTCTGCCCTTTGCAGTTCAACTCAGATAAAATAGGAGTGAAACGTATAAATTTTCTTCTCAAAATGATATTTCTATTTGATAATATACAACTGAATAACAGCCTCAGTTCTCAGTTTTCCAAAGAAAACGACTAAAATAATATAAAAAATAATATAAAAAGTTGACAAGCTTAAGATAAAGAGAAAATTTAGTACAAAAAAAAACAAAACAAAAACAGAAGACAACAACAACAAGTCAAATAAATAGGATCCAAGAATATTGGCATTTGTCGTCAAGTCCTAGCACTTGGGAAGCTGAAGCAAGAGAACTATTCTGATTTTCTAGCTAGCGTGATCTAGAGACAAACATCTCAAATGATACCAAAGATAAGTAACAATAAATGGACAGGGAATTTTCTAGCAACATTCAAAATTTTTCAACAACTAGTTTTCCACATACTAAAATGAGCAACAATCTAATAAATTAAAGTTTTGGCTCTTCCATAAGATGAATTTCATAGTACTTCATCTCAATGATGCAATGTTACTTCATATACTTGTGAAAAGACAATTACATCACCCTAAGCGTCACATTTGTCACCAACACAGATCAGGACAAAGTGAAAAGAAATCCAGAAAATTTTGAACAAGAGCAGGTAGGTAGGAAGAGCAAGCACAGGGCACATCTCTAGTTCTTTTAGTAAAAAAAAAAAAAAAAAAAAAAAAAAAAAAAAAAAAGTTTTGTTTTTATTAGACAGAAACACAAAGAAAATTATAATCTTCATAAGTAGGCTGATGGAGCAATCCCAACATTTTTTTTTTTTCAAATCAAGATGGTTTCTCTGGGTAACATCCCTGGCTAAACTAGAACTAACTTTGTACACCAGGCTGGCCTTGAACTCATAAAGATCTGCCTACCTCTGCCTCCCAAAGTCTGGGATTAAAGTAATTTGCCACAACACTCAATACAATCCCAACCTTTAAGCCAAATTTTAATTCAATTATAAATAATTACTTTATGATTAGCTATCCATATTTGATCTCTCTGAATATTGAATTTTATCCCTTGTTGGACAAGCTCACGACTTTTTTGTATGTGAAGACTGAAGAAAATACTAGCTATTGCCTATCTGTGGGCATGTGCAAATACACATGTCTTTTATCTTTGTACAAAGAAGGATCACACAAAATTACTCGAGAAATATTTGGGTTTGGATTTATAAATCAAAAATTATTCTGTAAGCAGCTGCGTGATAAGGCAGCTTCTCATTACTGATGGTGAAGGGGATAGTCAGAACAAAGTAAAGACTGCTTTATCTTGACTGTTGAAGGAGCTACCAAACTTAATGCACATTAACTGATTACAAATTGTTTTTGTATTGTCTTGAGCTTATATCCACTCCATATCCTCTATCTAATCTAATATGTTATAGGAGGATTAAAACAACCTAAAATGCTTATTATCAATATGTCTAAACTCATGTATAAATAAACAGATTTTGCAGGACATGTCTATCCACTACCAAATTCAAGAGTATCTATTGAGAAAAGTTAAACTAATATTAAATGTGCAAACAAAGTATCCTCAACTCAGAAGTACATGTCAAAAATCAACATATTTTTGATGCACCAAGATAGGAAAATATAGATGAAGAGAGTGATCCTCGTGACTGCTCATATAAGCAATGTGTTTATAACATACCCAGATAATACTTGTTTTGTAATTATATTGAACATATAATGGGTTGATGCCCTTATATGTATGGAATTAGGAGCAAAAACTGCTGTGTTTTGACTGCTGAATAAACTTCTAAACATATCACTCAAATACACAACTCGAACAAATTCTCATTTATGACAATTTTGCATAATTGAGCTTCCAATAGAAACTTTAGGAATGCAATTTGACATGCAGAGAAAATAATGTCCATTACTAAAAAAAGTAGTCCTTTGGTTTTATGTGACATTTACAAGTATTATAAATTCCTATATCTCAAGCAACCATGTTCTATGAATGCAATTTGGAAAGCATGAACATAAAGATGGAACTGCCAAGGCTGCTGTTTGTATATTCTTTTTTAAAGCTGATTATTGGTCATATCCTTAGATAGTTGATGTTGAGTGATTTCAAGATGTAGGAACCTAAGCATGTCAGCTTTTAACATGAGAAAACTCATTTTGATTTTCCTTTTTGACAGAGGTTATGACTTTGTGTTGACTTCAGTAAGAGTTACAAGCAAGATTTGGGCATGAAATGTTAAAAACAGCAGGAACCAGTGATCCAACTTTTAAAGGCAATAAGCCACAGATGAGACTCTCTTCCAATTCCTTTGGGGGTTTTCTAAAAATAGAACCTTTGCTGACTTTATGGGAGATAAGGATTTGAAAATATTGAGACTGTGAAGTACATATATAAATTTAAGACCTATAAAATGAATCAAATTTCAGTGGTGAGAAGATTGACTTTTGAAGATCATTTTACTTCATTGAAAGTGACAACAAAATCCATGTTTGAGTAGAAAGTTATAGCTAAAAAGACCCTTAGGAACCCCATTCATACCCCTGACTTTCCAGGTAGAGAAAGATGTCCCAGAGAGCTTGCCTAATTATCCCAAGGTACTGAATATGTCAGCACCAAAGTAAGTGTAGAAGTCAGTAGTTAAGAGAGCTTATTTACAGTTGATTCCTACACCACTGTCTTCTATGTATTTCACTTAATAAAGGTTATATGTACTTTTTGATGGGAGATCAGCTATTTCAAATGTTTAGAAACTGTATTCTCCTTGACTGACACTCAGTTCTTTTCTGGGAAAATGAGAAATTTTGATAGCGATTATATGAGACCAGGCTAGGGATTTGATGAGAACTTTATTGTTTGTTTCTGTGCTTGTAAAATAATTTTATACTTGCATTACTAATTGTTATTTCATCTTAAATCTTGATTGACAACTTTGTAGCTTGACTGAATAATGTACTTTTAATTGTAGGCATAAAAGTAGAAAAACTTACAAACCTATTATGAACAAAGTAAGAACAATAAAAATAGCAATGTTTTATCAGATGATCATTATCATTGGCCCAAGAGAAGAATGCCACCTATGGAATGTTTTCCTTGGAGATGACAAAAATTTGTAATGGAGAGCAAAACTTGCATATTGAAATGGTGAACAAGAAATTTGTGGGAGTTTTTATATTGTCCTTTCTCAGTGTCAACAGCAGAGTTTTGATAAGCCATATGATAATCATGAGAAAAGACTCCATCCTTCAGCTTGTTTTTTTTTCTCATTAGTTCATTTCCTCTCATGCGTGTGTGTGTGTGTGTGTGTGTGTGTGTGTGTGTGTGTGTATTGGTGTGTGTGCAAGTACATGTAAGTGTGTGTGCTTATGGTAATATGAATGCCTATATATGCATTTTTACACATGTTTGCAGTTGCATGTACACTTATGTTGACTTGCCTGTGGAGGACTGTAGTTAATGCTAAATGATTTCCTAAATATTTCCTCCTTATTAATAGAGAGATAATCTCTTACTGAATTAGGAGTCACTAATCCTGGATAGTCTAGCTATCCAGGTTACCCCAAATTAGATCTTCTGTACCCCCATCTCTGGTCCTAGGAATACAAGTGACTGCCATATCTACTCATGTTTATAGGTCGGTCTGGCAATCTGAACTCTCTCCTTATCCTTGCAGGGAAAGCACTTTATCAACTGAACCATCTTCTCTGAGACTCAATAATTCCTAGGATCAAAAGGAAATTGTTATGAAGTGATTTTCTCTTGTACAGAGGTGGAATTCACTTATTTTTATTCTCTCTCTTTGCAACCTGGAACAGATGGGGTGTTTTGCACTACACCTGTCATATTTAGAGATGAATTAAAAATACATGACCATGTCTTTGAAGCCTTTATGGAAAACGAACATTAAATATGTGCTGCCCATAGCTGACCTGTGGCAAAGGAGTTAGCAGTCATAAATCATCTATGAAAGTGAAACTTCTCATATATATTACTCCTCTTCAGAGCACTTAAAATTAGTGTGTTCATGGTATAGGGTGGATTGCTATTGTTTAATAATCTCTCATAAATGAAGATTTAAGAAATAAAATAGTTTTACATTTATACATCAAAAATTAACTCCTGTTAATTACTTATGTTGACATAGAGTAACTCAACTACACAGTTCAAGAAACAATTAGCAAATAAACATCCCTAGCAAAAGTACTAGCCATTTCTTTTCAACTTGAGCAGAAATTCTAGAATAGAGGATAGTGTGTCCATGAGACCAAGAAACACAAAATCAAGCCAGGCAAGGGATCTGTATTCAGGCCTGCACACACTATTCTGTGCTCTGTTTCTTTATTGAACAGTTATTGAGCACCCTGCTCTGTGCCAGGCCTGCATTCTGCACTTTCCAATATTTGATTTTTCTCTTTCAATACTACTGAAAACCTAAGAATAATTTCAGCGTTGCCAGGTTTGATTTAGTTTACTTTTCAATGAACCTTAATTAAGGCTCCTTTTGACACTTACACTCCTTCATTTCCAGTGATTCCCAATGATCTGGGGATTGCTCTCCCAACTAACTTGGCAATCATGCATGTAAGTAGCAGTGAGTAGAACATGTCAGGGTTAGAGGAAACCTTATGTTTTCTTCTTAAGATTCTAGAAAATGACAACTACAAAATACTTGTGTTCTGGAAGCCTTGAGACTCATCATTTTAAAAATTTCAGACCAGTCATGGACTTTCCTTGACTCCTCAATATGTTCATCATTTTTTGACACCATGACTTGACTTCCAAGCTGTGTTCAACAGTATTAGTGGCTTTTACAATTCCAAAGGTCTTTGTCATTTTTAGCATTGTGACAAGGTCATACTATTTGGGGACATCTCTGATATTTCGGTATCTGCTGTGACTGATTTTAACTGTTTTTGCATCCTCCCCAAGTCTATGATATAAAGGAACCGATGCTATTCACCAGGTTGCCCATTGTTTTTGTTGCTTACATATGTATTGATGGGATGTTGAATAGACTCACCGTGATCACAAACAACTGTCTTTACTCACTGGCCACAAGTACTGATAAAACTAACCTCACTAATTTGGAATAATTGTGTCTTAAGAGGTAACTGTGTTGGAGTAATAAAATGTTTGAATTATTAACTATCTTAAAATATTTAAATAGAGATTTTGTTTAGGGAGGTATGTTACTTTATTTTTCTTTACAACTGAGTAACCCAGTGAATTGTTGATAAAGTACAATGAAAAATCAACTCTGATTTTCAGATGGAGAGGGTGAAACTACATTTCAGAGTACAGAAAACATCTAATGTTTTTTGATTACTCTAGTATGTTTCAATATTTAGTCCTGCTTTCACTTCTGACTTGTATCATGTTGTATTCCACGTAAGACAGAAAATATTTATACATTCTTCTAGGGTACAGAACAAAGCAAAGAGTGACACAATTTAAGTATATAACATTTGAATTTAGACCAAGATTTTAAATTCAGCTCGGTTATCTAAATATTGTGTGTGTGTGTGTGTGTGTGTGTGTGTGTGTGTGTGTTTGTGACTGAGTGTGAAATACTGAGACTTAAAGGCAAATTGCTGAATCTAGAAAGTAGTCTCAAAATTTTTCTCTGTATACAGACCCTAGATTTTGACACATACTTGTACACATACTTGTAAGTGGAGTTAAGCATTAAACATAGAGGTAAAATATGTTTTGGGGGAAGATGGGGAGGCCAGTTAAGATTCATGAGATATAAAATTAGTAGGAGGATTATAGATGTTACATGGATGAATCAAATTCATTCAGGGAATAGGGAAAAATTTAGAGGAGAAGCAATAGAAACAAAGTTTGTTTGAAAAGTATAATGAAATTTTGCTAACTAAATAAAAATTGTGTGTGTGTGTGTGTGTGTGTGTGTGTGTAAATCAGTTCTAGGCTCAAGGTACTATTTTAATTAATTCACTTCATTTTATATAAGAGAAGCAAATATTACGTGAAAATTTGAAACATGGTATGGTAATTTTAAAATTCATAAGAAGGAAATGTAATTGCAGAACACTTTATTGGGCTTGTACCTTCCAAAATTGGTAGTGAAGAGTAGAAGTCTGTGTTGCACTTGGAAAGTTAAGTTTTAATAGTAATAAAAACTAAGTTTTATTTAACAGTAACAACAGCAACAATGACAAAGAATAGACACCATGAATGCATGCTGCCTGTATTTAAACATGGATTGTTAAACCTTGTTGAAACACATTGAGCTTTCTGTAACAACATTCTCCTGAAAATTCACTATGGTTTAGAATCTTGTTTGCCTTATTAAGTTTCATTTTTTTATACTATTAAGCTGGAGAGTTTCAATTAGCCTGTGCTTGAAACTTAATGCTTTTCACATTAGCAAAATCTTAGTTCTTTATTTAATCGAGGCATAAATTAACTGTTTTGCTTTCCTCTGTGGACATTGACAGAGAGAATCCCACAGAGAGAGAGAAAGCGAGCAAAAGGTTTTTGTAAGACTTTTTACTTCCACTCTCTCATTTATAAGCTTGGTTTTCTTTTCTCTCTGATAGATATACAGAGAATCATTATGAGATGAGGCAGCCTGATTTTCTTTGAAGTGTTTGCAGCTAAGATTTCCCAGGATGCTGAAGAAGAAAGATTACAGACACTATCAAAGTCTTGTTAATGACTGTCAATAACACCGTGGCTTAGTTCACCTCCTGTTAATGTAAACAAAGTTTTGTGATCCAAGGTCAGCCTTTCATCTTGGTTAGGTGATCAAACAAATAACAAAATAGAAATAAAAGTTTTCTTCAGAATCATTGAATTGAATGTTACTTGGCTTTAAAAAGGTTGTGATTTGAAGTTTGACTCCACAATTAACTAGTAAATATAAAAATATTTCCAGTTTTGTTTTCTTATTTTAAAAATCTGAATTAGATATTTCTTAAGGTGGTTACAGTAGAAAATTTAATATTTTTCTTTCCTATAGATCTGACATATTACTAAAAGCTCAAGATTTAAAACTTTTATTTTGTTTTTGTAATAAAACACAAGACTTTTAGTACACGCACATTATACCAGACCTGATCACTATCTTAATAGAAACTTACAGTAGAGACATGACTGATTTATTACTAAATGATTACAGTAGAGTGAAATTAATCTTTAATAAATTAATAATGCCATTCTGAGAGAATGTCAATGGAAGATGATTAATTTGGGCTTGAGAGATTGAAACTGGCATCCCAGCAGTGTTGGTATTTGAGTTTAACCGTGAAGGATGAATATTCTAATAACCCGAGAGTGAAAATAAAAATTGTTTGAATTTAAAAACTGCGTGAAACCCAGGGGCAGAAATATGTGAGCACTTGAATGAAAGAAAAAAAAAGCATGAGAATCTTGGCCCTGAGGAAACTGGATTCCTTACCTGTGCATCTGAAAGCTGACTACAGCTGCAGCCTCGCTCCTCTCTCTTATTTCTCCTCCACTCACCGTTCTTCCCGTCTCTGGATTTCCACTCTGCATATCTGAATTTCTTTGGCATTCCAGTTCCTGTAAGACTTTCATTTTGCAAAGTCCTCATGAATATAAACGACCATGACCATCATTATCATGACGTTATAGGTAAAGAACTTTGCAAATAGAGAAGTAGTGATTTGAAAACAATGCATGGAAACTGTAAACATGTTTATTCTTTATACTCCCTGTCACAGTAGAGATCAACTTCTAACACATGATGCTCAGTGTGCTATAAAAGCAGAAGCATGGAATTAAGTGTTTATATGATAAAGAAGGCTTTTTGCTACTAAAATCAGGGAACACCAGAAGCCCAGAGACAGCTACCAACAACGTCTTTATGTTTGTTGCTTCTTCAACTTGCAGTTCACTCTGATCCTAAGGTAGATTTCAGTAATAGATGTGGTTATACTAATGGGCCAGGCCCTGGAGTGAAGCTGAGCACTAGAAGTAACTTCACTGGCAGAAAAGCCCCAGTACTGTAGGAAACAGAAAATGCAATCTTTACTCCAGACAATTCGGAACATTTGGGTATGGAGGGAGAATGAAAGAGACAGCATAGGAAATATAGAAATAATTATGAGTCAGTAAATTAATCTAGATCACAAAGTACAGACAGGGAACTAAAAACAAAGGATACCACAACCCTGGCAAAAATGAAGCAAATGTTATCGCAATGGAACCCTAAGGCAATAGACAAGCCTTTTGTCAGCACGATCTGGAAACTTCACAGATTACCTGAAGTGAGTAGCTTGATAACGGCTGTCTGACATCCTGTGTTTCTATAGTACAGACAAGGTAGAAACTTACATTTATGGAAAGATCATGAAGGATCTTCAGATGCAGGCCAATTCCCTGAGTTCCTTTGTCTTAAGTTCTTATGTTGGTTAATGATTCTGATGATTATGCTGCATGCTATGAAAATAAAAATATACATATATATACATATAATTTATATGTATATATATACATAATAATATGAAAATAAAAAATATACATATATATAATTTATATGTATATATATGATATAAATATGATTTTCATTCTTATTCCCAGAATCTAGTCTCCTAAATTTATAACAAAAATAAAATAATGAAGGAATTGAAAAAAAACTCAACTAGAAAACAGAGAAATTAGAGGTGGGAATAGCAATTTAAAATTACCAAAAAAATTTAATAATCATATTTCTACACAAACCTAGGTGGACATCTGGATAGATTAATGTTTGATATAGATAGATACATAGATAGATAGATAGATAGATAGATAGATAGATAGATAGATATTGATAGATAGATATTGATAGATAGATATTGATAGATAAATACATACATACATACATACTTACATAGACACAACAATAGATAGATATATGAATAAATAAATCGAGGCACTTAGAATGACAGAAGACACTTTAATTTTGAAAGTATGGAAACTATAATGCATTCATAGATAAGAAGAGATAAATCTTGTGTGTATAAATATTTTTATGTAATTCTATAATATAATTATATGTAAACACTAACGCATCAAATTTAATATATTTATTAATATATGGGCATATTAATTACTTATATTCCTATAATTAGTCAATGATATATAGACTAAATTAATATATAAATTTAATATATTATATATTTAATATCTTTCAAATATAACAAGGAATATATTACTGTTATTTTAGAAACATAAATAAAATTGAGAGAAACTGTGTTAAATGTTATAAACTAGCCACATGAAGTACCATGTTAAGAAACACTTGAATTAAAGCAAAATGTCTCTGAACTTTCTTGGAAATATTTATTATTTTCAAATAGTTTTTTTAGGTACTTGTTGGAGTTAACACATGAGTTCATAGGAATTCATGAACTTGGTTGTTGGGGTGCCTCTATATAGCAAGAGCAATGAAACACAGGGAAAAATGGTATGATGATCTCAACTTTGTATACAAATAACATACCATAAATAAAGATTTTTTCATTCCATAAAATAAATTACTCATGCATTCATCGGTTTACTAAGTTACTTATTTAGCAAAAGACAAAACTAAAACATAGACTGTTTACACATATTCAAATGAATAATTTTTCTAATTGCTTTGAGTATTGACAGACTAGATTAAAATATTTTCATTAAACAATAAGCAATTATGAAACAAAATTAGAGTTTCATAACTTTTCCACCTTTCTATTTTTCCAATAGCTTAGTGGAGATAATGTATATATATTAAAGTGGTTTGCAAGGTTGTATTATATATGAAAAGTAAGACATTGATTTTTCAGACCCATTTGGAAGCTGCTACATATTCTTGAAATCTAAATAGCATCATTTTGTGTTATTGTAATCCTTCATATAAATAAAGATTACAGGACTTCTAAGAGATTAGTAACGAATGGATAATTTATGTATTCAGTTTACAAATAAGTGTGTCATAGCAACAGATAAGTTGAATTCATAATGATTTTAACTCCTAATTGTAACTGATCTCTGAGTGTACAATGGAAAATTACTAATTGTTGAAATAGTGCTTCCTTGTTGCAAGGAAAGCTGCTTGTTGGTTTCCGGCTGCTCAGTGCCCAAATAATCACACAGAAACTATATTATTTGAATAAATGTTTCGCCAATTAGCTCTAGTTTCTTGTTGACTAGCACTTACATATTAATTTAACCCATTTCCATTAATCGGTGTACCTCCAGGTTTCCACCATGTTCCTGGAGGTTGCTCAGTGCTCTTTGGTTTGCTCTACTACTATGGATTTCACTGTCTCAGGCCTGCTCTGACCTAGATTGCCAGCTCAGAACTGTTTCTATAAATGTCCCTGGTTGGTCTTGAGTAGGTCCCTGGCTTAGGGTTGGTCCCACATATGTCCTGAATCAAGCCTGTTCCCTCAGAGGCCCCAGACTCATGCCCAGACCTGCAGAAGTCTCTGGTTCTTGCCCATTCCCTCAGATGTTCCAGACTCATACCTGGGCCCTCAGTTGTCCTGGCTCAGGCCTAGTCTTTTGGAGGTCCCAGACTCATGTCAGGAGACACAGAATTCTCTAGTTCTTACCTACACACTTGTAGGTCCAAGAATCACGCCTGACTTGCAGAGGTCTCTGGTTCCAGTCCACTCCCTCAGCAGTTGCTCCCCTGTACCTGCTTCTATGGAGTTCGCTGTCTCAGGTCTGCTCTGGCCTAGGTCACAGGCTCAGTCCTGTTACAATAAATTTTCCTGGTCTGGAGCTGCTCCCAAGGAGATTGCTGTCTCAGGCTTGCTCCAGCTTAGGTCGCCAGCTCATTCTACTTCCTTGGAGCTTGCTGCAACGGGTCTGCTCTGGTCTAGGCCACTGGCTCCACCCTGCTCCTGTGAAGTTGACCATCCCAGGCCCACTCAAGCTCAGGTCGCTGGCTCAGTCTTGCTCCTGTGGAGTTTGCCCTCCCAGCTGTTATCATATAACTTTCAAATGTATTAATTTACATACCACCATTAGATTTCAGTAAATTGTTTTAGGTGTGGTAATCTATACTGACCAGCAGGTGTCATGGTTGCAGTCATGTGGCAGGGAGATGCTACCAGTGGCTGTGAGGGACTGTTCACACCACTTTGGTTCCATGCACTGGTACCTGGTTAAATACTGGCAAATATGCTGTGCTTGGCAAATTAAGAGCACTTAAATCAGCTCCATACACAGAATAAGGAGCCCAGATTTCACAAGCAGAGAACACAGACTGGAAGTTGTGTAAGTCGTTGTGCAGCAAGTAAAGCACCAAGTGGTAGGGGAGCACGGACGAACCTGGAAAATTTCCAAGTTACTGCATGGTAACTTTGCGGTGGCTGTGGTGGCATTTGGAAAAAAATGTTATTTAGTAGGTGAAATCAAACCAAGTGGGCAGGCCTGGGAGACCTTGTGGGTAGTGAACTTTTTGTATCTTTTTTGGCCTGTCACTATAGGTGTGGATTTGTGATTCACCTGGATGTCTGATGAAGATAAAAATAATTTCACACTAGGTCAGAATTGAGTATAATAAAGGGGTTATTTATTTACAGCTAGACTCACAGATCACAGCCCTCTGAATGAACAAGGAACAGGAACCAGAAGACTGAAAAGAGAGCACACACTGTGCATCATCATTGACAGTATTAGAGGCCACACCCAAATGAACTGGTATCTTAAAGGCTACTGGATGAAGGAATTCCTACAGCAAATCTTTCTTACTCAGACCAATGAATTAGATGAATTCCCCCCCACCACAGAACCTCACAGAGATATTCAATATGAATGATTTATCAAGTATCTAGTATCCCCTTAATTGAATGAATATGACTTTTGAAATTAAATATGACATGGCATCTTACTGAAAGAATCTTTCTAGAATTCCATTGGAACGGTGCAGTTACAGCAAGTTAAAAACTGCACCAGTTCTACAAAGGCAAACACTTCATTGTTGGTTGAACTCTCTGCAACTTAAGTAAAAAATGATTAAAAAATACACAAGAAGTGGAAATTGTGAATAAATGAATAAATTACCTGTGTTGGTTTTTAATGAGAATTACATTTTTTTCTCATCTGTTTTAATTATTGGTCCACATCAGGACCAGTAAGTGGGTTATGGCTATGACAGGCCTAACCATGCTGGAATTTGGGGGATTCCATGGAAGACTTTGGAACTTTGTAGTAGGAAAGCAGTTGAATACAGAAATAATAGATTTATGGGCTATCCTATCAGAAGCATAAAAGATTGTAATACTGAGAGCTATTTGGATAGTAGTAGCTTAAAATGGTTACAGAGGGGAATGCTATTAAGAACTGCAATAAAGATAATTCTTGTGATATTTATGCAAAGAATGTGGCTTCAATAACCTTCAAAGAAAAATGAAGAGTTTTAAACTAATATATATGGCTGAGGAGATTTCAAGACAGCATAATATTGACTCTGTCATGTGCCAATAGTTATTACTCTTTTTCTGGTCTACAATAAAAAAAGAAAGCATGGCAAAAGTAAATGAAAAGTGACTCTATTGGTGAATTCCTTTACTAAAGAAGCATCTGCTTTTTTATCCTTTCCCATGCTAACTACTTCCAATAATAGAAGGTATATTTCAACAACCAAATAATTCTTTTCTTTAGTGTTCGAAGTAACTATACTCATACAACATAATAAAATAAGAAAGTAGGCCCATATACCCTTGTTAATTATTACATTCCAGAGTAATAGCTTGTTGAGATAAGTAGACTGGAATGTGATTCTTTGTACAGAAAATCAAATAAATAATACATGAAAAGTTTTGGACAAGACATTCTCTTCCTTGTCCATCAAATAATTTGACATCTATTAGAAAAGAAGAGGTAAGTGTTTTTCACCAATTTTGGTTGTTTTCTGAGGAGTGAAATATGTTAATTAAGCTTATCTGAAAACATCACCAATGAAAATTTATACATATAGAAATAAAAATGTTAAACTTTAATTTCATGGTTTTAACAATTTTGAGAGACTCCCTAAAGAATGGCAGAGAGTTGTAACACAATTTTTGTATGCCTAGTTTTTATGTGATAACTTTACCTGTTCTTCTGCAAAACAAAAGTTCAAATAGCAAAAGTAGAAAAAGTAATATATCTTGTTAACATTTTATATTCTCAAATCCAACTTTCTCCCCTCTGTTACTTTGTTCTGTTTTTATATTCTTGCAACTTTGTTAACCTAAGTTTTTTGAATTGAAATTTCAGAAATTAACATGACTTAAGAAAATAATGTTACGACTTGTTTAATTTTATCAGGGACAATGAACACTGAACTTTTCTTACAAAAGAAACACCTGAACAACAGTAATGTTCATGTTTACAAGCTCTACAAATATCATTCCTAGGGCTTTTGAAAGCTGTTACCCATGCTGGATTACCTCACCCAGCCTTGATGAAAGGGAGAAGCTTGTTATGTCTCAACTTGTGGTGTGTCATGTTTAGTTGATATTCATGTTTGTCTTGCTCCTTTTAGAATGGAGACTGAGAGGTGGATGGAGGATGTAGGTGGGAGGTAGAGGGGTCTTGGAAGAAGTGGAGGGAGGGAAAACTGTTTGTAGCATGTAAAATAAATGAAAAAATATATTTAATATTAAAACAGCTTATACTAAAGAAAAAAAGGGAAACTCACTTTGAAGTTTTTCAAACACTCTTATACTCAATGCAGACTAAGACACAGACTTGAAATACAGTGGCAATAATGAGAATTATACAAATTCAAAAAACAGTATACTTGGCTATTTTCATATTAAGAGTATTTCCAGTTTGTACAGTTTTAGGTCCCCTACATTCATATCATAACTCCACAAATGCATCCTCATGGAGAAGAGGAATGCACAGTTTGAGTAGACTAGAAATAAGCCTCTCCTTCTAGAAATTTCTGTCATCTAACTGATTCAAAAAATGCCCTCCATGAGCATGGGTGATATTAGGCTAAGGAGAGTCCAGATAAGAAGTTTGTATCATGGCTCTCTATCTTCGACTACATTTTTATATTTGCATTTTTTATATTTGCATTGTCATCTTCTATATATCTTCCTTTTTCATTTCTCAAGGGAAAGGGGATAAAAGAATTCCAAAATAAACTCTCATCACTTCCAGAAAAATGTTTAGTTAGTCATATGCATGCTTATACATTTTTGAGCTCCTTAGATTATAAGTATTTCAACTTCACATGTATTTCTTATTCCAGAAAAGTTCTAGTTGACAGTTCTTATTGAAAAATTGTAACTGCATTAGGAGTAAAAATGTATTCTCTGAAGATCTTCACTTTACATTGTATAAAGTTCTTAAAAACGATTATACAAAAATAACTGAGCAGAAGCATTGGAATGCTACAAATCCATAGTCAAATATTCTGCTTCATTAGATAAAATATTGACGAGAGCAGCAGCTTCTTTTAATTTATATGAATACTAGACACTGAAAATAGAGTTGAAATTATGGCAACTTTAACAGAAACTTTTACCTATCCACTCATCTATACTAATAGTTCTTACACAATCATTTGATGAAACATCTATTTTTTTATTTGTTTTTCAAAATTAAATTAGAAGTAACACTTTTAAATGTTCAGAAATAAGCCCTTCTGAGCATTACAGAAAGATCTGGGTGAAAATTTCTAGTTAACATACTAAAGAAAAATTAACCTGAAATAGGAAAATACCTCTAAAAACATTAAATATTGCTTTGATTTTTCAAATAGTGATATATGAAATAGTATTGTATGACCTTTAATTATTTGGGGGTTAATTATAAAAGATAAACTGTCATTCCCATGATTAGAGAACACTAGCTCATTAATGATTGTTTAGGCAGAACATTTTATATCAAACTACCTGATGATGTATTTGCATTTAAACTTATTTAACTTAGCTAATCATCAGAATATCCTTAGGGAAGATCTAATATATTTTGCATTAATACAATTGCATAGGTTGTACCTAACCTTTATTAATCTTGGCTTTTATAAAATGGACAAATATTTCATTTTAAATGGACCAGATGTGATTTCAGTGAGTAGTTGAGGCTTGGACCTTTAGAGCTACATAATTCATTTAAAACAAAAATTAAAATCTAGCATTTAGTCAATCTTTAAATTAATATACTCTCAGATTTAAAGAATATATACAAAATTAATAACTTATGGTCTTATAAATGAGTAAACTATAAATTTATTAATCTTTTTTATACATTAAGGATATCCTTTTTGCTTATAAATCTGTTCTTTATATACGGATACTGTTCTCAGAAGTCAGAGATGATTGCATGCTTTGAAAATATTGAATGACTCCTATATTGACTACCATAAACTTGAGTCGATTCAACATGTATTTTATATTATTTTTGAAATTTCTATCTAAGAAAAGAAGTTTGTTGAACAAACATTTGGGTAAGGAGAAAATTCCTCCATCATTGGTGGGAACGCAAACTTTTCCACCAAAAGAGAGAGTGGATCATAGGCCCCCAAAGTTCTCGGGATGGCAGGAGAGCCACTGGCCCGGGTCTGAGGTGGTCAGGTAGCTTTGCCGACTGAGCCGGCTCAGCCTAACGACGACAGCCTGGTTGTGCTGCTCCTTTTTTCTTTTGTTATTAACGGAGATCGCCTGAGGGGAGGGGTTGGCTGAAGCTGACCAGGGACGTTTGGGGCTCCTCCCTTTGGTAATTTGGAGGCTGTCGTCTTATAGAGATGCTAATTCATGGCCTAGGGGACAGCCAGCAGACTAGCCAGCAGACAGGTTAGCAGACGGCTAGCAGACAGGTGGGTGCAGACCCGACAAAATGCCATTCACTTGGTTACCTAGGAGACGGCCCAATGTGTCCCCCACCCCCGCTCAATTGCTGTGATGCTATAAAAACTGTTTGGAGAATAAATGAGGGATCAGATGTTGCCCTTCAAGGAAAAAAAAAAAAAAAAAAAAGAAATCAGTATAGTGGTTTCTCAAAAAATTTGGAACCAATGTACCTCAAAACCCAGTGATACTACTTTTGGGTATATAACCAAAGGATGCTCAACCATACCGTAAGGATTCTTACTTAACTATGTTCATAGCAGCATTAGTTGTACTAGCCAGACCTTGGAAACAACCTAGATGCCCCTCAACAGAAGAATGAATAAAGAAAATGTTGTACATTTACATAATGGAGTATGAATAAGCTGTTAAAAAAAGACATCTTGAAATTTGTGGGCAAATGGATGGAACTGTAAAAGAAAATCATCCTGAATGAGGTAATCCAGACCCAGGAAAACAAACAAGCTTTCATCCAGTACCTGATGGAAACAGATGCAGAGATCCACAGCCAAGGACTGGGCTGAGCTCTAGTACTACAGATAAAAATAGTGTGAAGGGATCATATGAACAAGGAGGACGGAGGCCAAGATCATGACAGGAAAACCCATCGAGACATCTCACCTGAGCTTGTGGGAGCTCACAGGTTCTGGACAGACCACAAACATTTCTGCATGGGACTGACCTAGGCCCTCTGTATGAGGGTGGCAATTTTGTAGCTTGATCTTTTATGGGACCCCTAGTAGTGGGACCAGAACCTGTCGCTGATGCTTGAGTTGGCTCTTTGGAACCTATTACCTATGAAAGAATGCCTTGTTTAACCCTGATGCAGGGGAGAGGAGCCTGGTCCAACATCAATTTGATATGCCCCTGCTTTGTTAATTTGCAAGAGAGGCCTTACCCCATCTGAATGGAAGTGGAGGGTGATAGATAGGATTGGGTTAGAAGGGAGGCAGGAAGAAGTAAATGGGAGGAGTGAAGGGAAAACTGTGGTTTGTATGTAAAATAAAATACAGAAAGAATAAGTATAAAGGAACAGTCTTGAAGATTATAAAATAAATTCAAATGTGGAATGAATTTATTTTCTAAAACAGAAAGGTACAAGCTGTGTATGCATATTATGAGGATGAGAGCAAAGCAAAGGGTTTATGATAGGATTTGGATGGAAAAAGGGAAAGGGGGTAATTAGGTAATTCTATTATAATCTCAAAGAATAACAGTAGTAACAAAGAATGTTATAAAGTTGTGGTGGGTAAAAAAATATCATGTTCAAATGGTCATTATTTTAGGAGACAGGGTGTGAAACCAGAGGAAAATGCAGCAGAGTAGAAGTGACATTTTAAAGATAAACTCATACTTGCCAGCATTAGGATAGAATCTGGGTGTGAATTTCAGTGGATGAATTAGTTCAATAGGGTCTTCAACTCTACCAACCCTCCATGCATCCTTGTGGGCTAATTCCAGACATACAGGAGTCACAAGTAAATCTTACACAATGGCCAAGATGTAATTTAACTTACAAGCTTAATTCATATGATTAGCGGGGTTAGGCTGATGTCTGGAAATAAATGGGTAAAATTCCTGCAGTATTTCCTAGAATGGTCCAATCTGACCTATGCTTGTAATAAAATAATAGTAGCTTTTATTAATTAATTTTCTCATTTTTGTGACAAAATATCCAACAGGAAGCCACTTAACGAAAAGTGTTTATTTTGAACCACGGTGGAGGGTATGGTCTAACATGGCATGGAGGTTATAGGAAGAGGGGTTTGATGTAGATGACCAGATTATAACCAGAGTGATAAGCTAATCAGAGATGGACACTGATTTTTCTCTTTATTCAGTCCAATTCCCTACTAAAATTGAGGTGTGAACTTCCCTCTCCAAAACTCAAAATAAACACACTTGAAGGAGTTTATCTCATAGGTGATTCTAGATCTTTTCAAGTTGACAACATTAACTATGACATATGGCATTGGTATTAATTGCTTGCATGTTGCTGTAGGCCACTTGTTTGTCCCGGCCACTCAGAACTGAAATAATACACAGAATTCATATTAATTAAATTGGCCCATTATCTCTAGCTTCTTATTGGCTGATTCTTACATATTAATATAACCCATGTCTTTCATTCTGTGTATCACCATGTGGCTGTGGCTTACCAGCTAAAGTTCCATCTGACTCTGGAGAGGCTACATAGCTTTTCTCTGAATCACCTCCTTTCTCCCAACAGTTTATTTTTCCCTGCCTACCTAAGTTCTGCCCTGCTATAGGTCCAAAGCAGCTTCTTTATTAATTACCAATTTTATTCACAGCATAGAGAGGTGAATCCCACATCACTTGCTTGCGATATTAGATGTCATAGATCACAAAACACTGTTAGATTCTTTTTTCACCATCGTCTTGGTTCAATTCTGTAATTCCATTTTTCTCAGAAACAAAACTCAATGATAGGTATGCTATTTTTTTATAGTCGTCAATAAATAAATGGAGTAAAAACACTGTACATAGGCACAGTGGCTATTTCACTGATAAGAAAAATAAAGTGATGGCATTAGCTGAAAATGGAGGAATTGGAGATCATAAGTCCAGTTAAATAATCTAGACTCAAAAAAATGTACTATGTATTTTTCCTTGTATGAGGGATTATGATTCCAGGGTGCATAGAGAGAAACAATGAGATGGAGAGAAACACACACACACACACACACACACACACACACACACAGAGAGAGAGAGAGAGAGAGAGAGAGAGAGAGAGACAGACAGACAGACAGACAGAAAGAGATAAGAATCATTAGAAGAGAGGCAAAATTTTAGTTGTAAGAAATGGGAAGGAATGGCATAGAGGGCAGATATGAAAGCAGAAAGGAGGGTAGTTATGAGTATGAAGTGGATAAGTAAAAGATGAGGAGGTGCGATTATACAAATCACATTATATAGTCACATATGTGTGAAAATGCAAAATGAAAGTGTTAATTTGTGTCTGTAACTTAAATTTACCAACGTGAAAAGATAATTAGTTACATACCAAAATATTTACTCTATATTCTAGTAAGTCTAATTTTTCTTACTTTTGCCATTGCTCAATTACTTTTTATTTTTAATTACAAATAGACTGCAGAATATAATCAATAGCAGAAATTAAAACTATCAATGAGCTGTTCTTCTAGAAACAAAGGACTTTGTGTTTGGCATTACATTAATAATGGGGAAATTCTGCTTTGTTAATTGTGCTGCATAAATTTCTACAAAATTACCAGGACATGCAGGACAGAATATGATATGAGCTGCTGTCAGGCAGTCTTCTTGATATACTTATTTTGTTATTGTTTGTTCATTTTATGCATAGACTCCTTTTATCTACTGCAGGCTGATGTGGAATTGTAGATTCTCTTGTTTGTACCACCTGAACTGCTGGAATTATTTACATGCCCCAAATGTCAGCATGAACTGGAATCATTAAAAAGCTGGTACAGATAATATTTGGCAAAGAATAGTGCTTGCATGCTAAAAACATTGTTGTGGGCATTATAATTTTAATGCATTAGACTTGCAGCAAGTTCTGGATTATCATTTTGTTTCTACAAGTTGGGTAAATAAATAAATAGGTAAAGAATAGATTTGATACAATTTAACAGATGTATATAAATTCTTTGCTTCCAGTTCTCTCTGTGTGACAGTGATTTTAGAAAGTCTAGTGTTTATTTCTAAAAGTTTTCAGATGAAAAGAAAAATTCTGAAGACAGGACAGATTTCTTCAAACTCTATATATCACGTTAACTGAGTAGTGAAATCTTTAATTATAATTCTGTACTTGAAATTATTAATAAGACTGTACTGATGCATTATTAATTTAAATCTCTGCTTTTATTCAAACCACCCACATTCATGATTATACAGGACACCAGCTATATTTAATCATCACATTCTCTTATACGCATGTTTATGTTATGACAATTTATCACTTTATGTTTTTGAGTAAAGAACAGGTGGTTTGTAGACTATTTATTAAATAGGATTTACCTGCTGTCTTTTCCCATGAGGCTATGATTATGGAATATTAGGGAAAACGGCTCTAATTGAAACTATGTGATTCACTATAACTTTTGCCCCAAACTTACTTAGTTGTACATTTCAAGATTGAGAAAACTACTTGCAGTCATTTCTTGCATTTGCTAAATAGCCCAATTTTTGAATCTACCTACAGAATCATCAGAGCATTTAATTCAGCCTCCGAAAAGCAGTGTCCTTATCAAATAGAATGCATTGCATATAAATGGCTCATTATTCTCAGACTTATAGTCTACACCCATCCATAATGTCACTTAGATCATGAGATGGTTAATACTGCCAAGGAAGTGAAAGACCTATTTGAAAAGAACTTTAAGTCTTTGAAGAAAGAAATTGAAGAGGATACCAGAAAATGGAAGGATCTCCCTTGCTCTTGGATTGGGAGGATCAACATAGTAAAAATGGCAATGCTGCCAAAGGCAATCTATAGATTTAATGCAATCCCCTTAAAGATCCCATCAAAATTCTTCACATCTTGAGAGGACAATAATCAACTTTATATGGAAGAACAAGAAACCCAGGATAGCCAAAACGATCTTATACAATAAAGGAACTTCTGGAGGCATTACCATCCCTGACTTCAAACTCTATTACAGAGCTACAGTATTGAAAACGGCTTGGTATTGGCATAAAAATAGAGAAGTCAACCAATGGAATCAAATAGAAGACCCAGATCTTAGCACACAAACCTATATTTGATATTTGGTAAAGGAGCTAAAAGCACACAATGGAAGAAAGAAAGCATCTTCAACAAATGGTGCTGGCATAACTGGATGTCAACCTGTAGAAGAATGAAAGTAGATCCGTGTCTATCACCATGCACAAAACTCAAGTCCAAATGGATTAAAGACCTCAATATCAGTCTGAACATACTGAACCTGTTAGAGGAGAAAGTAGGAAGTACTCTACAACATTTGGGCACAGGAGACTGCTTCCTACGTATAGCCCCAGCAGCACAGACATTAAGGGCAATATTGAATAAATAGGACCTCCTGAAGCTGAGCAGCTTCTGTAAAGGAAAGGACACTGTCACTAAGACAAAAAGGCAGCCTACTGACTGGGAAAAGATCTTCACCAACCCCACAACAGACAAAGGTCTGACCTCCAAAATATATAAGGAACTCAAGAGACTAGACTTTAAAATGCTAATGAATCCAATTAAAAAATGGGGCACTGAACTGAACAGAGAATTCTCAACAGAAGAAGTTCGAATGGCCAAAAGACACTTAAGGGCATGCTCAACCTCCTTAGCAATCAGGGAAATGCAAATCAAAACAACGTTGAGATACCATCTTACACCTGTCAGATTAGTTAAAATCAAAAACACCAATGATAGCCTTTGCTGGAGAGGATGTGGAGTAAGGGGTACACTCATCCATTGCTGGTGGGAATGCAAACTTGTGCAACCACTTTGGAAAGCAGTGTGGAGGTTTCTCAGGACATTTGGGATCAACCTACCCCAGGACCCAGCAATCCCACTCTTGGGAATTTACCCAAGAGATGCCCAATCATATTACAAAAGCATTTGTTCAACTATGTTTATAGCAGCATTATTTGTAATAGCCAGACCTGGAAACAACCTAGATGACCATCAGTGGAAGATGGATGAAGAAAGTGTGGAATAAATACATGCTAGAATACTACTCAGCGGTAAAAAACAATGACATCTTGATGGATGAAGAAAGTGTGGAATATATACATATTAGAGTACTTACTACTCGGCGGTAAAAAAAAAAAACAATGACATCTGGAATTTTGCATGCAAATGGATGGAAATAGAAAACACCATCCTGAGTGAGGTAACCCAGGCCCAAAAAGATGAACATGGGATGTACTCATTCATAATTGGTTTCTAGCCATAAATAAAGGACATCGAGCCTATAATTCATAAAAAATCCTAGAGAAGCTATATAAGAAGGTGAACCCAAAGAAAAACATATAGTTATCCTCCTGGATACTGGAAGTAGACAAGATTGCCGGACAAAAAATGGGAACATGGGGTTGGGGTGGGATGGGGGGATTGGGGGATGGGGAGAGAAAAGTGTGAAGTGGAGGATGGGAAGAGCTTGGGGGAATAGGATGGTTGGGATATAGGAAGGGTGGATATGGGAACAAGGAATTATATATCTTACTTAAGGGAGCCATTCTAGGGTTGGCAGAGACTTGACTCTAGAGGGGTTCCCAGGTGTCCAGGAAGACTCCCCCAGCTAGTTCCTTGGGCAGCTGAGGAGAGGGTGCCAGAAATGTCCAGATCCTTTTGCCATACTCATGAATATCTTGCATATCACCATAGAATCTTCACCTGGCATTGGATGGAGAAAATGACAGAGCCCAACATAGGAGCACCGGTCTGAGCTCCCAAGGTCCTGATGAGGAGCAAGAGGAGGGAGTTCATGAGCAAGGAAGTCAGGACCGTGAGGAGTGCGTTTACCCATTGAGACGGTGGGACAGAGATAACGGGAGACCACCAAGTCCAGTTGGAATGGGACTGATGGAACAGGGGACCAAACCGGACTCTCTGAATGTGGCTGACGGTGGAGGAGGACTGAGAAACCAAGGACAACGGCAATGAACATGAACTCTACAGCATGGACGGGCTCGCTGTGAGCCTTGTCAGTTTGGTTGCTCACCTTCCTGGACTTAGGGGGAGCTGGGAGGACCTTGGACTTAACATAGTGAAGGGAACCCTGATGGCTCTTCGTCTTGGAGAGGGGTAGAATGGGGGTATGGGTGGAAGGGAGTTGAGGGAAGGGGGAGCAGGAGGGGAGGAGATGGAAATTTTTAATAAAAAAGAGAAAAAAAAGAAAAACAGAGAGAGAGAGAGAGAGAGAGAGAGAGAGAGAGAGAGAGAGAGAGAGAGAGAGAGAGAGAGAGAATAGTATTCTAGGCTTCTTGTCTTTTCTCTTTTTTATTTTTATATTTATTTATTTATTTATTTATTTATTTATTATTTTTGTTTTTTTGAGACAGGGTTTCACTGTGTAGCTCTGGCTGTCCTGGAACTCACTCTGTAAACCAGGTTGGCCTCAAACTCACATAGATCTGCCTACCTCTGACTCCCACGTGCTGGGATTAAAGGCATGCACTATCACCATTCGAAAAAAAAAAAAAAAAGAAACAAACTCTTGCACATCTTTGTATGGAGTTTACAGAAAGTTTAAATTGATGTTGGAACCTGACATGGATATTTACAATATTATTATTCCATTGGATCTGAGACTGAATACAAAGGATAAAGAGAGTTGATGAGTTGGCTCAGTGGATTAAGAGCTTGACATACTAGCATGAAGATATGAGTTCAAATCCCAGTGCCAAACAAACTCACATAGAGTAGAACATGCTTTAATAGTAGAACTCCTGCAGCTAGATGAAATGTAGAAACATGAGACTCTCTAGAATTTCTCAGGCCAGCTATCCCATCATGGGCTATGCAGAGCAGCAGACCTTGTGTAAAGCAAGGTAAAAGGCAAGCACTGAATCACATGTTGGCCATCTGATCACAGCAAACGCACTCTGAGAAGCAAGTACACACAAGCATACACACTCTCACATACACATACCTACATATCCAACGCATGCACATAGAAAGGTTTTTTAAGAGACTTTGAGCAGAGAACCAAGATTTGTTTCAGTGCTTCCTGACTTCACATTCAACGTAGCCAAACACTACTACATGCACTTGGTTTATGCCTTCCCCGCCAAGACTGACTCACTCTTCTCTGTGAATCCAAGCAAACCCTTCCTTAACTTTCTTTCATTGCATATTTTATCACAGTTAGAATGACTAATAAAGGTCAGTACCATTGAGCTGATGCTTCCAGGAAGTTGTTCCAGACATATGTAGTGCAGCTTCCAAAGTGTTACCACAATCTGCTTGCTGTTCATGATGTCTGTAGTCTTTCTTGTGTTCAATTTTCAATTTGTATGATTTGTGCTATAATATTCTGAAAGCTTAAATAGTGTCATACACAGCTATTATAATATCAGGATAAATAGTGTATATATATTAAACATAAATGAGAAATTAGAACAATTTACTTTCTCCAACTCTTTAGCCTTTTGGCCTTCCATGAGTTGATCACTTTTCAACTATTGACTTTTCAAACCTGTCTTATCATTTTGATCATGCATAGGAAAAGAAGATTTTTTCAGATGAGGATTTGATTTTTATTTTTAATTAAGGTTATTTATTTATTTTGCATCTCAACCACAGTTTCCCCTCCTTCCACTCCTTCCCTTCCCTTCTCCCAATTCCTCTCTGCCTCACATCATCTTCTTCTTTGTTTCTGTTCAGAAAAGGACAGGCCTCTCATGGATATCAAAAAAGCATGGCTTATCAGGTTACAGTGAGACTAAATACTCACGAACCCTCTCCCCACTTGTATTAAGACTAAGGAAGGCAACCCAGTATGAGCAACACGGTTCCAAGATCCAGACAAAGCTTTAGGGGCAGCTGCTATTCCCACGATAGGAATGTCCAAAGCAGCTGTGCCTAGGTCAATCCCATGCAGACTCACTGGTTAGTCAAGACTCTGTGAGTTCCTATGAGCCCAGGTTAGTAGTTTCTATGCATATTGAAAACATGAAAATCAAAATAGAAGCAATAAAGAAAACACACAATGCATGAATTCAGGAAAATCTGGGTAGTTGCACAGGAACTACAGATGCAAGCATAACCAACAGAATACAGGAGAAGGAAAGGATAACCTCAGGCATTGAAGATACAATTGAAGAAACAGATTCATTGATCAAAGAGTATGTTAGAACTAAAAAAAAGTCCTAACACAAAACACTCAGGAAATCTGGGACACAATGAAAAAAAATCAAATCTAAGAATAAAAGGAATAGAAAAAGGAAAAGAATTTCAGCTTTAAAACCCATAAAATATTTAACAAAATCATAGAAGAGATTTTCTTAACCTAAAGAAGGACATGCCTATAAAGATACAAAAATCATATAAAACACCAACAAACTGGATCAGAAAGGAAAGTCTCAGCATCACAAAATAATCAAAACTCTATACAGAACAGAGAAGGAATATTAAAAGCTGGGGGAGAAAGGCCAAATAACATACAAATAAATAACAAAGTCATGAATACTGAACAACTCTATTGAATTACCACTGGATAAAAGAAGAAATTAAATACTTCTTAGAATTAAATGGAAATGAATATACAACATACCCAAACTTATGGGACAGGAGGAAAGCAATGCTAAGAGGAAATTTCATAGCAATAAATGCCTGCATAAACAAATTAGAGAATTATCATACCAGTAACTTAACAGCACACATGAATGATCTGGGAAAAAAAAGCAAGCAGACACACCCAAGAGGAGCAGACTGCAGGAAATAATCAAACTCAGAGCTTAAATCAATAAAATAGACTAAAAAAGAAAAGTACAAAGAATCAATGAAAAAGGGTTGGTTCTTTGAGAAAATCAACAAGATAGAAAAATCTTTATCCAAACTAACTAAAAGGCAGAGAGAGACTATTTCATAGATTGGTGTCTAGCCCAACAGTCATTAGAGAAACTTCATTAAGCAATTGGTGAAAACAGATGTAGAGAGCCACAGCAAAACATTGGTCTGAGCTCCTGCTGAAGATAAGGAAAAAGAATTACAAAAGAATGGAGAGTTCAAGAACATCACAAGGAAACCCATCGAAACTGTTAACCTGGGGTCATAGAAGTTCAGAGACTGAACCTATATTCGAAGAGCCCACAAGAGACTGACCTAGACCCTATGCATATGTTTAACAATTGTGCAGCTTAATCCTATTATGGAAGTCCTAATAGTGGGAGCAGGGCCTGTCTGACACGTCTACTGGATTTGGGGACTCTACTCCTCATACTGAGTTGCCTTGACCTTCCTTAATTCAAGGCAAAGTGCTTAGTCTTCCTACAACTTGCTATGTCTTGTTTTGTAGATATCCATGGGGGGGGGGGGCAGCAATTTTCAGAATAGAAATGTAGAAGTGGATGCAGTGAGGGAGGGGAGGCAGAATTGAGATGGTAGAAGGGGGAAGGAGAGATGGGAAACTCTGGTAGAGATGTAAAATAAATGAATAAATAGATAAATAAGTAAATAATTTAAAATAATAATAATTTTGTTAGTTGGCATGGTCACCAGAAATTGGAGTAGGCTTTTCTCATGGCCCTTTTTGTTATGTTTTAATGTTTATGCTGTCATTTCAGATATTTTTCTCACAATAGAAGTTTGTTTTCTTGATTGTGATCTTTCTCTAATATTTATATATTTTTCTAAATATTGCTTTGATGACCTAATTTAGCAGCATATCACACACTTTAAAAGGTTGTAAGCTGGCATGATTTTGGTATGTATTTCAGTTTTCTTTATGTTTATTACATAATATATATAAATGAAATAATGTACATAATATGTAATGTTTCTAAGTCCAAGTCTCTCAAATATGTGCTATTAGAAGTATGTTTTTGAGGGGAAGTAGAGATGGCTGCTTCTTTAGGGTTATCATGCCACATTGGTCATTGCTGTAGTTCACATGGACACATGAACTCATATTGACTGTGGCTGCATACATAAGAACTGTACTAAATGAAACCAGTTAAGATTCCAGCATGGATCAGGGAGGAAATCTGTAAGTGATAAACTAACAGAGGAAATGTGGACAATTGATGGCGTTTTGGGGGAGGGAGAGTCACAGTTATTTGGATGCTGATTCTGATAGACTGCACATGTTCAAACACATATATTTAAACCATGTACATACTGACAGTACTTAGTTGATATGGTGGATTTCACAGATAGTACATGAGTTTGGGAGGGGAAACTAGTGAGGGATATAAGAGGATTTAGAGGGTGGGGGATGAGTTTGATAAAAATAAAATACATTCACCTAAGAAATTTATAATTATTTTGTTTAAATTAAGTAAGAAGAAAATAATAGAACAAAATTAAAATAAAAATAAAAAGAATATATGTTTTTGTATTGCCAGAACATAGGAAATCTGGTGAAGGTTGATAAAAAATTAGATTGGGATAAAACAGCTAGAGACTGAATAAGTTAATTTGTTTTTTTTTCTTTTTTTTTTTAATGGGGGTCATGCCAAAAGAAGCCAAACAGCCCAGAGATTATTTCAGAACGTGTTTATATACAAAAGCAGAACAAAGCACAGCACAGTCAGTCAGTCAGTATCTAACCACAAGACTATCCCTGTCCTTGAGTGAGTAATTTGGTTTCTAAAACAGTATATAGAACGGAATTCACTAGGTACAGTCACATGCACATTTACAGAATCTGTGAGTTCCTACCTTATTAGTATGCTTTTCATTGCAAACAAAATATCTCCTGTCTGATTTTTCATGGATAAAGAAACCCCAACCATAAATATATCAGTGTCCTCTTTATAAAAAATGTAAAGGAGATTATAATGTTAATTTATTCATCTTTTCTATATCTCTAGCTATATAGACCTACTACATTCATATGAGGTGATAATAAATTTGAGACCCATATTTTGTCTTCCATTTCTTCTATAAATGAGAAAAGAATCCTTAGAGTATATAAAGGAGACCTGCTGTCCTAAAGAAATGCACTTTGAGAAATATTTCTTGTTTCTGTATATTTACCAGCTGGTTCTTTCATTTAAGTTAAGGTTTCCTGAGAATTTTCATAGGTGTCTAAATATAACAGTGATTCACTCACCACTATTCCAAGATGATGGAATTATATCATTAAATCTTGTCTGGTTTTTTTTTTTTTTTTCATTCTAACTGTGGACAGGGGCAGGTGATCTGATTAAATCCTAGCTCAAGCATGGTTACATACACATGGTGTTCTCCAAAACCAGTATGGAGTGCAATGGATGCAAGAAGGCCAAGAAAACTTATTTGAGAGAATTTCTCTTACTGCTAGCAAAAAAGAAACAGAGATTGCTTAATATAATTAGCCACAAATTATGGAATTTTCTATTATCAGTTTAATTTGGGGAATTTGTATTACCATATTAAAGGAAAACTTTCTTTTTCCTAAAAATAAAAAAGCACAATTTTTAAAGTTAAAATTTATTTATTCTATTTTGTGAGTGTCCAGATGTGTGTCCTCCTATTTGCTATGGTACACATGTGGAGGTTGCAATATAATTTGAGGTCTGAGTTCTCTCCTTCTACTATGGTCTTCAATTATCCATGTGAGGTCATCAGGCTTGTATGTCATGTAAGCTTACCTGCTGTACCATCTCACCCCCATGATACATTTTTAGGACATATATTTAGCAATTAACACTAATGCTGTAAAGACTTACGAACAAAATAATAATTGCAGTATTAAGTAATTTTAAATTTGGGGACAAATTACAGCATATGGGTCTAATATTTAGAGAATCATCTATTTCCATAAGACTCTACAGACAGAAAATTCATGTAAAACCTGCAGCTTTTCATCACATGCATTTAAAGTAATCTCCAGCTAGATTTTAGAATCCTAGTTGCTGACTCAGGTACCCTTCAGCGTAGAGAATCACACAATAGGCTTTCCTAATGAGATTTTACAGTCTCCAGATGTTCTGAAAATTGCAATGACATTAGCATGGATGAAGTTCCTGCCTGGTGTTCGGTAAGATAGATGAGATGTTGGATTAAAGGCGTGGCTGGGAAATGATTACTTTACCAAAAGAAACAGCCAAACACACCTTGAAAAAATAGATCTATCTAACTGCATAAGCCAAATCTGGGAACTTTAACTCAGAACTTCATAGATATAATTAAAGTTAAGCCATAGAGATGCCAAAGAGGAAAGACGCTAGCTTCCAGCATTCAGTTTAGTATTCCCCACCTAGTTCTGTTCTGCCCTGCTAAAGGTTCAAAGCAGCTCTTTATTAATCAATGATATTCACAGCATACAGAAGGGAATACCACATCAAGTATATTTTCTATTTTTTGGAAAAAGAAACCCAGCTAATAATAAAATAAATGTTTGCTAGTAATGCATAGATGCCTGTGTTCACACAGCTATAAAAAACACTACAGCTATAAATTACACCTTTGTACTTCGATGAATATTGGTTTTAGTATGTCTTTGGTGCTACTGAGACAATCTATCCCAGGTTTACTAATCTGTAGATCCTCACCTTCCTGAAAGAAATAATCACAGAATCCTAAGCACTTATGATTCACAGGCAGCACCCACTGCCATAATTCTTTGTTTTTTTTGAAGCCAGAACTGAACGATTGTCCATTAGAACTCTGTGCCATTCTTCAGCTAATTAGAATGTGTTCAATCAGTGGTTTAAGTTGTGTAATAAACATTTAACCTTGCTGATAGGCCACAAGCCTCATGGTAAAATATAAAATAATGGAGATGGGTTAATTCTAGATGTAAGAGCTAGCTAGCAATATGCTTAAGATATTTGCAAATAATATAGTTTCTGTGTGAGTATTTTGGGGATGAACAGCCAGGAACAAACAAGCAGCCTCCTACAACATATACTATCTGATTTTGTTCAAATGTTCATCATTTGATGCATAATACTATTTGAAATTGTTATGTGTAAAATCTTGTAGGAGGAAATTACCTTGAATTGTACCAGTCCTTCATAGGCCATATGCTTATATGAAATGAAAATCACAGTGCTTACATTCCACAGGAATTCATCACCATAAAATTATGGCATAGCAGATTGGAAAAATGGCTCATGGGTAAGCTGCTTGCTTTACAACTATGAGAACTAAGGTTGGATGAGTAGCAGCTTCACAAAAAGCTAGGGGAAGCTGAGAAGGCATATAACCGTAGCAATGAAGGGATAGAAACCAGATCCTCTGAGACAGCTGATTCCAGTGGCTCACTGTTAGCCAATCTAAACAATCAGCGAGCTTCAAGTTCAGAAAGATATCGTGTCGCAAAAAGGAAATGCCAGCCTAAAGTTCTGACACCAACATGTGCAAGCAAATGTGGGGGTTGTGTACACAAAAATGTATATTGCAAGCAAACACCCACTCAAAAATACGTGAGTGAAACAATGACTCTTCCTGACTGCAAGAATGTAGCTCAGTTGCTGCAGAACTGTTCAACATTGGATGGTAGAGAAAAGTATGACAGTCAGATACCTAAGCTCATAACACTAACTTACAACAACGCAGTATTTCAATCACCTCCTGCAACAGCCCAAACTAATCTTTGTCACCCTTTACTACCATTGTACCTACTCTCAAGTAGGCTGTAGTAGTATAAATGAATACTTGGTCCTTAGTTTGTAGGACTCTTTTGGAAGGATTGGAAGGTATGGCCTTGTTAGTAGAATTGTGTGTGTCACTGGGAGTGGGCTCTGAGGTTTCAACAACCCACACTAGGCAGAGTTATGCTCTCTCTCTCTCTCTCTCTCTCTCTTTCTCTCTCTCTCTCTCTCTCTCTCTCTCTCTCCTTTCTTCCCTCCCTCCCTCTCCCCCTCCCTCCCTCCCTCCCTCCCTCCTCTCTCCTCCCTCCCTCTCTCTCTCTCTCTCTCTCTCCATCTATTGTTTTGAATCAGATGTAAGTTCTCAGTTATTTCTCCAACACGGTGTCTACTTGGTTGTTTCCATGTTCCCTGCCATGATGGTTTTGCATTCACGCTCTGAAACTGTAAGCACTTCCCCACTCCCCCAATCAAAAGTTTTCTTTGTAAATTGCTTCAGTCATAGTGTCTCTTCACAGCAATTACATATAGTCACTGCCTAGTTTACTTAAGAGCAGAGTAATTGTAGGGAGCCGATTTGCTGGCTGGCATTACAAGATGGCGTGGAGCCCCTGCACCACCAAATAAACAACTCCATATATGGCAAGGCTATAGACGGAACCTCTCGCATGCGCAGTAGTGCACAGTAATCTTGGCCAATCCCGTGGCGGGGGCATCGAAAGACTAGCGAGTAGCCAATCCAGGCACGACCCTTGTCTGCTCTCCCTATATAAGCAGCTGCCGTTTAGTGCTCTGGGCCCTTCGCTTTCTGCTCTCCCTTCAACCAAGAGGCTCCAATAAAGCGAGATTTGAGAAGCATCCTCGACTCGGTAGGTAGTCGTTCTTCCCTGCTGGCCAGGGGGGTTCACCACAAGTAATTAGTACATTGTCTTGACCCGAAATACAAAGTTTTTGTCTCATGCTTAAAATTTCATATGTGTACAAAAAAGGCTGCCATGCACTAATCTCTCTTTATTCAGAAGTTAGTTGATAGGAAAGCTCATGGAAGCACTCTTGGCCAATAAGAACAAGACATATGATACACAAATATGATCTTTAAAAACAGTGTGGGTTCAACAAACACATTAAGAAATTAAATGCCTTACAGATGCCTCCTTCATTTTTCCTATCAGAAAGTTAAGTTCTTGTGTGTTAAAAGTAGTGGGGCAGCAATAGAGCCCTAGTAATAGGCAAGTAGGCAGGCAGATTTTGCACAAAGAGCCTGCTAAATCATACCCAGTTTTCTAAGCATATGTACCTTTTCTACTCAAGGCTTTTTGTTTTTATGATTTTTCTTGTTGAATGCTTTAGAGATTTAAGACACAAGTGTGATATGGTAAGGAAGTACATTTCAACTGAACTGCATCCCCAACCAAATATATGATATATCTGAAATATATGATATATCTGTCTGTCTCTCAATCTGTCTTTGTGCTTTTCTATCTATCTATCTATCTATCTATCTATCTATCTATCTATCTATCTATCTATCTATCTATCTGTCTGTCTGTCTGTCTGTCTGTCTGTCTGTCTGTCTGTCTGTCTATTGAAAAAGCAGGTAGAATTTGAGGCTCAATAAATTGTCTAGGAAGTTCACGAACTTGTGATCTTCCAGATTCCAAAGTATCTTAGACTTCATATTTGTACCACCAAACCAAGCCTGTTTTTAAGTGTCTTTCTATGTGTTTCTGATTTCTTTTTATGATTATAAAGATACAATTTGGTCTCCTTGTCTCACAGGAATCAACCCAATTTTTCTCATTAGGAGTCTTTTGACAGGCATATCTAATCAGAGAACACACTTGAAAGAGTTATACCAATTAGGTCTAGTAGACCTGGTTGTTTAGAAAGATGGGACTAATTTAGAATTAAGAGAAAAGTTAGACACGGATCTACTTTCATTGTTCTACAGGTTGACATCCAGTTCTGCCAGCACCATTTGTTGAAGATGCTTTCTTTCTTCCAATGTGTGCTTTTAGCTCCTTTATCAAAAATCAGGTGTTCATAGATTTGTGGGTTAAGATCTGGGTCTTCTATTCGATTCCATTGGTCGACTTCTCTATTTTTATACCAATACCAAGCTGTTTTCAATACTGTAGCTCTGTAATAGAGTTTGAAATCAGGGATGGTAATGCCTCCAGAAGTTCCTTTATTGTATAAGATAGTTTTGGCTATCCTGGGTTTCTTGTTCTTCCATATAAAGTTGATTATTGTCCTCTCAAGATCTGTGAAAAATTTTGATGGGATCTTTAAGGGGATTGCATTAAATCTATAGATTGCCTTTGGTAGTATTGCCATTTTTACTATGTTGATCCTCCCAATCCAAGAGCAAGGGAGATCCTTCCATTTTCTGGTGTCCTCTTCAATTTCTTTCTTCAAAGACTTAAAGTTCTTGTCAAATAGGTCTTTCACTTCCTTGGTTAGAGTTACCCCAAGATATTTTATGCTATTTGTGGCTATCGTGAATGGTGACGCTTCTCTGATTTCTTTCTCTGCTTCCTTATCCTTTGTATATAGGAGGGCGACTGATTTTTTGGAGTTGATCTTGTATCCTGCCACACTACTAAAGGAGTTTATCAGCTGTAGGAGTTCTTTGGTGGAGTTTTTTGGGTCGCTTATGTACACTATCATATCATCAGCAAATAATGAAAGTTTAACTTCTTCCTTTCCAATTCGAATCCCCTTGATCCCCTTGTTTTGTCTTATTGCTATTGCTAGAACTTCAAGTACTATATTGAAGAGATAAGGAGAGAGTGGACAGCCTTGTCGCATTCCTGAATTTAGTGGGATGGCCTTGAGTTTCTCTCCATTTAATTTGATGTTAGCTGTCGGCTTGCTGTAAATAGCCTTTATTATATTTAGGAATGACCCCCATATCTCTAATCTCTCCAAGACCTTTATCATAAAGGGGTGCTGAATTTTGTCAAATGCTTTTTCTGCATCTAATGAGATGATCATATGTTTTTTATCCTTCAGTTTATTGATATGATGGATTACATTGATAGATTTTCGTATGTTGAACCAGCCCTGCATCTCTGGGATGAAGCCTACTTGATCATAGTGGATAATTTTTCTAATGTGTTCTTGGATTCTGTTTGCCAGTATATTATTGAGAATTTTTGCATCGATGTTCATAAGTGAGATTGGGCTGTAATTCTCTTTCTTGGTTGAGTCTTTGTGTGGTTTAGGTATCAGGGTAATTGTAGCTTCATAAAAGGAATTTGGCAATGACTGTTACCCAAGAGATGCCCAATCATATTACAAAAGCATTTGTTCAACTATGTTTATAGCAGCATTATTTGTAATAGCCAGAACCTGGAAACAACCTAGATGCCCTTCAGTGGAAGAATGGATGAAGAAAGTGTGGAATATATACATATTAGAGTACTACTCGGCGGTAAAAAACAATGACATTTTGAATTTTGCATGCAAATGGATGGAAATAGAAAACACCATCCTGAGTGAGGTAACCCAGGCCCAAAAAGATGAACATGGGATGTACTCACTCATAATTGGTTTCTAGCCATAAATAAAGGACATCGAGCCTATAATTCATAAAAAATCCTAGAGAAGCTATATAAGAAGGTGAACCCAAAGAAAAACATATAGTTATCCTCCTGGATAATGAAAGTAGACAAGATTGCTGGAAAAAAAATGGGAACATGGGGGTGGGGTGGGATGGGGGATGGGGGGATGGGGAGAGAAAATTGTGAAGTGGAGGATGGGAAGAGCTTGGGGGAATAGGATGGTTGGGATATAGGAAGGGTGGATATGGGAACAAGGAATTATATATCTTACTTAAGGGAGCCATTCTAGGGTTGGCAGAGACTTGACTCTAGAGGGGTTCCCAGGTGTCCAGGAAGACGCCCCCAGCTAGTTCCTTGGGCAGCTGAGGAGAGGGTGCCAGAAATGTCCAGATCCTATTGTCATACTCATGAATATCTTGCATATCACCATAGAACCTTCACCTGGCATTGGATGGAGAAAATGACAGAGCCCTACATAGGAGCACCGGACTGAGCTCTCAAGGTCCTGATGAGGAGCAAAAGGAGGGAGATCATTAGCAAGGAAGCCAGGACCGCGAGGAGTGCTTTTACCCATTGAGACGGTGGGACAGATCTAACGGGAGACCACCAAGTCCAGTTGGAATGGGACTGATGGAACAGGGGACCAAACCGGACTCTCTGAATGTGGCTGACGGTGGAGGAGGACTGAGAAACCAAGGACAATGGCAATGAATATGAACTCTACAGCATGGACGGGCTCACTGTGAGCCTTGTCAGTTTGGTTGCTCACCTTCCTGGACTTAGGGGGAGCTGGGAGGACCTTGGACTAAACATAGTGAAGGGAACCCTGATGGCTCTTTGTCTTTGGAGAGGGGTGGAGTGGGGGTATCGGTGGAAGGGAGGGGAGGGAAGGGGGAGGAGAAGCGGAGGAGATGGAAATCTTGAATAAAAAAAATGAGAAAAATAAAGAGAAAAGTTAACATTATTATCATAGCTATTTTAAGTTCTGTACTTTTCTGAGTTGTAAATCCATTGTGTGATAAAAATCATATAAATAAACATATCAATACCATGCAACTATATTAATAAATTGTTAAGAAACAGTGTGTTGGTTAATTTGTAACCTCACAGAACAAAAGGGAACCTCAATTGAGAGTTTCCCTCTATCAGACTGGCCTGTGAACATGTCTGTTGTATATTTTTGTTATTTGAGTGATCATTGTACACCTTGCTCCTTGTAGGTGTTTCTACCCCTACACAGGTGGTCCTGGGTTGTATAAGAAATTAAGCAGAGTTAGCTATGAGAGGAAGCCAATAAACAACATTCCTTCATAGACTTTGCTCATAGACCCAGGTTTCTGTAAGGCTTTTAGTAAGTACAGGCTGCTAGCTGTAAGGCAAATAAATGCATTTCAACCCCAAGTTAATTTTGTTTAGTGTTTTATCTTAGCAGCAAAAATCAAACTAGAACAAAGAGTGACCACATGCAAAATAGGAAAGAAAATGTTCCATTTCCCAAAAATTAAATGTCTTGCTTTGTGAGGGGGGGAATCAGTATACTAACTTACCAATTTTAACCTTTCAATTTTTCACTTTTTATGACTTTCTAATTTATTGCAATTTATTCATCTCAGCAATTTCTGAGGTTTCATTGGGTAGAAAAATGCCATACACCATTGTAAGATTATTTTCCTGTTTCATTTTGATTACTAATTTTGTTAACGGAATGTAAGCAAATCTACACTGAGCCCCATGATTTGAAGATGAATAATAAGACCTGGGAAATCAATACTTGGTAAAACAATTTAGAAAGAGACACAATAAATTTTTACATTTGAAATTAACTTGGTTGTTTGTCTCTCCCTATAAATGACTTTTGCTCAAGGCCTCCTGTGCAGAGGAAGCCTTAGGGAAATAAAGTGGTGCATTTCTCATTGTCTTCAAATCCATTTTCTGCCTGAATGGAGTAAGCATTGAGTTTAAACCAAGGAAATCACTGGCCGATAGAAATCTCAACTGAGAAACATAGCAGAATGGCCCAACCTCATCCAGGCTTAGAATTTTAAATCATTCACATGTACACATTGCTGTCTGCATAAACACCTGAAACTTCATTACTTGACCTACATGCTAATAAGAATAAATTGTTTTCAGAACACAAATATATACATATATATATATATATATATATATATATATATGTATATATGGAAATATATCTGGAAAACAAGAATTTTTAAGTATAGTTTAACTTAAATTTCTGCTCTTATAATTACTAGAGGAGTGATCTTAGGTAGGCAGCTTAAAGTATCTACAGTGTTATTTGAAGCCATATATGGCGACACACTCTTGCAGTTCAGGCTATCCAGTAAGCTGTGGGAGTAAGACTTTAGTGCTCCATTTCAGTGTTGTCTGAGCCAGCAAACATACACAAAGGAAAGAAAGGCAATAAAGATTTTCATAATTTATATCAGTTCTCTTTATTAATATATAGTCATTATCACTAAAATGTTTAAATATCTATTTCCCAGTGTAATATACTATATGATCAGTGCTTATAGTATCACTCTTCTGAATTCAAAAATCTTCTGTTTATCAACTTCTAGATCTAGTCTTTAATGGATATTCAAAATCCAATACCAACTTTTCATGGATCCATTCTCTATGGAAAATATACATCAAAGTCTCTAGGAATTAGTGCTTCATTTTCTTTTCTTTTTTTCTTTTCTTTTCTTTTTGTCATGTTTTGAGATAGGGTTTCTCTGGCGCTTTGGAGCCTGTCTTGGAATTAGCTCTTGTAGAAAAGGTTGGCCTCAAACTCACAAAGATCTGACTGTTTCTGCCTCCTGAATGCTGAGATTAAAGACATGCACCACCATCTCCTGGCCATACATCTTAAGAATAATTGATTCTTCTCTGTCCTGGATGACTTAAACAGAGTATATATTCAATAAACACATAACTTTTGAAAAGATAATAAATTTCAGACAAATAATAGCTTTAGAGTTCTTTATTTATAAGGAAGGTGAGGTACATAATTTAAAAAGTCGTCATTTCACATTTAAAAAGGAATTATAAACAAGGCAAATATTATTAAATAGTATCTATGGTTTCTGACTCATTTCCACCCACCATTCAACATGTTAGTTGTTCAATATACTATTTGTGGCAGAAGAATGGAAAACTCACTGTTTGAAGGAGACACATGTCACCCTTCAATCATCACAGGACGAGTTTAACTTGCTGTCCTCACTTCTCAATAACCTCTTATTATTTTCCACTTACTAGTAAAGAAATGTGGTCTCCAGGATCCAACTGTGTGAACAGAGCTGCATTTAGGAATGAAGTAGAGTGGAATGTTCACAAACATATGTTAATCCAAAGTGTTTCCCATTCTCCAGAACAACTCTTCAGCTGTCTGTCCTTCCTTCCTGTTGCTGCTCAACCAGCTTGATAAATTTTGATATAAAAGAAGATTAGAAAATATATTCTCTATTTTACCTAGTATTCTAGTTAACAAAACTCTTTGCTAAATAAGAAATTTTAAATAAAAAGAAGAGAAGCAAATGTAAGTATAAGAGAAAAAAACATGATTGAGATTCACTTAATTGACAAATATTTAATGAGTATTTATGTGCATGTCACACCATGCACATAATACTTGGGATTTTAGTATTCCACAATGAGACAAACTTTCTAGTACAAGGAGAAAAACAAAGAAGGGCTACATAAGATCTATCAAATTTATCATAAGTTGGGATAATTGGCTTGAAGTAAGTTTATGGAGATATAGTAGTTGATCTCAAAGAACAGGTATGAGAAAAATATTTCCACCAGCTCCTTAATGCAGTAGATTTTGAGCTTGAAATCGCAGATGAAATCTCTGCCTTTATAAAGTAGTGACTTTGACTTGAGTTTGACCTCCTCCATTAAAATCATATCAAATCAATATAGTATTTTCAAAGCTTCTGACATCAGACAACAAAGGCATCAACTGTTATGCCCAGGAAATGACAAATGGCAGGTAAACTTCTTCAGGCATAGCTTATTCTGTTAGAAACTGACTAGGCAGTTATGCTAGAAAAAGACCCACACCTTATGTAACATTTTCCCTGAATTGAAGAGACAACACTGATTGTGTGAAATACATGTGTTCATAGAGATCAAGGGCAGAAGAGAGAAGAGCACTTCCACTGAAAAAAAATAACACTTACTTCCAGAAAGACCTCAATTCCCTGTGTTCTCATAAGAAAAACGAAGGAATGTGTCTGCCAGTGGTCTAACAAACTTATTTTTCTCCCTTTGTGGTTCTGTTTTCCTCTTTGACATTTGATCTTCCTAGGTCATTTCCATTTGCACTCTTCAGGGGAGTACAGGAGTAACAAGCATTGATCTCTGTTTTGGACTGAGAGTTCCCAGTTCCCCATAAGTTGCAGCAAGTCACACAGGGATGATTATCCTGTTCTGAGATCACCCACTGCCAAATGAGTTGTTGAGCAGCTTACTTTCCCTAAGTAGTCACAGTAGTAGCTTCAGAGGTTTCTGCAGAAATGAACTGAAGTAATAGCCCATTGGTCTGAGAAGATTTTTTGGTCTGTCATTGCTGTAGACTGAACTATCTCCTATGAGAACAGAAAATTATTACTATCCCCTTAAAGAACTTTTCACCAGTTATCCCCGATACAATCATATTGTTTAAAGCTCACTTCTTTGCCTATCACCAAAGCTCACTTTTTTGTAGCTGTTTCAAATTGGGATTAGTCACTGAGCCTTGTCCACTGGGATTCCTAGAACTGTTACTTTTGTACTAAACTCTACTGAAAATAAGCATTCTGAGATCAGTAAAAAGAGCTATCAAGAAAGAAACCATAGTAGACATGGTAAGAGAGCTGATATTTATAGGAGGATTCAAAGTGCATTTCCTGAAAGATAAATGAAATGATTTCACAACTCAGAAAACATTGAATTCAATCCACAGGCGAGTAGCCTTGAAGAAAATTTTGTGTACTTCAATTACAGAATCACACTTTGAGAGCCAGAGGTACTAAGTAGTTTACATACTGCATAACTGTCCCCCACACAAAGCTTAACATCATTTATAAGAATGAGATATATCCACCACTGACATAAAAGTTTATAATATGGATCATATAGTAGATGTGTGTCAGGCATGCCCCCTCCCCCCAAAAAAACCACGATCTATATTGTATACAAAGAATATTTAATTGATAACTCATAAGAGACACTAAGTATTGGAATCTACAGAAATCAAGAAGGTTTATAAGTACCTGCAGTAAAATAGAGAGAGGGAAAATATGAAAAGGCAAAAGTCATATATTTAAATTTTAAAATTGAAATATGCTGACATTGATATACAATTACTAGAAATTGTAGATGATAGAAATGTTACTGAAGATAATAGCAAAATTTGTGATAAAGTAGTCATACACAGTGGAATAGTACACAAAATAGAGGATTGTTGATATTTATCAGTAAGCAGTATAATAAATTAAAGTAAACCAGAATATGTGCTATTATAATACCCAAGTTAGAAACAGGGCTTGGAGGATATATTAAAATTATCAGTATTAAATAAACACAAATTGAAAAGTATTTAAATTTTAAAATAATTTTAAAGTAATAAATTTCAAACAGCATACCATGGTACTTCATGATATAATTACTCAAAACTACTGGCATAAATAAATATCTGAAACATAAACATTATGAAAATTATGAAGAAGAATGAGAAAAAGAGGAAAAACTAAGAAATAAATGACAGAAGGAACATGGTTTGAATATTCTGTGAAAGATATTCTGTGAGATTAAATGATGAAAATTTCAATCCAATTCTTTTCCATTTTAATCTTTTAAATTTGACTTTTGTGTTTGTAAGTACAGGTTGGTGTCTGACTGTGTGTATGTGTATGTGCATCACAAGCCTGCAGGTGTCTGTGAGGACAAAAAGGGCCATCAGTCTTCCAGAGCTTGAGCTACAGGGACCTTTGAACTGCCTCTTTGTGTTCTGGGAATGTAACCTAGTTCCTCTGAAACAACAGCAGGTGCTCTTAAGGACAGATGCCCTAACTCTAGGATGTACTCAATGCTGGCATCAAACACATGTTCCTTCCTGCTTCATTTCTTTTTTTTTTTCTCATGGTTTATTTTTTTATATTTAAAAATTTCCATCTCCTTCCCTCCTCCTCCCCCCCCCCCCCCCCCTCCTCCTCCCCCTTCCCTCCCCTCCCCTCCACCTATACCTCCCCTCCCTCCCTCTCAAGGCCAAGGAGCCATCAGGGTTCCCCACTCTATGCTAAGACCAAGGTCCTCCCAACTCCCCCCAGGTCCAGGAAGGTGATCGACCAAGCTGAGAACCCGTCTCCCTGCTTCATTTCTTAATACTGTAGGCCTCCACCCCAGCCTTCCAAAGTGAACTTCTATCCATAAAAACTACACACCATGTAAATATTTAATTGTTATTATAATTTACTCTTATTATTTATTATATTATTTCCACTGAATAATTGCTTACTGTGGAGTTGTGAGGTACATCAATCCAGCTGCAGTCTCACAAAATTGTGACACTGATATGATCAAATATTGCACACTTATACATATATGTACAGGTGTACATAACAGCCTACTTATGCAAATATGCATGCAGCACTAGATTTAATTAACAATCTTTTCTTTGACTACACCCACATTTTTTGAGCGGTTGAAGAAGTGTTTAAATGCTTGTGACTGGGTGTAGATGAGTACAAGTTTGATTACATAATGCTCATCCTCATTTGATTCATTTAATTCAGCAACCTTCTGTTACCCCAGCTCTCATTTGGCCGTATTGACTTCTCCTAAGCTCATCTCAGAATTCATTATTTGAGTGGGGGAGGGAGAAAAATGCAACATAAAAGGAAGTTGGAAATATTCAGGGCTCTTTCATGCAAGAGTGCTTTTTACTATAGATTTGAAATAAACTGGTGATAATAAGTAAGAATGTTCAAAGTGTGATGAGAAAGCCAATCAAATTTAAATTGTAATTAAAATCACTGTGTTAGTTGTTTATATATGAGAATTTTTGTTTTTATTCAAAACTCCTGTCCTATTTTTTATAAATTATAATCAAGATAAAAAGCAGTCCAAAGTTTCTGAACATTGAATTCAGCATGATTTGAACATAGGACACAATAGTTACTTCACAAATGACATGTGATTGTGCAAGAGGTGAGTCAGCAGGCAACATAAACACAAAGGCTCACACAGTTCAAAAATTGTTAAAAATAATCATTGAAGCACAGTGAAAGTTAACTTACCTAATATATTCCTTTGCTTAATTTAGACCTTTCATTCATTTAGAGATACAGTGGGTATCATTTTTGACATTGGGGGACATATAATAATCTATTGAGTACTTTAATATCACAATCAGGGGACTGATGAATATAGATGCTGTATTGTCAGTACAAGTTAGAAATTATGATGAAAATTCTGAACAGTTCAAAATGGTTCACCACAACAAATTCTTGAGCCCAAATTACTATTGGTGCTATGTGTGAAATATACTTTAGCATAAATTAAATATAGCAAAGACATGCAATTTTAGCCTTCTTATGTATACAGCTTTCTTTTTTTTTTTTTTTTTTTTTGGTTTTTCGAGACAGAGTTTCTCTGTGGCTTTGGAGCCTGCCTGGAACTTGCTCTTGTAGACCAGGCTGGCCTTGAACTCACAGAGATCTGTCTGCCTCTGCCTCCCAAGTTCTAGGATTAAAGGCGTGCGCCACCACCGCCCGGCTTGTATACAGCTTTCAAAATATTAAAAGTTTATACCCACAGAGGGGAAGAAGAAGGCAAATTACATATTTTGAGATTATTATTTTTTTTCTTACTTTTGCCTCTTTTTACCTCCTCCCCTGTGGACTTTTCTACAGGTATTTCAGGTTTAATGATCAGCAGGGAGCATTAGAACAGCTGTATCTGAGGCAGAAGCTCTGGCAACTATCATACTAAAACCAGAACTTGTGCCTAGCCTTATGACATTATTTGTGGTACATTAATATCCTGTTCCTTGGTAATTTTTGTCTTAGAGGACACTTAATTATCTTAGGAGCTTCCTGAACATCTTGTAACTAAATCAAGATGTGGCCCAATTTGGGACAGAGATAGCTTTCTCAATCTTGACTTCTGCTTCCAAAGACATAGGCTCATACTTTTACTTCGTATTGAGATAATCATATGATTCTTGTGAAAGGCAATTTTACCCTGATAAAAGAAGGAAATGATAAATGTTGAAAATGCACATAAAGCTTCTTATACCACATCTACACATAAAATTATATACACATCACTCTTTTGGGATGTCATATCTCTGTCAGGCAGATTATAGTTTACTCTGTAAAGAATTCAATCGTCTATACATACATACACACATATATGTAAACAAAATAATAAATGAGGTTATCAACTTGAGAGTTAGGAGACATGGGAGGGATCCAAAGGAAGCTTGCTGGTAGAGGCCATGAGAGGAAAAGGCCAGAGTAAAGCAATGAAAATTTTGTTTAGACTAAAAACATATTTATGAAAAGATCCAATTATGTACTTCAACATAAATCTTAAAAAGCACACGGACATAGTCACTCCCTGCATTTTTAAAGCAGTTAATGCCTAGTGAAGTGATGTGGGTTTACCCTCTGTATTCTGTGAATACCTTTGTTTATTAAGGAAACTGTTTTGGGCCTGTGCAGGAAACAAAGGTAGGTGGGAGAAAACTAAACTGAATGCTGTGAGAAAGAAGGGGGAGTAAAGAGAAGCCATGTAGCCCAACAGGAGACAGATGCCGGAACTTTAGCTAGTAAGCCACAGCCATGTGGCAATATCCTTAGACCCATATTTTGAATTCAAGATACCTTTAAAATATATATGTTGCCTTAGCTTAGCAATGCTCAGGAAAACTGCTTTTTCATTCCCAGAAGCTTAGCCCAGAAATAATCACACAATAACTGTACTAATTAAATCACTGCTTGGCCCATTAGCTCCAGCTTCTTATCGACTAACTCTTACATATTAATTTAAGCCATTTCTATTAATCTGTGTATTGCCATGTGGCTGTGGTTTAGTGGCTATATATCTAGGAGATAGATGATAGATAGATAGATAGATAGATAGATAGATAGATAGATAGATAGATGATAGATAGAGAATGTAAGACAAAAATTAAAACAAAAGAGAAAAGAAACAATGAATTTAAAAGAGCAAAGGGGATGATAAATAGGAAGTATTAGAGGGATAAAAGGTAAATGATAAAACCATATGATTATATTTAATTTTGAAAAATAAATACATTTTAAAAATGTATGACACTATTTGGGACTTCCAAGAAGAACTGATTAGCTATAAGCTGGGTACCCAGAGGCTTTCTCAGATGACTCATAAGGTTATTAGGTCATGCTGGATACTTCAGATAGAACTATTTATTCTCCACTGCTCTCAAGGTAAATGCTAAGATTCTTAACATATCAGCAAAGTTAAGATTTTTCATACTTACTATTGCTACTTATATGCACAAATATATGTGTACATTACTAATAACATATCTCTCAAAACATTCATTGAAATATTATTTAAGTATAATGCATCATTAATGAAGAACAAATCTGGTCTCCAATGCATGATCTTCCTGCCTCAGCATCCCCAATACTGGGATTAGGTATGTGTAACATCACCCAGCTATGTATTAAATTTTTAATTCTTCTTCTTTTTTGAATTGTGGATGCTTGGCCAATAGCTCAGACCTGTTGCTAGTTATGCTTACATTTTAAATAACCCATATTTCTTATCTATGCTTTGCCATGTGGCTTGGTCCCTTTTCTCGGTACGGCAAACCCGTCTGCTTCTCTCCATCTGTTGGTGACTCCTCTCACTCCACCCTTCCTCATCCCAGTATTTTCAGTTCGATTGACCCACCTACACTTCCTGCCTGGCTACTGGCCAATATTTCTTTTAATTGATTGTTATTGAGCTTTACATTTTTCTCTGCTCTACTCCCTGCCTCTCCTCTCCTCACCTCCCCACATCAACCTTCCCCCAAAGTCCCCATGCTCCTAATTTACACAGGAGACAGTGTTTTTTTTTTTTTTTATTTGCTCAAACATACATAGTTGTAAGTTTTGTAATAAAGTCTCAAACTGTTAAAATATCATCTCCAATGCAGATATTTGCTACATTTATTCGCATTGTATTCTCAGGAAGCAATTCTAGAATTAGAAATGAATTCATGAATTAATAGATGTGTCTTTACATATTATTTTCCTTCCTGGTTATTTTTACATAGATATATGGCAAAATATGTAAACTTTCATTATTTGGAGGATTCTCACAATGACTTCAGTGCTTTGATATTTACTACACAAAGGAAAAGAGTATATCAAAAAGTGTTTTTAAAATGTTATATGTCTTTATAAGAATACCAAAGGAAAAATACGTATGGACAATTGTTTCTAACTTCCCTAAGGAAGCAAAGATGTGACTTTCCTTCCTCTAATAACCAACTCCGACCATATTCTAGCTAGACTATTACCTTGTTGTTTTTGATATTTTATTTGAAACATGAGTGAAATATATGTGGTTCCTCTAGGCATTTTAGATCTTTTTCCATGTGCTTCAAATCTCTCTCTCATCTTCTTGCTGCATATGCTCATTCAAGTCCTTCTTAATAAGAAATTTCTATAGGCCATCACTCCTCTATAAACAAATAAGTTACTGCCCCACTCACTCCTCCCATGTATTTTCCACAATCATCCCAATTTTATGTATTTAAAATTTCATTGTACTGATTGATATTTTATATACTGTTTCTTATTTCTTTGTTTGCCTTAAGACATTCTGTATGTCTTATAAGATGCAATCATAAAACTTAATATTTACCCTGGATTTCTTTTGGAATATTTTCCATGACATAAAAAAGGAGCATCAAGGGCATAGAAAACATAATGATACATTTTGAGAGATTATGTACATGGAGAGTTGATGAATTTAAAATCAGAGAAGACTGAAAGTCCTATACATATTCTATATTTCAGTGTTATCTTAGACGCTAAAAAGAGTGTCTGATCTACAAGTGGAAATAGGACAGTGAAAGCAGGGTTGGCAAAGCTTAGGGTACCGGTTGTGTATCAGTTAAAACAAGGCTACAAAAGCAGAAAGGTGAAGGTTGTGCAAACTATGAAAGAATGAAGGACATACTTCCATATGTTAATGAATTGGTGGTTTTTTCTGGAGCAATAGGAAACACAGAAAGTATTTATATCGGTGAATAAAATGGCGTATGTTTTATCTTAGGGAAATCAGGTCAGTAGCTGGAAGTAAAGTGAAAGAGAAACTGGCCACTGACTAAGAATCCCAGTAGATTGTTGGTGTCAAAGTCTATGGAGCATTTCTGAAAGATCTGAACGTAAATTTTTTTGTTCTTTTTAGAATGTGGATTTTACCATCTTTAGTATTAGAGACAGATAGCTAAATTATTTCTCTTGTACTATTTTGCCACATTTAAAATGTTTAAATGGTGTTGGAAGTTTTTTTGTATTGATAACTTATAGTTTTAGAACTATGTATATTGCAAAGCAGGATTATATTTTATTTCATATTTAAAGTAGTGAGGAAATAAAAAAAGAAAAAAAGACCAAATATATTTAAAAATTCCATTCTATTTAATATGCAGGTTATCAAAGGTTAAATGCATTCGTAAATAAGAGGATAAAAACGAGACCAATGAAATATGCATAGCAAAGGTAAGAGCAGAGGATAAGAAGGCCAATAGAAGGTCAGTATTAGCATAGGAGATCAAAGCAGGGATTATAGGATGTTGTATATAGAAAAAAACAAACAAATTAAAATTCTAAGAAATGCCAGAGTAGCAAATAGGCTCATGAGAGCAAAGAAATTGATGTATACACACAGGCAAACTTGAGCCAGAAGGACTTTGCACTGCACGGAATCAGATAACACGAAAATACAAACAGTGCATGATTTCTCTTACATTTGGAGTTTATAAAAAGCCAAGTACATAACATAAAGTAGAAAGAAGAGTGATTACCAATATTAAGGAGCAAGGAGAAATTGGAGACGAATTTATCAAATGATGTAGAAATTATCAATGTATAAGTGTATGAGTTCTAGAGGGCAACACGTAGAATGGAACATAGTTTATTAATCATTTAAAACTGCAACTTGTTGAGTGAAACGAAAGTTTCCTCATCACAAACAAATATACACAGTTGCTAGGTAAATAAAGTAATGTTCTGCCAGTTAGCATGACCAAAGTAATACTTTTACAGTGAGCACCTAAATTATGTGCATTCAATAATATATGAATATCAAAACACTTTATATATCTTAAATATTTATGTTCATGTATATAAATATATATCATTTAATTTGAATCTATATGTGTATGAGATGAGTGTTGGTGCATATGTACAACGGGACATATATGAAAGTTAGAGAACAATTAATTGGGGTTGGTTTCTTCCTTTAATTATGTATTGTGGAAATTGTGGAAATGTTGCTTGAATTCAGGTGTCCGACTTGTTCTGTATATTGCTGAGCCATATTGGCAGTCCTTATTTATTTTATTTATATAGTTTGTGTCACAGTTGCATCCCAGGAAACCTGGAGGAAAATAATTATATTGAGCCAAGGAGTCAGCTTGACCCACAGGCTCCAGTGTATCTTGGTTCCTTGTAGGCAGAATGGTACTGTGTTATACTTTATAGTTCACTTAGAATCTGCTTTTATTTCCTTAAAGAAGTCATTGACTTCCAGCTATAACTAAAAGCAGATATCACTGGCTTCTTAAAGTACTCCAAAGAACTGATGAGTGTATGAAGCAAATCTTCAGTGTTCAAAAATTCACAAAAAATTCAACATTTCTGTAAATAGGGCCCATTGTAGTAATTTTGTATTGTGAATGGCTCCTTTTTGTGACCAGGTATTATACTTGTAACAATGGAAAGAGCATGCTTCCTTGAGTTCATTTATTTTGATGACAACAGTTATTCATACACATACCAAAGAGTAAACTGATATAAACAAAATGATCTTTAGAAACAGGCTAAGATTGTGTACCAAATGGTTATTGATCACTTATTTCTTTTACTTATATCCTCCTTGGAACTTCAAGGAAAAAGATACATTCTTCTGTTTCTTATTTGATAGCTTCATGTAGAATCTGTCAGATTCTCCTGGCATATGAAAGTATAGGATTAATGTCACAAAGTTTCATTTTTATGAGAAGGCAGAAAAAAATGTTGGGACTCTTATCTCACCCATTCCAAGTATATCATTGAGTATGAAATGATAACAATGGGATTATTCCTGCTTTAAGTTCTAATATGCTTTTGCAGCGAAATTGTCAACTATACTGGAGAAGAAATAGGCTATTTATGAAACTTTTCACTTTCAATCAGTGGTATAAAGGAAAGAGACAAAGAAGGAAATCAGCAGTGCTTTCTAATCATGGTTACTTACCAAGAAAACCCATTTTTCATGTCTATAGAAAACAGTTTAGAGATTTGAAAATAAATAAATAAATAAATAAATATTTATTCAGGACTTTAGCAGATAACATTTTAACAACAGATAAGGTAAAATAAAAAGAATAGTGAGTAGGAAGGAAATGTAACCAATGATGTCTCTGGGTAGTCTGGTATAAAATGTACAATATAAATGAAGATTTTACTTTGTTGAAATGGTTTAGTTTATTTTATATCTCTGTGTAATTGTTGTTCATGCTATCTCTCCTTGACATGGGTCCTAATTTTGAGAACAAACTATCAACTCACTTCAGTTAAGCTGTAAGAAATCCAATACCAAAGTTATTAAAAATTTTTCTGTTATTTAACTTTGGTAAATCTATCCTTAGCTTAGGTCATCTTCCCTTAGCTTATGACTTTCAACATGGTATTTCTTGTCCTTGTTTTTCTTGATATAATTCTCATTTTTCAAGCATTATTATTCAATTTATTCTTTATGAACTAGGGAAAGAATGTGTTTCTTCTCTGTCTTTTGAAAACTACCACCAAACAAAGGTGAGAATTACTTTTCTAAGTAATAGAGTTCTACACATTGAATCTTTTCATTGTTCCAAATAAACGGTCTCTGATGAGTTAACATGAAACTTTCCAAGATTTTGTATTATTTCTAATACAAATGTTTGAGACCATCAAATACTTTGCAATTTTTCTAGTGGAAGAAGAACCAAATTTGAATATCAATTCAGAGAGTGATTCATTTTATCTGCTGTTTACCAATTGATCAGTAATTATAAATAACTTTCTCATGATGTCATCTTATAAAAGAAAAAAATGAGATGTAGTTTACATAAACTAAAAGATAGTCTTCAATTATGTAATTAAAAATTACAAAATATGAACTGACATGTGATTACTTAAAGAATTTGACTTTGTAGACTTAAACATGAGAATGAATTAAAATACCTATGACACAATATGATTTCTTTGGGACTCAACTTTGTGTGTTTCATGATAACAAGAAACAAATGTTTCCTATTAGAGTAACTCAGATTGCATTTAAAGGGAAATACTTGAAGGTTGGAGCAGGCCTGAGAAAGCAAACTCCACGGGAGCAGGACTGAGACAGCTACCTAGGCCAGAGCAGGCCTGAGACAGTGAACTCCAAAGGAGCAGGGTAAGACCCAGACCTGGGACATTTACAGAAACAGGATTGAGCCAGTGAGCTGGCTCAATGAACTAGTTTGGTTCTTGCTCTAAGATATTCATCATCCTGACTACAGGGCAAGTCAAGATCGGGACCCCTCTCCTCTACTGCTTAGGGTCTTAGCCTGGGTCATCCTACTGGATTTATGGGAATTTCTCTAAAGTCAGGTTTTTGTTAATCTTATAATGGATCCCTCAATCAAGATATCTCATTCCTTGCTCTCATCTCTGTTCTTCCTCCATCTCAACTATCCAATTTCCTCAAGTTCTCCTCAACTCTTCTCTTCTCCCCTCCTCTTCCCCTTATATGCTCCCCTCTTTTCCCACTCCCGTGTTCCCAATTTTGTCAGGAGATGTCTGTTCCCAATTTCCAGGTGGATCTAAATATGTTTTCCTTTGGGTTCACTTTATTACTTAGCTTCTCTAGGATCATGAACATTAGACTCAATGTTCTTTGTTTATAGCTAGTATCCACTTATGAGTGAGTACCTACCATATTCATCATATTTTGCTGGGTTACCTCACTAAGGATAGTGGTTTTTTATTAGATTTTTTTAAAAGTACTAATCCAAATTCCCACTCACTCCCCTAGCCCGATTTTTATGAGAGAGACTTAATTTAAAAATTGATGGGAGAAGATGCTGAGACCCACAGCCAGCTCTTAGGTGGAGATCATGGAATCCTGAGGAAGGATTGCAGAAGTGAGAGATGTCAAGAAACCAGGAGAACATGGCCCACAGAATCAACTAGAAAGGCTCATAGGGGCTCACAAAGACTTAAGTGACAGTAAAGGAGCCTGCACAGGTCTGATCTAGGTCTGCTGCATATATGTTGCATGTGTGTAGTTCGGTGTTCTTGTGGAACTCCAACAATGGGAGTAGAGGTGTCTCTTACTCTTTTGCCTTCTGAAGGGACGCTTTTCCTCACACTATGATGCCTTATCTAGCCATGATATGAGACTGTGGTCTAATCCTATTGTAAATTTTTATTCTGTGTTCAGTTTATACCCCTTGGTGATCTGCTCTTTTCTGAAGGGCAATGGAAGAGTAGATATGGGGAAGAGGAGGTGTGTGGAGGGGGAAGGAGAGGAAAGGAAGGGAGCATATAATGAATAAGAGAAGAATTTGAGAAAGATAAGTAAATAAATGTTAAAATGAAATAATAATTTATCCCTTCACTGGAAATGAAATATCAGCACTAGCCATTCAAAATCATACTGTGTTCTTTTGTTACCTATTTCAAATAGAAATCAGATGTGCTCATTTTTTCTAGCTCCATATTTCCATTTTTCTGAAGTCACATAATAATAGATGAAAAACTCATAAAACCACAGAATGCATTTATATTTCCACTTAGTGTCTGAGGAACCACTGATACACTGTTATTGAAGACATATGTTACTAGGCTGAATAAGAATTTACAAACTTACAGACATCAAGACAATTTTTATTGAACTGCAGAAGATAGAGAAACACAATTTGTTTCTAAAACAATATTTTACTACAGATATCTTCTTTTTATTGTGTGTGCTCTATATAGTGTATGCATGTGTGTGCCCACAGGTGTATGGGTACACATGTTCAGGAACACATATGCAGAAGTTAGAGAACTTCATTGTGTATCTTCCTCTATCCATCCCCTCAACTGAGAAATTCTCTCATTAACATGAAGCTGGCTATTGCAAGCAACGTCATTAAACTCCCAGGATTTACTTTTATCTTTTTCTCATAGAGGGGTTATAGGGAAATTGTGGTGATATTTTGTTTTTGAAATAACAAATAAAGCTTGTCTGAAGAACAGAATGCAGAGCAACCCACCTTAGTTAGTCATAGAGGCCAGTCAGTGGTGGCACACACCTTCAATCCCAGAAATCTGGAGACAGACACAGTTGTATCTCTGTGAGTTCAAGGTCATCATGGGCTACAAGAAATTGATCCAATCCAAAAGAAAAACAGAGGCAGGGCAGTGATGACTTTTACCTTTAATTCCAGTACTTGGGAGCCACAAACCTTTCATCCCAGCACTTAGAGGGTGGAGACAGGAAAGGATATGGCTGGGCAAAGAGAGAAATATAAGGTGGGAGGAGACAGGAGCTTCTTCCATTCAGTCTGAGGATTTAGTAGAGGGAAAAAGTCTAGTGGCTAGCTCCTTTCTTCTCTGATATTTCAGCATTTATGCCAAATCTGACTCAGTGTATTTATTATTAAGACAAACTAGAATTCATGGTACAGGAAACAAAGTCACCCCAAACTTTATGTGGATACTACAGATTAAAACTTGGTCCTCAGGCTTACACAGTAACTGTTCGTATGCACTGAGTTACATTCTTATGCTATCCTCATCTTAGTATGCCATAAATGATAACTTATAGTGGGATACAATATACTTTACATTGAATAACTCAGTACTACATATTACCCAATGTCTAGTCCTCTATGTTCACTGTTTGCAGTGTGCAGTCACTCTTCTTAAATTTGCCATCCTAGTTCCTTATTTATATGTTAATAAAACATGCCAAAACAAGAGAAGCAATATAGGACTAAAAAAATGTGACATAGTACAAAACGTGTCTTTGCCAATGGTAAGCCAGTATCTTTACAGGATACTCTATGATACAGAGAAGTAATATCCTCTACTCCCTCTATATAAGAATGAGGGAAGGACTGAGCAAGAATTCCTAGAGAGCAGCTACGTTATTCACTCTTAAGTTACACACACACACACACACACACACACACACACACACACACACACTTCCTATATGTGCATATCATACATATTCACATTTATACATATGTACATACATTTATTGTAGTACACATACACACACATAAACATACACACGCACACACACACACACACACACACACACTTTTTACTCCCTTTCATCAGAATTTGATCACTTCGGTGTCTCAGTGATAATACTTGATCTTGTCAGGTTGTTTGTTTATTTACCTCTGAGACTACACAAATAATATCTCTTTGGAGCGGGATTGAATGAGAGTACCAGGATGTCGATAACATCTCTATGATCTTTTACTATTAGCTTCTAGATAGCTTTGTTTGAGAACTAAAATAAATTATTTCTTATAAGTATAATTAAGTAATGTAGTGTAATTTTTGTTAAGTTTACCCAGTAATTTAGGAATCCTATACTAGTGAGTTTTGGCAAAGCTAATCTGCTATTTCTGAAAAAGACATAAACAAGTCCTGTTTTTTACAGGAACAATAATAGCGTTTTCATCTTCAAACATTGTCACATACAGAACTTCTTAGAAGGTGAATTTCTCAGGAAATTTATTACCATTAAATCAATAAAATTATCTCTAGAAGGACTTCACTCAGGCCTAGACATATAATTTTTATCTCTTTTGTTTTAATAAACCATTAGGTCTTCAAACAGCAATGACAGGATGTGTGGAATGTTCTGGGTCTAGATATTTTCTTGCTTTCCCAAGATTTCTCATATTTCAGTAATTTTCTCATCTTGTGCCTCTCACTTCCAAAATTTATAACAAAATGTCTTCGGTGTTATGTAAACCTGTTGCTTGTTTCATGTATAGAAATTAAATTCTAAACATTTATCTCCTAAACAGGCTTATAGATTTTTAAACTTAACCTAACTGCTCATCTATAAAAGAAAGAGGGTTGTTGAAATTTACATAAATAATGCAATAGAAAACAAATCACTTATTATTTACTCTTCCATCAATATTTCAGGTACTGCATCCTTATAGCTTCCTGTATTTCTTCAAGAGAAAAATTTAAGTAAGTGTACATTGGAAATTTTTTATTAAACTATACTGCTCATTTTATTCTCTGCATATTTTGCATTTCATAAGGATACATATTGAGTATTTTACATCACACAGTATTTTATAAGGCAATTATAATTATATCAAACATTTGCTATTGACTTATATATTTGCTTTATAATTAATCTATTTCCTTTCTTAGAATACAGAGATTAACATGCATAACTATGTAGATGGAATGCCAACAAGAATGGCAGAAAGGAAAATGTTCAACTTATAGTTTGTGAATGCAGTGCATTTCATTTTGACTCATTAATGTTTGCTTTTCTAAACAAATAAGTCATATAACATAAGCACCAATATTTTAATACTTTATTGTTTATGCTTTAGATGAAACTCATCATTCACCTTAGAGTATAAGGCAATGTTTATTTTACTAGATAGTTGAAAAAGAAAAGTTAGATGGGAATTTAAAGAACCTTGAACATTGCAACATTTAAGGAGAGAGGAATATCAGAAAGCCATCTCTAACATCGTCTGTACAAGAGTCACTTGCATGGAATCAGCTTTGCCCTTTTGAAAATTTCTAGCTGACCTTTAGAGAAGCTGAGCTTCTGGGGCTCAGCAGTAATAAAAGAAAGTGTTTCTAATACTGCTACCAGTTGTGAACAAAAGAAAACTCATCTAACACTAAAAATTATATCCTTGGCTAGCTTAACAGCTGCTAATTTTAAGTTCATGAATAAGAATGGTGCTTTAGAAACTACTTATTCAAATGCTTGTGCATATTCACTTTAGATGTCTAAATATACCATTTAGTCATTATAGTTTGACTAGTTCACCATTTTCTTGTCTATAATATGACTATAGTCTTTGATAACCATGTACCAGAGAATCAAGGCCAGGATGGAGTATAGAATGAAATACAAATGCTAACAAGTACACACCCTGCCAGATGGTACAGAACAAGTGGAAACACTGGCTAGATACTCAAGGGTGAGGACTTTTGACTGCTGCTGATATCCTTTTTATCAGTTTCTCCCTTGTTTACAAATGGATGTGAAGTCTCATGCTTAGAGCAGCATTCCTTTCCTCAGGTTTTTGAAGTTCTCAACAGCTGTGCTGGGGTTGGTTTAGGCCCCTTTAACTTCTCAGCTTTGTGATTTCCCTTCAAAATTCACTACAGCTTTTCATCATACATTCCCTTTCCACACAATGCACAATTGTTAAGACCTGACAAAGCATCCATTCTTCTAAAATTGGAAATTTATGGACAACACACAAAACAACAATATAATGTCTAGTAAGAAAGTCAGCCCTATAAAGTTAATACATGAATTGCAAAAGAGCATGAATACTATGGTTAAGGAAGGGAGAAACAAATAAATGAGAACAGCACAGGTAGGAGCAGGGAATTAAAGGAGTTGTTAAATTAAGTGGAAGTCTTCTTATAAATTAGAGAATTGTATGTTGCTGTATTAGATTACCTGAAATTAGGTAATTATGAAGAAATGTTTATATTTACTTCTTTATAGAGACTAGTAAGTGGGAACAAAGTACCAACATCACCTGGGAGTTTATCAAAGAACATGTTCTGCTTGAACATTAGGTACAAAGCAGATGGCAGACAGCTATGTACAGAAGAGAGAATCTGGGCTGTGTATATTTACTCTAGAAGGATCTACTCTTATCCTTGGAGAACCAAAATTTACTCATCTCACGCAGAGTAGATTCACACATGGAACATCACAAAGCCTGTAGTGTTTGAAGGATCCTGTAGTGATGTGGCAGCGGGCCTGCTTTCCTGCCCCGAAATAACAACACACAAACTGTATTCATTGAAACACTGCCTGGCCCATTAGTTCCAGCCTCTTATTGTCTAATTCTCACATCTTGATTAACCCATTTCTAATAATCTATGTAGCATCACGAAGTATTGTCTTACCGAGAAAGATTCAGCATGTCTGACCTGGTGGCTGGCTTCATGGTGACTGTCCCAGAGAGGAGAGGCAGGGCAATTGCCCGATGCATCTGCCTCACTCCCTGCATCCTGTTCTGTCTACTCCACCCACCTATGTTCTAACCTATCAGGCCAAACAGTTTCTTTAATTAACCAAGGAAACAGCAGATAGATAGAAACACTCCTACATCAGAATCCTTTAAGAGGCACAAGACCATCAAAAAAATCCAGATATTTACATTATCATATAACTGCTGAAAAATTATAATTATGAAGTAGGAATGAAAATAACTTTATGGTTACAGTCACCACATCATGAGGAACTGTATTAAAAGGTCACCGTATTAGGAAGGTTGAGAACCGCTGGAGTAGAAGGACGCTGACCTATTCCAGAGATCTATGTACTCGTGATCCTTGCATCTCCAAGTGAACTCTGCTTCTCATCAATAGAGTATTGGGGACTGGGTCCTACCATGGTATTGGCATCATTTCCAAATTGTAATTTCTTATAAATTTTAACAATGCAAATTTAGAGTACATTAAGGAAAGAAAAGGGAGAAAATTATAAATAAGCTTTTGTTAGAGCATATTAGGTAACTATAAAAAAATAACTGATTCAAACAGAGTAAAGTGTCTTTTTACCATCAAACTTGGAGGGTTCCTGTGCATAAACGGTTGCCTTCATTGCCTTGTACTTTTGGTAAGGAAGTACGTATCATGGCAGAAAGGCTTAGGTGGACCTAAGCATTATCTTGTCCCAAGGAGGCTGCTTGTTTGTTCCCAGCTGCTCAGAACCAAAATCCTCACACATAAACCATATTATATGGAATACTGTTTGACCAATAGCTTGAGCATATTTCTGGCTAACTCTTATATCCTAAACTAGCCCATCTCCATTAATCTGTGTGTATTGCCATGTGGCTGTGGCTTACCGGGTAAAGTTCTGTCCCCAGCACCTATCTCTGGCAGGGCTATGTAGTGTCTCCTGACTTCACCTTCTATCTCCTAGCATTCAGTATAGTTTTCACTGCCTACCTCTATTTGGCCCTGCACAGGCCCAAGACAGTCCTTTATTTACCTAAGGTATTCACAGCACACAGAGGGGAATCCCGCATCATTATCTCACAGCTTAGAAGAAATTCAAGCTATGAAAAACTAGGGTTTTAAACTTTCAATGACCTTAGATCTCTTGTCAGACTCCACTTAGTCTCGTCAGACTCCTCTTAGAGCCTCCAATATCTCCCAGTATTTACCTAGAAGACATGCCCTTCAACACAAAGTTGTTTTGGGGGGGAAATTGTAATCAAAATTATAGGAAAGCAAAACAAAAAAGTAAACCATCATTAAAAATGAAAGGTTTAAAAAAGCCACATTTTTCTTTTGTCCTTTTGAAGCATGAAAACACTCTTTTTGAGGTTTAAGAGAAAAATAGCAGAAGTGGCAGGAGGGTAAATATCAGTTGCTTCTGAGAGGAAGAAAATGAGAAGAGGCACAGAGAAAACCAAAGCCCTGTACTCTGTAATGGGAATCTATCAGCAACCACACTGTTGAAACTGAAGTGGGAAGAAATGTTTTCTGTTTGCTAGTTTTATTTTCGATGAGAAAAATCCCTAAGTGTCTATGAAAGCATGCTTAGTCTTCATAAATATCCCAAAGAAAAAGAGAAATAAACAGGGAGAAAGTTATGCTTTTCAAATGTGGGACACAGAAAAGGAAATAGATTTCTTAGTGATCCTTGATCGAAGCACTGCTTCAGAAGGTATGCTAAGAAAGGACAAGTACATTATTTGTTAAGGGGATCCTTAGTCATCTCAGTTCTTTAGTGTATCTTAAAGGGAGTCATCATTCTTCTGGGTGGTCCCTGGACAGTTCAATTACAAGCTTCTTTTTTTTTTTTTTTGTTTTTTTTTTTTGTTTTTTGTTTTTCGAGACAGGGTTTCCCTGTACTTTCTAGAGCCTGTCCTGGAACTAGCTCTTGTAGACCAGGCTGGCCTCGAACTCAGAGATCCACCTGCCTCTGCCTCCCGAGTGCTGGGATTAAAGGCGTGCGCCACCACCACCCGGCTAATTACAAGCTTCTTAAAGGAGAGACAAAAGTAAGTAATGTTCTAATCTTTGGGACAAATCAAAATTTGACTTCTCCATCCAGAGCCAGAAGTAGATATCAGGGTCTATTCTCCCTTTCTGTCCCTTCTTCTTTTCTACCTGTCTCTCATTAAAGTATATTTTATTATAGGAAAATTTAATGTTTTCCTGTAATGGTTTGATCATACCCACCCATCGCTTTCTTATTCAAGACTCCCCAGGAATGCTTTTACAGCTCCCTCCCAGCTATATGAAATCCTATTTATTTTTTTAATTATGTAACTCACTGAGCCTATTTAGTGCTGACCATATGCACATGGTTGGAAGTCATCCACTGGGCCAAGGAGAACCAACAGTCACGTTACTAAAGAAAATTAACTCCCCCTTCCCTTGTTGGAGACATTTACCAATAACTCTTCAGTTTTCAAAGGTAACTCAGTACCATCTCTTGCCTTCATGATAGAATTTTGTGTAGGTCTTTTTCAGGTAACTACAGCTGTTATAAGTTCACGTATTTGAGCTAATAGGACATGATTTCAGAGTGTTCCTCACTGCCCTCCAGGCCTTATTATCCTTCTGTTTCCTCTTCCACATTGTTACCTAATCCTTAGAGGAGGGGGTAATATAGATGTTCCATCTACAGATGAGAAATCAGTGCTTTATTCTCAGCATATTAGATTGTAATGAGTCTCCACACTAAACACTACCCACTGCAGCAAGATGCCTTTCTGGCCAAGGTTGAATACACCACAAAGCCTTGAATATAAACATCAATATTTAGAAAGTATTTGAACAAAATAATCATTTGAAAATTATCAATAGGGTCTTCCCTATGACCTATGATTTATCTAGTCAAGAATTTTTTTGTTTGTTTTCCAAATTTACAGTACTGGCTATGGATCCCCCTCTTTGGAGCAAGAGTGAATTTCTATCAAGGGAGCGGCTGGACGCTGCCATAAATAACCTTGTCACTATTACATCAGAGGGTGACCCTTGCTTGGAAGATTGGTATATCATGCAGAGTCCAGTAATGGATAAGACCATTGATCTCTTTTCCCCTAAACAGACATACATCCTTCAGCACTCTGAATGCTAGACTCTAGGGAGAGATTTTCTACTAAATTCAAGATCAATTTATTTATGTCTTGTGACCAAAGTGTTCAGTATACTCTGAACTAATATCTTACTGTGGTGAACTGTTGGGGGAGGCTGCCATTTAGTTTCCAGCTGCTTAGACCCAAAATAATCACTCAGAAACTATATTATTTGCAAAACCGTTTGGCCAATAGCTTAAGCATATTGCTAGATAGCTCTTACATCCTAAACTAATCCATCTCCATTAATCTGTGCATCACCATAAGATTGTGGCCTACTGGCAAAGTTTCAGCAGGCTCCAGCTGAGGCATCTGTCCCCAGTGGTTGCTACATGGCTTCTCACTGACTCTGTCTACTCTCTTCCTCTATCTGCTTGGAACTTCTGCCTTTCCATATTCTGCTAGGCCACTGTCCAAATCAGCTTTATTCATTAACCAATAAAAGAAAAACATAGAAGTACTTCCTACACCAGTAGACAAGTGTAGCAACGGCAGTAGACTGTATGTTTTAGATTCCTTTAGGACCTCCATGACCAATAACTTGTATGGCAACAATACATGCTTAGCTTGGAGCTTTACATTTAACAACATATGTATCCTGGAGTCAGAATTATTTGTTTACATGGAGTACCTCCCTTCTAACTTCTTTTCAAAAATATTTTTAGTTAGCTTATAAATTAGTGTTATTTTATAAGGCTTCTTCACATATCTTTAGTTTTGATTAACTTTCCTTCATTACTTCTTCTTCCCCATGACGCTGTCACAAGCCCTGATTGACATTTTAGTTCTCAGAATTCCCTTCTGATATGTTGTACCACATGTTTTGTATTGCTAAATCTTATGTATTTTACTTGGATTGCAAGATAATAGTTTCTCAAGGAGCTCCTCTGCTGTAGGCTAATGCTCTTGTACACTGCAATAATTTGTCATTTGTATTGGTGTAATACAGTGCTGATTGTCCAGTAGCCAGAAAGAAAGTATAGTGAGAACAGTCAGACAAGGAGAAGTCTGGGAAAAGGAAATATAGAGACACAGTCACCAGCCAGACACAGAGAAAGCCAGATGAAAATGCCTCACTGAGAAAAAGTGCCAAGCCACGTAGCTAAACATAGATAGGAACTGTGTGTTAGTTTAGGTTGTAATAGATACTAATAATCCTGAACTAAGAGGTCAAAGAGTTTATATTTAATATATACCTCTGAGTGTTTACTTGGGACTGAACTGCAGCAGGATCAGGCAGACCAGAAACTTCTGTCTAAAATCTTTCATTCATACTTCACTGGGACAGTAGCACCTTTGGCCCCTACTTTCCTAGCCCCACCATTCCATTGCCTGCTTAGACCCCTTTGTTGTTATATTTTTCATTCTTACTTTCAATTCTTGGTTCAGTGCTGAGTTTTACTTAAAATAGATAAAACCATAGAAATAATTGCTAGTTGTTCAATGGAAAGGCAAAAGTCATTAAGTCAGAATGAGATCAGCCCATCTCTATTTGTGTATTAGTAATGTAACCATATGTAAGTTTTAAATGTGATTATTCAGAAGACACTAGGATTCACCTATCACCTAGGTGCACAGACCTCATTACCAAACAAAGAGCTAAGTGAATTCGGGTGTCTTTGTCTTATTCCAAAATGCAAAGAATTCAGTGCTCTTACTAAAGTGAGACTAAAAGAAGGAATACACAGGACTATTTTTAAACAATTTATTACTTAATACTTTTACCCCAATGTGTGATACTTTCAAGTTTTATGTATTTATAATGTACAAACTAAAGAATACATTAAAAAAATCCTAACAGATGATACATATAGAGGAACATTTCAGTTTCACTGGGAAATGATGATACCAGATAAATTGTTTCAGCTGATTTATATAAACAAGGAAAAACATTACGATTATTCAATGGTATAAAGGAAGAAGGAGAAGACCAAGGAAATATTTACATTAAGTAATGATCATGAAAAAAAAAACATGATTTGAAATAAAGTTGCCTCTGAAGTGTTATCTGTATGGTGACTAAGTCTCTCTAACCCTAAGTAAGTAAGATATAGTAATGCTTATCCATTCTATACCCACTTCAAGAAACAGGCCCATATGGACCCTGGCCCTGCACTAGTTGCTCGTATTATCTGTGGCAAAGGATACACATCTCAAAATCTTCTAGTTCCTTAAATAAGATGGCAAGGGCATGGCAGTATAACTTGTTTAAAAAAATCTAAGGGTAATAAAATCAAGAATAATAGTCGTAGAGATTTTCTACTGTAACAAAATAGATTTGATGTCCTTTGGGAAAAATACAAATAATTAAAAACAATGTGCAAAAAACTGAACGGAACAGTAATGAGATAATAATTTTTCTAGCTGTGTGTTTGAACACTGGGTTTGTAATTTTATCCTCCAATGCTTCCAAGCATTCATTCACATTTATTGATTGCTAGAAACAGTTGCCATTAACAGCAACAAAACATATTCTGGAAGCCAAAAAACTTAGTGATTCTGCCAAAAGAAGGAACTATAAAGAAATGTCCTTTATTTCTTTACCACAGGGACATCTAGTTCACTATATTTTCAGGATTCTGAATGTGCCAATAGCATATGTAATAAGGAATAATCATTTTCTCTTAACCATATATATGTTTATAACTTGCTATCAATAGGCTATAAGAAATTGCACGCCCTTGTTATTGTTGTAAGAAAAGGGATAGACAGCTATTACTGGGCATAATGTTCTCCATAGATAGTAATGGATATGCAAAGATCTGTAAGTTGGCTATCACCAAGTCTTGTGAGTTCCGGCATTTACCCTAAACAACACAATTTATTTGTCCACTCATGCATGGATGGCTGCATGCTTAATTTCAGATATTTGACAAATGCTTTCCAGTTTTCTGCCCCATGTCTGACCTGATTCTATGCCCAAAGGATATAGAAATGCCAAACACAGTCCACATCTTCTTTGAGAGGAGACAGAACAAAAATGCATGGTTACAACACAACATGTCAAATGGGATAAGAAAAGGGGAGGAAAGTCCTATCTTGAGACCAGAATAAGGTCAATTTTTGCTATAACCATAGGATTGCCTGCAAACAACTTTCTGCTGGACACTTTCATTTTAATAGTAAAGAACAGAAAGAAGAGTAAAGTGATCTTAAACATCCCTGATCACAGCCCAACTTTCCCCATGTATTCCAGGTTGCTAACACAAGACGTGAAACTACAAAAACAGAGAACTATAGAATTATTATGCTATTATTACTGTGCAATATACTGTGTCTTGTGAATTATCTCTCCACATGTGATATAAGGCAACTAGAAAAGTCAGAGAGAGGTGAGAAACAAAAAGCAGTCAAACCCTGATATTCCTGCAAGTTCACCCTCTATAGGCAAGCAGTTCTCATAACTACTATCAAAACACATTTATCATCATGCAACAACAACATATCATACTCTGAAACAAAGTTTAAATGCATTGAATCTGTAATCTGAGTTATAGGAGAGATAAATGAAATAACAAGAAGACCATTTTTCATTTTAACTTTGGTGACTTTTTAATTTGTTTTTTTTTTTCTCATGCTTTATTTTTTTTATATTTAAAAATTTCCATCTCCTTCCCTCCTCCTCCCCCCTCCCTCCCCTCCTCCTCCCCCCTCCCTCCCCTCCTCCTCCCCCCTCCCTCCCCTCCTTCTCCCCCTTCCCTCCCCTCCCCTCCACCCATACCTCCCCTCCCTCCCTCTCAAGGCCAAGGAGCCATCAGGGTTCCCCACTCTATGCTAAGACCAAGGTCCTCCCAACACCCCCCAGGTCCAGGAAGGTGATCGACCAAGCTGAGAAGGCTCCCACAGAGCCCGTCCATGAAGAACAATCAGAGCCCAGAGCCATTGTCCTTTGCTTCTCAGTCAGCCCCCGCTGTTGGCCACATTCAGAGAGACGGGTTTGGTCACATGATCCATCAGTCCCATTCCAACTGGAGTTGGTGATCTCCCATTAGTTCTGTCCCACCGTCTCCATGAGTGAACACACCCCTCTCGTTCCTGACTTTCTGCCTCATGTTCTCGCTCCTTCTGCTCCTCATCAGGACCTTGGGAGCTCAGTCCAGTGCTCTAATGTGGGGCTCAGTCACCTTCCCCATCTGTCGCCAGCTGGAGGTTCCCTCACGGTCCTGACTTTCTTTCTCATGTTCTCTCTCCTTCTGCTCCTCATCAGGACCTTGGGAGCTCAGTCCGGTGCTCCAATGTGGGGCTCTGTCATTTTCTTCATCTATCGTCAGGTGGAGGTTCTTCTTATTATCTTCTCAAGGATCCCAAATTTGTAGGCTCGATGTCCTTTAATTATGGCTAGAAACCGAATATGAGTGAGTACATCCCATGTTCATCTTTATGGGTCTGGGTTACCTCACTCAGAATAGTGTTTTCTATTTCCATCCATTTGCCTGCAAAATTCAAGATGTCATTGTTTTTTACCACTGAGTAGTATTCTAGCATGTATATATTCCACAGTTTCTTCATCCATTCTTCCACTGAAGGGCATCTAGGTTGTTTCCAGGATCTGGCTATTACAAATAATGCTGCCATGAACATAGATGAGCATATGCTTTTGTTGTATGATTGGGCATCTCTTGGGTAGATTCCCAATAGTGGAATTGCTGGGTCCTGGGGTAGGTTGATCCCGAATTTCCTGAGAAACCGCCACACTGCTTTCCAAAGTGGTTGCACAAGTTTGCATTCCCACCAGCAATGGATGAGTGTACCCCTTACCCCACAACCTCTCCAGCAAGGGTTATTATTGGTGTTTTGGATTTTAGCCAATCTGACAGGTGTAAGATGATATCTCAAAGTTGTTTTGATTTGCATTTCCCTGATAGCTAGGGAGGTTGAGCATGACCTTAAGTGTCTTTTGGCCATTCGAACTTCTTCTGTTGAGAATTCTCTGTTCAGTTCAGCGCCCCATTTTTTAATTGGGTTAATTGGCATTTTACCGTCTAGTCTCTTGAGTTCCTTATATATTTTAGAGATCAGACCTTTGTCAGTTGCAGGGTTGGTGAAGATCTTTTCCCAGTCAGTAGGCTGCCTTTGTGTCTTAGTGACAATGTCCTTTGCTTTACAGAAGCTGCTCAACTTCAGGAGGTCCCATTTATTCAATGTTGCCCTTAATATCTGTGCAGCTGGGGTTATGCGCAGGAAACGGTTCCCTGTGCCCATTTGTTGTAGAGTACTTCCCACTTTCTCCTCTATCAAGCTCAATGTGTTCAGATTAATATTGAGGTCTTTAATCCATTTGGACTTGAATTTTGTGCATGGTGATAGATATGGATCTACTTTCATTCTTCTACAGGTTGACATCCAGTTATGCCAGCACCATTTGTTGAAGATGCCCTCTTTCTTCCATTGTGTACTTTTGGGTCCTTTATCAAAAATCAGGTGTTCGTAGGTTTGTGGTTTAAGATCCAGGTCTTCTATATGATTCCATTGGTCAACTTCTCTGTTTTTATGCCAATACCAAGCTGTTTTCAATACTGTAGCTTTGTAATAGAGTTTGAAGTCAGGGATGGTAATGCCTCCAGAAGTACCTTTATTGTATAAGATTTTTTTGGCTATCCTGGGTTTCTTGTTTTTCCATATAAAGTTGATTATTGTCCTCTCAATCTCTGTGAAGAATTTTAATGGGACCTTGATTGGGATTGCATTGAATCTATAGATTGCTTTTGGCAGAATTGCCATTTTTACAATGTTGATCCTCCCAATCCACGAGCAGGGGAGATCCTTCCATTTTCTGGTATCCTCTTCAATTTCTTTCTTCAAAGACTTAAAGTTCTTGTCAAATAAATCCTTCACTTCCTTGGTTAGAGATACTCCCAGATATCTTATGCTATTTGTGGCTATTGTGAAAGGTGATACTTCTCTAATTTCCCTCTCTGCTTCCTTATCCTTTGTGTATAGGAGGGCGACTGATTTTTTGGAGTTGATCTTGTAACCTGCCACGTTACTGAAGGAGTTTATCAGCTGTAGGAGTTCTTTGGTGGAGTTTTTGGGGTCGCTTATGTATACTATCATATCATCTGCAAATAATGAAAGTTTAACTTCTTCCTTTCCAAATTGAATCCCCTTGATTCCCTTATGTTGTCTTATTGCTATTGCTAGAACTTCAAGCACTATATTGAAGAGATAAGGAGAGAGTGGACAGCCTTGTCGTGTTCCCGAATTTAGTGGGATAGCCTTGAGTTTCTCTCCGTTTAATTTGATGTTAGCTGTCGGCTTGCTGTAAATAGCTTTTATTATATTTAGGAATGACCCTTGTATCCCTAATCTCTCCAAGACCTTTATCATAAAAGGGTGCTGAATTTTGTCAAATGCTTTTTCAGCATCTAATGAGATGACCATATGGTTTTTTTCCTTCAGTTTATTTATATGATGGATTACATTGATAGATTTTCGTATGTTGAACCAGCCCTGCATCTCTGGGATGAAGCCTACTTGATCGTAGTGGATAATTTTTCTAATGTGTTCTTGGATTCGGTTTGCCAGTATTTTATTGAGAATTTTTGCGTCAATGTTCATGAGTGAGATTGGCCTGTAATTCTCTTTCTTGGTTGAGTCTTTGTGTGGTTTAGGTATCAGGGTAACTGTAGCTTCATAGAAGGAATTTGGCAGTGACTCTTGTGTTTCTATATTATGAAATACCTTAAGGAGTATAGGTATTAGGTCTTCTTGGAAGTTCTGGTAGAATTCCGCATTGAAACCATCTGGTCCTGGGCTCTTTTTGGTAGGGAGGTTTCTGATAACAGTTTCTAATTCTTCGCGACTAACAGGACGATTTAGAGCATTTACCTGGTCCTGGTTTAACTTTGGTATATGGTATTTATCTAAAAAACTGTCCATTTCTTTTACATTTTCCAATTTTGTGGCATACAGGCTTTTGTAGTAAGATCTAATGATTCTCTGAATTTCCTCTGTGTCTGTGGTTATGTCCCCCTTTTCATTTCTGATCTTATTAATTTGCGTGTTCTCCCTCTGCCGTTTGATTAGTTTGGCTAAGGGTTTGTCAGTCTTGTTGATTTTCTCCAAGAACCAGCTTCTCGTTTCATTGATTCTTTGGATTGTTTTCTGTGTTTCTATTTTGTTGATTTCTGCCCTCAGTTTGATTATTTCCAGTCTTCTACTTCTCCTAGGTGAGTCTGCTTCTTTTTTTTCCAGAGCTTTCAGGTGTGCTGTTAAGTCACCAATGAGTGCTTTCTCTGTTTTCTTTAAGTGGGCACTTAGTGCTATGAACTTTCCTCTTAGCACTGCTTTCATTGTGTCCCATAGATTTGAGTATGTTGTGTCTTTGTTTTCATTAAATTCAAGGAAGACTTTAATTTCTTTCTTTATTTCTTCCTTGACCCAGGTGTGGGTCAGTAGTTGACTGTTCAGTTTCCATGAGTTTGTGGGCTTTCTGGGGGTAGCATTGTTGTTGAATTCTAATTTTAATCCATGGTGATCCGATAAGACACAGGTGGTTACTAATATTTTTTTGTAACTGTGGAAGTTTGCTTTGTTACCAAGTATATGGCCAATTTTCGAAAAGGTTCCATGAGCCGCAGAGAAGAAGGTATATTCTTTCCTATTTGGGTGGAATGTTCTATAGATGTCTGTTAAGTCCATTTGGTTCATTACCTCCATTAAGTCTTTCAATTCTCTGTTAGGTTTCTGTCTTATTGACCTGTCCATTGGTGAGAGAGAAGTGTTGAAGTCTCCAACTATTAGTGTGTGTGGTTTGATGGCTGCCTTGAGTTCTAGAAGTGTTTCTTTTACATAAGTGGGAGCTTTTATATTAGGGGCATAGATATTCAGGATTGAGACTTCATTCTGATGGATTTTTCCTGTTATGAGTATAAAGTGTCCCTTTCCATCTCTTCTGATTGATTTTAGTTTGAAGTCAATTTTGTTGGAAATTAGTATGGCCACACCCGCTTGTTTCTTAGGGCCATTTGCTTGATAAACCTTTTCCCAACCCTTTACTCTGAGTAGGTGTCTGTCTTTGTGGTTGAGGTGTGTTTCTTGTAAACAGCAAAATGTTGGATTCTGTTTTCGTATCCAGTCTCTTAGCCTGTGCCTTTTTATAGGTGAATTGAGTCCATTGATATTAAGTGTTATTAATGACCAGTGGTTGTTAACTTTAGTCATTTTTAGTAGTAGAGTTTGTGTGTTTCCCTTCTTCTAGTTGTGCTGGTGAAGGGTCGCTAGATGCCTGAGTTATTGTGGGTGTTGTTGGACTCCTTGGTTTGTGATTTTCCTTCTATTACTTTCTGCAAGGCTGGATTTGTAGCTGCGTATTATTTAAATCTGTTTTTGTCCTGGAATATCTTGTTTTCTCCATCAATGGTGAATGCAAGCTTTGCTGGGTATAGTAGTCTAGGCTTGCATCCATGTTCCCTTAGTGTCTGTAGCACATCTATCCAAGCTCTTCTGGCTTTCATGGTTTCCATTGAGAAATCAGGTGTAATTCTGATAGGTTTCCCTTTATATGTTATTTGACCTTTTTCCTTTGCAGCTCTTAATATCTGTTCTTTATTCTGTATGTTTTGTGTTTTGATTATTATATGGCGTGGGGATGCTTTCTTTTGATCCAGTCTATTTGGTGTTCTGTAGGCTTCTTGTACCTTCATAGTAACATCCTTCTTTAGGTTGGGGAAGTTTTCTTCTATAATTTTGTTGAATATGTTTTCTGGGCCTTTGAGATGTAATTCTTCTCCTTCTTCTACCCCAATTATTCTTAGGTTTGGTCTTTTCATGGTGTCCCAGATTTCCTGAATGTTTTGTATTAAGAATTTGTTAGATTTGTTTAGTTCTTTAATCTGTGAGTTTATTTCCTCTATAGTATCTTCAGAGTCCGAGATTCTTTCTTCCATCTCTTGTATTCGGTTGGAAATACTTGTCTCTGAAGTTTCTGTTCGTTTACTCAGAGTTTCCATTTCCAGTCGTCCCTCAGATTGTGTTTTCTTCAATACCTCCATTTCATTTATCAGGTCTTGTACTGTTTCCCTTACCTGTTTGATTGCTTTTTCTTGTTTTTCTTGTTTTCCTTGGGTATCTTTGAGAGATTTATTTATTTCATCTACCTTTTTGTTTGTCATCTCCATTTCTTTATGGCAGTTTTTTACCTCCTGTTTAAGGTCCTCTATTATTTTCATAAAGTACTGTTTAATGTCGGTTTCTTCTATATCTTCTGGGGTAGGGTGTTCAATTCTTGTTGTTTCGGGATGTCTGGATTGTGGTGATGTCATGTTGCCTTTCATGTTGTTGGAGGAGCTCCTGCATTGGCGCCTGCCCATCTCTTCCTTCAAAAGGAGCCCGGAGGCGTTTGGTGTCCTAGACCAATCTTTGCTGTGACTGTAACTGGTTGGATCTCCCCAGTGCCAGAGGAGGACCTATTCTTTGCGTCACAATCTGAAGAAGCCCACACTCCCTTGAAGGAATCCTCAGACCTGCCTGGAGGCCAGGGTCTGACTCCTCTGGGTGGATGGCCTTAGAACAGGAGCAGGACACCTGAGAACACTAGGGAAAGCTTGGGAGACACACAGGGAAGGGAGAAACCGACACAAGCCTGCAGAGGGAGGTGGGGGTAGGGGGTCTGTGCTCTCTTCCAGGGCAGGTTGCCCCAGGGTCCGCATTCACTCACCAGTTCAGATGGAATGTCAGGGCACAGGATCAGGGATTCCAGGCAGCCCAGGTTCGCAGCCCAGACAAAAGGGCCAAGGTGGGGGCAGAGCAGGATGGAATACCACACAGCAAACCTGGTAGCACAATCTTAAGGAGCCCGCACCCCTCCACAGGAATCCTCAGACCTGCCTGGAGGCCACAGTCTGACCCCTTTGGGTGGATGGCCTTAGAACTGGAGCAGGACACCCCAAAGAATGATGGATCCTCTGGCAGACTGTCAGGTCCCCTTGCAGGCCAGGCAGCTCTCAGACAAAGGCCTACCTTGCTCCGGGCAGTCAAATGAAGGAGGGGACCTCCCACCGGCCTGGGTGCACTCAATTCCAGGTCCCCAGAGCCCAAACAGGCTGAGCTGTGGGATTTTGTGGCCCCAAAGATGGGAGGATGAGGCAGGGGGAGGGGGGGAGGATTCTGGGTGCAAGCTGGGAAGGGACAGGGAGAGAGAGGCGGTATCTGGGGAGAATAACCCCTGCAGGAAGAGCAGGAAATGTGCTATTGGCAGGGGGAGTTGTGGAGAGTCGGTGGTCCCTCTCCGGGCAGCTGCCGAGGTTCAGGCACTCACTCCTCACTCACCCCAAAGAATGATGGATCCTCTGGCTGACTGTCAGGTCCCCTTGCAGGCCAAGCAGCTCTCCGTGACTTTTTAATTTGAATAGGAGAATAAATGAGATGTTAAAACTGAATATGAGAGCACGTGAAACAGGTTTTGGTTCAGATTGTCCTCAATTTAGAATATTCTATCTTCTTAAATTTAGCATATTACCTTACTGACTCCTGTGTTAATTTTGTAGCAGGGAAGAGAATTCGAAATATGTCACTTCAGTCCACTTAAGTCAAAGGAAACCTGTGCTCTTTGTTTCACCAGCTGTGAAAGAGTAAAAATGTATGTAAGGAGGATTACACGCTTAGGATGCAGAAGAAAATACCATTTCAGGGGTCCGTTGTATTTTTAACAAGCAAATTTCAAAGCATCTTCAAATATTTAGCACATAGTGTTAGTATTTTTATTCTCCCAAGACAAAGAGAAAAGATGTTGATCTTTTACAGATTTTTGCCTTCCTGCATATTTTCTCTTGACAAAGTATCTTTTCATTGACTTAATAGCTGAACAAATGGTGCTTTCAATCTTGTGTAATTTGGTCTAAGTATCTGTCATTTCCTAGGATCAGTGCCAGATGGACCCAGGGAGCATCACTAAGAATTCATTTCTGTAATAGACAGTGAAAATCCATGTTTGGGCACAGGGGAAAGAAACATGAGGGGTAAGAGAGGTGCCGGCTCAATGGGAGTCTGGACATGTAGTTCTCTGGTGAATGTACAGGATAAGACTGTCATCTCTAATCAACCACAGCAAGATAGGGGTAAAAAGCTGGTGTATTCCCGCATGAGTAACCACAACATCACATGACTGAGCAATGACTTTCCACAGTGCCCTCCCTAAAGAGACCTTTCATAACAGGACTCGCTGTGTATACCCACTTTGAAGATGAAGAAAAGACTCCAAAGGTAAAGACATTAAAAAGTAGAGCAAGTTAAATTTAACCCAAATCCCTCTGAGGTTATCCCAGTGCAGTCTTTATTGAATTTAGGAAATGAAACAAAATTTAAAACATTAGGGTTTTATTTTTTACAAGAATTTCTTTAACAACACCGGCAAAGGGTCACTTAAGCTACCTACATCCTCTATTGTACTTGCCTGAGATATTAGCTATAGTTTTTACAGCCATTAGACTTTATTACCATACCTGTCTCCAATTTATCGTCATTTCTTAGACTGATATTCACCAATACAGACCTCATCACCATTCCCTATTGCCTAAAAACTAAATCAAGAAATATGTCATAATTGAACACATAATTTTCTAACCTGTTTTGTTCCCACAGACTGAAGACAATAGTGAATACATATGTGTGCGGTATATAACTTCTATGGGATGTTGTGTTCCTGTACCAGTGGTTATGGTGATTTACGCTTGCTGTTTTGTGGCACTGGTTTTGCCATCTGTAGAATGCCAAGCCATTAGTCAGTAATTATTCCAGGGATCAGCTTAACAGAAAAGATCTGTCTTATTTTCTAATCTAAACTGTCATCACACAACACTGTGATTCTTTTTTTCTTTTCTTCCTCCCTCCCTCCCTCCCCCCTCCTTCCCTCCCTCCCTCCCTCCCTCCCTCCCTCCCTCCCTCCCTCCCTCCCTCCTTCTTTCTTTCTTTCTTTCTTTCTTTCTTTCTTTCTTTCTTTCTTTCTTTCTTTCTTTTTCTTCTTTTTTTATGAGATGCATTCTAGCTATGTTTCCTAAGGGGTTCTCAAACTCATGGACTCAAGTAATCCACCTACATTGGATCACACTCCTCCACCATGTGAGTTCTAAGTGTCTGTACCAGTGCCTCCCTAGTGTGTATTGATCTTGCTATTCAGTTAACAAAAAAATCACATTCTGCATTGTTTCAACATGCTTTCTTTCTGTTTACACTAGCAACACTTTGAGGACACTTTTCTCAGTATTTTCTTTGTCTTACTCTATGCTCTTGTGTTCCAGAAACACAGTGAATATTTACCGGGTATTAGACATGTTAGTTTACCCAGAGTATAAAGCTGTAGAGATTTTTTCTCCTCTCACTGTTCATCTGCCCCTTTGTTTTTTTAAACCTATTTCATCATCTCATTTCCATCTTTTGACAGCCAAAGTTTCAATTTCTCCGATGCTGATAATACATTTTTACCAGGCTTACCTCCTATGGACTTAGTAATTACATGAATATTTTTCTACACAACTCAGATATACATAGGAAAGTTATAGAATAACAATCCTATGACAGTTTGTGAACAATGAAAAGCAATAGGAAGGCAATCATATCTTCTTAAAAATATTCAGAGTAGAAAGCACTTGAATTTTCACATTACAAATACTATTTTATACAATTGTCACAAAAATTCTAAAATCCAGCCGGGTGGTGGTGGCGCACGCCTTTAATCCCAGCACTCGGGAGGCAGAGGCAGAGGGATCTCTGTGAGTTCGAGGCCAGCCTGGTCTACAAGAGCTAGTTCCAGGACAGGCTCCAAAGCCACAGAGAAACTCTATCTCGAAAAACCAAAAAAAAAAAAAAAAAAAAAAAAAAAAAATTCTAAAATCCAGAAAATGCTTACAGAACTTGTCTAATTTGAATTTCAGGGATCAAATCATTTCAGATAGTTGAAGAAATTTGTTTCAATAAAATGTTTAAATATTTGAAAAATATAAAAATTCATATTTTCTATAAACGTAAATGAAAAGTAAAAAAGCGGTGGTTAGAAGCTATTAGAAATAGCATAAATACATGTCACATTAGTAATCAGCTATTATGCTATGTGAGAAAAATATATGTGGACAGTTACAATTAATGTAATAGTTGTTGGTGTTGAACACACAGAAAAATAATTCTCCAAATTTTCTCAGTTATGTTAAAAACATAAAATATGAAAATAAAATTTCTGTTTTAAAAACATGTACCCAGAATGGTTCAGCTTCTCCACATTCAGACAAGATACAGATCTCTTTAATTTCTCCAGTTTTAATTTTATCATTTTATCTCTAACTGAAAAATGATGCATATTTTTCCATGTTATAATTGTCCCAATAATGCTTTACTGTTTTTTAAGGTATCATTGCCTGTAAAACAGCTGTAAAGTTGCTATTTGATTTTGGGACTATGTCTCATATAGCCCAAGTTGACCTCTCATTTATCTGCAGCCAAGAATGGAATTGTTCTTCTAACATTGCTGCTACCCTCCAAGTGCTACAATTAGAGATTTTTGTGTCACAATGTCTGTTTAGATTTATAATAATTTAACATATGTTCTTTATGTGTGAGACTGGTGTATGTATGGTCTCTGTGGTGAGTACAAAGGATTGCGAATGCTGATGTGCAAATGTTTGATTGTTTGACAGGCATGTGTATAGTGGTGGTGGGTTGTTGGCAGGAATCCCACTGACAGCTTCATTCGTGGGTGCAGCTCTGGAGACTGGAACCAGCCACATGACATATGCTTGATTATACAGGCAAGGGTAATAGCCAGCTCACCTTTCCAACAGGGGACAATGTTTAGGATTAAATGGAATCTGCTACCTATATATGTATTGCTGTGTCTTCACGAGGGCCTGGGAATGGTGGAATGCACATCTGTGCCAGAGGAGCTAGATATGAAGGTCCAGGTAGCACTATGTCTGAGCTAAAGCTATTGGTACATTAATGAATGCACCTGGTGCTGATAGGTTTCAATCAGAGAACTCTCTCAGAAAATAAAAAATGGAGAGAAAAAAAGATGGAGACAAGGAGTAAGAAGAAAGGGAAAGAGATAAAGACAGACACAGAGAAAGAGAGCAGAACTAAGATTTAAAAACCATATATCTGTGTACATACATATTTAGGTGTCTATGTACATACATGTGTATCAGTATATACATATATGTATATACACATGTGTGTGTGTATTTGTGTGTGTCTGTACTTCCAAGTTTTAAAGGAAAAACCTGTAGGTAATCAGGTAATCCACATGGGGTGTGCTGACTGCTCTTTTCTTACTGGTGAAAGTGTAGGGATTTCAATGATAAAAACTGATGAGAATGCCCATCAACCATAAGAGCTTCTGAAGTTCTCAGATTTTTTCATGGTTTATTTTTTTACATTTAAAAATTTCCATCTCCTTCCCTCCTCCTTCCCCTTCCCTCCCCTCCCCTCCACCCATACCCCCCTCCCTCCCTCTCCAGGCCAAGGAGCCATCAGGATTCCCTACTCTATGTTAAGACCAAGGTCCTCCCAACTCCCCCCAGGTCCAGGAAGGTGATCAAACAAGCTGAGAAAGCTCCCACAGAGCCCATCCGTGCAGAAGAATCAAAGCCCAGCGCCATTGTCCTTGGCTTCTCAGTCAGCCCCCACCACATTCAGAGAGTCTGGTTTGGTCGCATGTTCCATCGGTCCCATTCCAACTGGAGTTGGTGATCTCCTGTTAGTTCTGTCCCACCGTCTCCATGGGTGAACGCACCCCTCACAGTCCTGACTTCCTTTCTCATGTTCTCCCTCCTTCTGTTCCTCATCAGGACCTTGGAGCAAGTATTTCCAACCGAATACAAGAGATGGAAGAAAGAATCTCGGACTCTGAAGTTCTCAGTTTTAGACAGTGCAAAAAATGACAATTGCACACACCATGTGCTTGATACTGGCAGCCCCCCCCATCGCCTCTGTGACTAGTCTTATCTAGATGTCACTGCTATGAAAGCATCCCTAACAATCTATGTGCTCTAAAACCAAGGTGGATGCTTACTGTCCTTGGACAACGCCCCAAAATCCTGGGCATGAAAGGTGCTAGCTTTCTGCTTGTCTGAATGCCAGGAGAACTTGCATGATTGGCATTCCCATCAGCCCAAAATAGAGTAAGCCTAAGTAAAGGAAGGTGCTTGTCACAGGAGACTTGACTTGCGTGTTTGTGTTATTCCTAGTTCTTAGCTCTCTGTTCCCTTCACAGTGTTAGTAAATCTTAAAAATGAATTCCTTTGGAAATAATGAGTTCATTGGAAATACATATCCTTATGGCTAGCAATTTCTGATGGCTTTTGACAACCCTCGGGTGAAATCTTTCTGTTGTGGCAAAGAAGGCAGGGATATTCTCCCCGCAGTCTTAGCAATGTCCTCCTGCTCATTCTGTAAAATCATCCTCAATATCTAGTTTCATGGATGAGTTGCTGGTTCCCTTCGCTCTCTGTGAAGTATTTTGATTTTCCCTTTTTTCTTTTATTTTCTTCCTTTGTGTTTTTGTGTTTTCTTAACTTCTTTCTTCTTTCTTCCCTCCCTCCCTCCCCTCAGTCTCCCTCCTTTCCTCCCCCTCTCTTTCTTTTCTTTTTTACATTTGGCATACTCTGTAGTGAACCCAGGGTATCACATTGCAATCCGAGGGCTCTATATTGAACTTTTTCATCATCCCTACTTGCATGTTTTGATAAAATGTCTCAATTATTTTAATTGGCCTAGATTTGTAATATTCCTGTCTCGGCTGTCAAACTAGGATCACCTGTCTCAGCCAACAGGCTTGTTTATAATTTTTTTTTCTTTATGAGCCCAAATAACTTCACAACAATTATGAAACAGAGACTGCAGTCCTAAATGATTTATGTTTTATAAAGGTAATACTTAAATAAAAACCAGTTATCATCATAATCCAGACATCATCAAAAATCAGACATATAGCATAAGAGAAAATTTATGAGGCAGATAAATGTATCTATCAACACTATCTCACAATCTAAAATCTTTATAAGAATACTTTAATAACTAGTAATCAAAAACTATCCAGCCATTCAAATCAGGAAACCAAGGTGAAAAATCATTATATTATAATTACATGTGTGGTCATCTATTTTAGCTAGGGTATCGAGACTTTGATCAGCCATCTGTCTTGAATGTCTCTATGAAGGTTGTTTTCATATGTGTTTAATAGTTAAGGGAGTCTCAAATAGGGGGTTATCTTACAATCCTGGGGTAGTCTTCATCAAGCACTTGAAAGGTCTTAGAAGATGGAATACAGTATCCAATAAAGGAATCCATCTAACTCCAGAATCTTCTGCTTCAAGATTTAATGTTAGTTTCTCATTAAATTTCTTACTTGCCAGCCTTCTTGGCCAGGCAAAATATTTATTTGAGCTAGTTCCTTAAATTTGTTCTCTTTCATATACACATAATACTTACCCTTATCTATGTGTGTAGCTGGGTATCTCTAGAAAAATAAATACATATCCTTTTGGTTTTCATCTCTTACATTATCCTTTTAGAGAAAAGTTTTCAGAAGACTCCAGAAATGGAAAATATAAACTATTGTTTTCATGTATAATTTTATAGTGAAACCTTCAGTTTATCTATTTGTTTCATAATAATATTTTTGTATACTGTGAAGATGTGTCTTTGACAAGGTCCCTTCTGATTGGTTTAATAAAGAGCTAAATGGACAGTAGCCAGGCAAGAGGTATGTACAGGACTTCCAGGCACAGAGAGGACACTGGGAAAAAGAGAGGAAGAGAAGTCCAGCAGAAATAAAAAAGTCACAAATATAGAATAGGAAAAAGGAAAAAGTCACATCATAGAACTTCAGTTAATAAAATTATGAATTAATTTAAATTATAAGAGCTAGCTAGGAACAAGCATAGGCAATAGGCTGATCTTTCATAATTAATAGTATGTCTGTATGTCATTATTTTGGAACTGTTTAGCAGGACAGAAAAAGACTCATTACAGTTATTCCACTTTGATTATTAAAGTTCAAGCAAATGGTGACAATTTGTATGTGTGTGCGTATGTGTAGGTATGTATACATGCATGTATGAGTGTCTTGGTTTTAGAATTTTGTTTGTTTTAAAATTATACAAATAATTCCTTGCTTTAAAATAATACACAAACAGACAAAATATCTAGTTCCTTCATGATACACTGTTGGTGGCCATCAGCCATCAATCCATTTTCAGTTAATCTGCTTAAGGATTAGAATGATTAATCAGCCATTCTTATTAATCAGCTTTGAATCACTTAAAGTTAAAATATAGTTCAGATCAAATCTTCTTCATTCAACTAGAGGCGTGTTATTTTTTGTATTATTTAAAAAATAAGAGAGAGAAGCATTCTCAAAAATGAAGCGGGATTCTGATTTGTGTCCATAACTGTTATTACTTATGATTGCATTTTTAAGATTGAAGCCACTATTTGTCACAAATGTTAATACAAATTTGATCTCATTTTAAAAGGTTGATCATATTTTAACATTCTGTGACTTTTTGGTTTTTGACTTATATTGCTGCAATAAATTATTTCTAAGGAAAGGTTACTGCATTTTTAAACTTCCTCTATTTTCCTACAGTTGCGATAAAAAAGACTTTATTCCATTTCCAAAGCACAGTTCAAAGAGTGGTTTTTCTTTCAGGGAATCGCTGTGCAGAGTCTGGCACTCACAGTCTGTTGCAAATGGCCTGCTTTCACATTCTTGATGCTAACTCGACATTTCTAAATGTGAACACACGTTGTTCTGTGCTCCTCTCTGATAATGTAGGATATGTAGTCACATGTCAGTCAGATCCTGTACACCTAAGCTCTGGCCTTCATACTACTTAAGACACAAGTAAAAGCATCTGTGACATATTCAAGTAGAGTCCCAGGACAAGGGCCAGGAGAAAGGTTTTCCAACTTTATTAACAGTCTCTCCTGTGATACTGCAGCAGAAAAAAAAAATCACACAAGACTCTGAAAGAGCAAAAGGGAGCACTGTAATTATTTTCCCTTAGGAAAGAGGTTTCTTTTACACCAGAAATGGAGATGTTTCCTCTGAAAGCGTCAATCACTCAGTGAAACAGACAATAACTGATTGCATAATAGTCATCTTGCTAACAATTTGGGAGACTGAGCAACCTTTCTGATTAAAGCATTGACTTTGATTTATGAACCCTCAGAAAACTGTGCAATTAAATAAAAGCAGAATGGGAAGCATAATGAAAATATTTCCTAAGTCACCACCTCTCCCATTGTGTTGAAAAGTAAGGAAATCATTCATAGTGGTTGAAGGTTCAAAAGAGAGACTGAATCCTTATAGCTGAGCTGTCCCTGCTCTGCAGCTTCGTTATTTGACTGTCTCCAAGGAAGACAGAAAACAGAATGCGCCAGAAATGGCAAGAAACTTGTTTGCACAAGAAATTCCATATCCCAACGATAAAAGCCTACTTCTCAAAAACATATTCATGGGTGCCAGACAACAATGCAAGCTGCATTAATAGTGGGACTATTTCTCTTATCTTTCACAGTGTTTACTCAATAGAGTTAGATCAACTCTTTAAAGATGCAAATATATTGTCTTATATGTTACTGCTGAACAAATACAGAAAATTCACAATGATCTCTAAACCTACTGTGTCTGGACGTCTGTGCCGGGACGAGGAAGAATACACACGCCGGGCGGTGGTGGCACGTGCCTTTAATCCCAGCACTCGGGAGGCAGAGGCAGGCGGATCTCTGAGTTCAAGGCCAGCCTGGTCTACAAGAGCTAGTTCCAGGACAGGCTCTAGAAACTACAGGGAAACCCTGTCTCGAAAAAAAAAAAAAAAAAAAAAAAAAAAAAAAGAATACACAAAGAGAAACTTGACTAATCCTGTTTTGCTCAGCAAGCTCATTTGCCTCATTTAACTTTTCAGAATACTCTAAACATTGTACGCTGTCTTTATTATATAAATAAAACATACGAGTCTTTGAGATTTTAAATATTCTACTTCTAATTACAAAACACACCCAAAATTCAAATCAGTGCCTATTTTATCTAATATCCCTGATATTTTCCATGTATAATAATGACTTTCTGTATAAACCCATTAATCATATTGTACAAATAGTAGAATAATACTTCCCCAACATTCTCACAGTAGATAAGATTATCTACAGTTGTATCAACAATATATAAGAAACCTTGAGCTACAGCTGACAGGACAAAGGATGTAATTCCTAATACTTAATTTTTAGCTATCTCTTTCTACACAACAGTGAATCAGAAGGCATTCTCAAGAGATTGCTTCATGGTATAGCCTGAATCAATGAACATATATCAGCAATGAACTGAGGTTGAATATGTGCACAGCAGAAAATAAATTTAATTGTGTTAGGATACAGAGTTGCTCGATTTTGTCACTACAGTAAAAATTAGCCAATGTTGGTAAAATTAATACTTACATTTCTTAAAAGCTTGAAAACTCACACAATAGAATACTTCTTTAAATAACAAAAGGAAACACATCATACATGAGCATTGTCTAATGCTCAATATTGCATTTAGTTTTTCTTAAAACTTGGGTTTTATCATCTTATATGAGAAGATGATATAAGGATTCGTGTGGTGTTATGTGTGTGGGGAAAGATTATAATGTCCTAACAACTGATTGAATGTGTGGGCAAATATACAAGTTCTGTGCTTCTTTTTCTTGTCAGTGGTCAAAAGCCGTATTCAGTGCCAGCCCGAATAAAGGTGTTTCAGATCTAAATGGACACTATTTTCAAGCTTCTCAGGTGCATTTGAGGCTATTGATGTCACCCCTCTGAAAGGTCTATATTCTTTTGATTTCAATGATACCATTTTTCTTTACTTGCTCTTTCATCTTTCTGTGCTTCCTTCACAGATTTTACCTCTTTTGTCCAGTCCATAAATATTAATGGCTGTAAGTGTTCTCAGGTAATTTCCTTCCTGTTTCAAATATCTCCAAATGGATGATCTCATCCACTCCCCAAGTTATAATTCCCATTTTAAAGCTAATGACTCCAAATTTTCTATAACACCACAGTCTCAAGAAGCACACCCATCATATTTAAAATGCATTACATTTCTTCCTATTTGAAAGTTGCATAGTTCTTGGAATTCCAGAAAAAAATTCAGTATTATTTACCTTGTCACCAATTCTGGAATTTGGGGCACCAACTCTTTCATCTCCTTCCTCACAACACAACCCAGAAACTTCAATATATGTGGACTAGAAAAAGACATTTCTTTTACCTATCAAAAAATCCAGATTAGGTTTTTGGTAGTTTAAATGCAATCACTGCCATAAACTCACTGGTAGTGGCAATATGGAAATATGGGTTTGTTGGTATAAGTGATGTCTTGTTGAAAAGAGTGTATCACTGTGGGGGCAGACTATGAGGTAACTATGCTCAAGATATGCCCAGTGTCTCAGTTCACTTCCTGTTTCCTGTAGATTAAGATGTAGAATTCTCAGCTCTTTCTCCACCACCATGTCTGCCTGAATGCTACCTACCATGTTGCATCAATGATGATAATGGACTGAACCTCTGAACCTTTAAGCTGCTCAATTAAGTATTCTCCTTTATTCAAGTTGCCATGGTCAAAATATCTCTTTACAGCAATAGAAACCCTAAGACAAGGTTTTTTTTTTTTTTTTTAATTTTGGGGGTTGGCAAGAGGCTTGGCTCTGAAGGGGTTACCAGGAATCCACAGGAATGACACCAGCTAGGACCCTGGGCAGTGTAGGAGAGGATGCCTGAACTGGCCTTGTCCCATAGTCAGAATGATGACTATCTTGAATATCACCATAGGACCTTCGTCTGGTGACAACAGATAGAGATAGAGACAGAGACCCACATAGGAGCACTGAACTGAGCTCTCAAGGTCCAGTTGAAGAGCAGAAGGAGGGAGAATATGAGCAAGGAAGCCAGGACCACAAGGGGTTGGTCCACCCACTGAGACAGTGTGCCTGAGCTAATCAGACTCACAACTCCAGCTGGACTGGGACTGAATGAGCATTGGATCAAACTGGACACTCTGAACGTGGCTGACAATTGGGGCAGACTGAGGGACCAATGATAATGGCACTGGGATTTGTCTCTACTGCATGTACTGGCTTTGGATCCTATTCTATTTGGATGCATACATTTTTTTTTTTTGATTTTCAAGACAGGGTTTCCCTGTAGTTTCTAGAGTCTGTCCTGGAACTAGCTCTTGTAGACCAGGCTGGCCTCAAACTCAGAAATCTGCCTGCCTCTGCCTCCCTAGTGCTGGGATTAAAGGTGTGCGCCACCACTGCCCGGTGGATGCATATATTTTTAAGCCTGGATGTAGGAGGGAGGGCCTTTGACTTCCCACAGTTCAGGGTACCTTGCCCTCTCTTAGGACTGGAGGGAGGTGGGGGGAAGGTTTGTGTGGGAGGGGGATGGAAGTGGGAGGAGGGGAGGAAGCGGAAACTTTGATTGGTATTATTTATAAAGTAATAAAAAAATTTCCTATTGTTGATTTCAAATTAATTTATAAGAGAGAGTAATTAGATATTTTTTTGCCCTAATTATCCACCTTTTCCAATTCATCACATGGATAACAATGTGCTTTCCCTATTTTGTGGTTTAAGAAACTATACTGAAGTGTAATTTCCATATAATAAATTTTCTCTGTTTTAAAATACAGAGTTTAGGAAGCCTTAAACAGCAGACTTCTTCTATTAAGCATCCCAGACTGCCATATTAAAGTACAAAGACTGTTTGATTAGGCAAAAGAAATTTATTTTCCCGTAATTCTGGAGGTTAGATATTTAAGAAAGAAATTCTGACATGCATTACTGAAACCTCTATAGCTGGTATATAGATGACAACATTTTTATTTCTTGGGGTCTCATATGACAGTGTATGTGAAGAGAAAAAGATGATAGATAGATAGATAGATGATAGATAGATAGATAGATAGATAGATAGATGATAGATAGATAGATAGATAGATAGATAGATAGATAGATAGATAGATAGATAGATAGAGCTATTTTTTGTGCTTCCACAAATAAAACTTGCCTGAAGAACAGAGTACAGAGCTATTCACACCAGTTAGCTATAGAGGTCAGACAGTGGTGGCACACACCTTTTTTTCCCAGCACTTGGTAGACAGAGGTAGATTTCTGTGAGTTTAAGCCCACCTTGGGCTACATGAGATTGAATCAGTGTAAAAGAGAAACAGAAAGGTGATACTTCTCTGATTTCCCTCTCTGCTTCCTTATCCTTTGTGTATAGGAGGGCAACTGATTTTTTGGAGTTGATCTTGTCTCCTGCCACATTACTGAAGGAGTTTATCAGCTGTAGGAGTTCTTTGGTGGAGGTTTTGGGATCGCTTATGTACACTATCATATCATCTGCAAATAACGAAAGTTTAACTTCTTCCTTTCCAAATCGAATCCCCTTGATTCCCTTATGTTGTCTTATTGCTATTGCTAGAACTTCAAGCACTATATTGAAGAGATAACGAGAGAGTGGACAGCCTTGTCGTGTTCCTGAATTTAGTGGGATAGCCTTGAGTTTCTCTCCGTTTAATTTGATGTTAGCTGTCGCCTTGCTGTAAATAGCCTTTATTATATTTAGGAATGACCCTTGTATCCCTAATCTCTCCAAGACCTTTATCATAAAAGGGTGCTGAATTTTGTCAAATGCTTTTTCAGCATCTAATGAGATGACCATATGGTTTTTTCCTTTAGTTTATTTATATGATGGATTACATTGATAGATTTTCGTATGTTGAACCAGCCCTTCATCTCTGGGATGAAGCCTACTTGATCAACCTACCCCAGGACCCAGTAATTCCACTCTTGGGAATTTACGCAAGAGATGCCCAATCATACTACAAAAGCATTTGCTCAACTATGTTCATAGCAGCATTATTTGTAATAGCCAGATCCTGGAAACAAACTAGATGCCCTTCAGTGGAAGAATGGATGAAGAAACTGTGGAATATATACATGTTAGAAAACTACTCAGCGGTAAAAAACAAAGATATCTGGAATTTTGCATGCAAATGGATGGAAATAGAAAACACTGTTCTGAGTGAGGTAACCCAGACCCAAATAGATGAACATGGGATGTACTCACTCATAATCGGTTTCTAGCCATAATTAAAGGACATCGAGCCTATAATTCGGGATCCTTGAGAAGATAATAAGAAGAACCTCCACCTGGCAACAGATGAAGAAAATGACTGAGCCCCACATTGGAGCACCGGACTGAGCTCCCAAGGTCCCGATGAGGAGCAGAAGGAGGGATAACATGAGAAAGAAAGTCAGGACCGTGAGGGGTGCGTTCAACCATGGAGACGGTGGGACAGAACAAACCGGAGATCACTAACTCCAGTTGGAATGGGACCGATGGAACATGCGACCAAACCGGACTCTCTAAATGTGGCCGACGGTGGTGGCTGACTGAGAAGCCAAGGACAATGGCGCTGGGCTTTGATTCTTCTGCATGGACGGGCTCTGTGGGAGCCTTCTCAGCTTGGTTGATCACCTTCCTGGACCTGAGTGGAGTTGGGAGGACCTTTGTCTTAACATAGAGTAGGGAACTCTAATGGCTCCCTGGCCTGGAGAGGGAGGGAGGGGGTATGGGTGGAGGGGAGGGGAGGGAAGAGGGAGGAGGAGAGGAGGAGATGGAAATTTTTAAATATAAAAAAATAAACCATATTAAAAAAAATAAAAGAGAGAAGCAGAACCAAGAAGTGGTGGCTCACATCTTTAATCTGAGCACTAGCAAGTTGGAGATAGGAAGTGATATGGCTGGACAGAGAGAAGAAGAATATAAGGTGGGAGGAGATAATAGCTCCCAATTCATTCTGAGGTTTTGTAGAGACAACACTCCATCTGAGGACTTACAGAGACAATATAGCAATTCAGTCTGAGTATTTTGTAGAGGTAAGAGCGAGTGGCTGACTTCTCTGCTTCTCTGATCTTTTAGCTTTCACCACCTACTATCTGAATCCAGGTTTTTATTATCAAGACTGAGCTGGAACTTGTTCTCAAAATGATGAGAGAGAGAGAGAGAGAGAGAGAGAGAGAGAGAGAGAGAGAGAGAGAGAGAGAGAGAGAGAGATTGATTTAGGCAAATGATAGATTAGATAATTTCATGTATCCTGTAGCTGTTCTAGCAAACACTAATCTTACAGGCTCAAGGGTCCATCCTTGTGATACTATCCTACCTTATTTACTTTATTAGAGATACTAGAGATGTTACTTCCAAATACAGCCTCTTTGTTTTCAATGAGCCAAGCAAGTACCACACACTTCATTAACCATGCAAAATTATGTGTGTCTCCTTGCTACCCACAAACTCACCTACTGAATCAAAGTTAAAGTAATATAGCCAGCTATTTAACTAACTGCATTTGTGCTCTCTTTCCCCTTACCACTTTGCCTTCTCCACATTTCAAATGAGTTGGTTATAAATGTTTATTTTTTGCTTCTTTTTTACTCTTCAGCAAGTTTCTAACATTTGTACAGTTTGTCTTGCATGTTAGTAGTTCTTTATTTTTTTAAACTGTATTTGACCTATTCTTTGAGAATCTATACATGTGTACATGTATAGAATGATGTATACAATGTTATTTGGTTATAACATCCCAACTTTACCACTTTCACTTCTTCCGAATCTCTCCTCTACAATAACATAACATAAGTTCTAACATAAGTTCCATTCTAACATAAGTTCCTTTTCATTGCTGTCTTTTTTATTTGCCTGTCTTAATTCACTGAGGCCAATGAGGACTGCCAGTGTTTGCACATGTGAAGTATCATCCAACCGAACAGGAACTATGTAAGAGGGGCCACATCTAATGAAAATAACCGTAGATAGTAGAGAATACAAAATCTAACTCTTTGTTTTTTATTGCTGAGTAGTGTTTTAAAAATGATATACCATTATTTGTTTATCCAGGCACCGTTTGCAAAATGTTTAGGCTGTGTATAGTTGTACATACACCATCTACAAACACTCACACACAAGCCTTTGATTATGCATTTGTTTTGTTTTATTTAAGAAGCACATCTGGAAATGAAATTCTAAGTTTGTTTATTGTCTGATTGTTTTCATATTTTATTAGGAAGAGTCAGTAGGAAGTCCAAAGTGTTTTCAAAACTCCATGCCTTTGAAAGGTTTGACCAATACCATGTCTTTTCTGAAAAGCTTATCAAGATCCAATATCAGATTTACTTTTCCAGGAAATGACACCTTGTATTTGTGCTTGGTCTTTGCTTGACATGGTTTTTATTATGCACTAAATAGTAAGATGCTTGGAATAAAATCATAACAAAAATGCACCATTACAGAAGAATTGCTGTTCAATGTCCTCTGACCAAATTATTTTTAAAACATGATCCGATGCCTAATAGCTCTCTATTACAACCCCAGGAGGAAGAGTCCAAGTAGTCATAAACGCTCTTAATCCTCACATATACCAACTATTGCTGATATTTTGGGACAGCCTAAATAAGCTTTTGGAAGTTTTCTATAATGTGCAGTTATAGTGCTGCAGTAGTTTAATGAAAGTTAAAGGACCATGGGACGAGAGATACTTTCATAATGAATGGAATTGTGTTCATGATTTTGGGTTGTGGGGCTAGCCTTTCATAGCTGCGATATCTTTGCCCCTCAAAATGAATATGTTAATGTGACTCAATAAGTTTTGGTATAATAATAGCATTGGTGATTCACTGAAGCTAATGACAAATTTCATTTGTGTAAAGGTTTTCCTTCAAGTCGTTTTATAATCTATGTTGTTTTTGCCTTGGATCTATAATGGACAAATCATTGACTCATCTATTTGTTTGGATAGAAACCTTCAAATTCTGTGAGTTTAGTTGATGCTGTCAGTCCTCCATTTATATGACCTCAGTATTTATCACTTCTACATATATTTGTTATGTTTCTAACTATGAAATTGTATGACACTTGTATGTTATTCTTGCTCCTAGAGAAGACATCCTGTTATGGGGCACGACAGAATAACCGCCAGTGTTGCCCATGCTCTCAAATGGTCACCAAACTCCTTCACTGAGCATCGTATTCTGGTACATAATATTTGAAGTGTCTTATACAACTCAAGTGGGAAAGAACTCTGTTTACCTAGATGCCAGAATTGTTCCTCTTTTCCATCTATATTTCCATTTCTTTTGCTATTCCTCTGGAATTACCTCTCAAATTAAAAGCAAAAACAAAACTAATCAACCTTTTCCATACGTTATCAGAGTCTTAGCTTCTGGAGAAATAACTTAGAATACACAATGATGAAAATTCACACAGCTTCTTATAGGGAAGGAATATTTTTTAAAAGTCAGCACAGTTAAAACACAGACAGTCAGATGTTCAGCATTAAGAAGTGAACTTAAAAATTGGGATGTAGTGTTAACAAGAAATTTTTCTGTTTACCCATCCTCTTACCAAATGGCTCTTCACTCATCAAATAACTCAAGTTTTGATTCCACTTAATTTAATTCATTTTAGTTATATTTCTTACTAATATGGTCTTTTAAAATAATTTCCATTCAAGATCTAGTTAATGGTGCATATTTTGTGCATGTGTGCATATTTTGCTTATATCTGTGTGCATATATTAAGATCTAGGTAGAAATATGTATATATGAGCATGCTGATGGCAGCAGTCAAGGGTGTGTTTTTCTACATCACTTGCTGCCACTTTTATTTATTTATTTATTTTGGTTCTTTGGGACAGGGTTTCTCTATGTAGCCCTAACTCTCCTGTATCTCGCTCTGTAAACAGCCTGGCCTCACTGAGTGCAGGGATTAAAGTGTGCATCACCACTGGCTGGTTGAGGATCTGTTTCTTTTTTTTTCCAGTTTATTTATTTTTTATTAAAAATTGCCATCTCCTCCCCTCCTCCTCCCCCTTCCCTCACCTCCCCTCCACCCATATCCCCACTCCCTCCCTCTCCAGGCCAAAGAGCCATCAGGGTTCTCTACACTATGTTGAGTCCAAGGTCCTCCCAACTCCCTCCAGGTCCAGGAAGGTGAGCAACCAAACTGACAAGGCTCACACATTTGGTCGCATGTTCCATCAGTCCCATTCCAAGTGGACTTGGTGGTCTCCCATTAGTTCTGTCCTGCCGTCTCAGTGGGTGAACGCATCCCTCATGGTTCTGACTTTCTTTCTCATGATCTGTCTCCTTCTGCTCCTCATCAGAACTTTGGGAGCTCAGTCCGGTGCTCCAATGTGGGGCTCTGTCTCTATCTCCATCCATCGCCAGGTGAAGGTTAAGGCTCACAGTGAGCCCGTCGATGGAAGTCAGGACCGTGAGGAGTGCGTTTACCCATTGAGACGGTGGGACAGATCTAACGGGAGACCACCAAGTCCAGTTGGAATGGAACTGATGGAACAGGGGACCAAACCGGGCTCTCTGAATGTGGCTGACGGTGGAGGAGGACTGAGAAACCAAGGACAACGGCAATGAATGTGAACTCTACAGCATGAGGATCTGTTTCTAATTTAGAGATCCACCTGCTTCTGACTCCTGAAAGCAGGGATTAAAGTTGTGGATCACCACTGCTGGCTGATGATCTGTTTCTAACTCACTTTTCAGCCTCTTTCCTGATGCCTAACTTACCTTTCAACCATGTTATTTATATATTAGTATTTATATATTTATATTAGTATTTATATAAATACTAATTCACAACATTAAGATTTAGGAAACTTTTTAGAAAAACAATAATAGTGATAAATATTAATATATTATCAATAGTATCTAAGTCAAAAATATTTGTATGAATGAGTCAATAATATACATAATACAACACATTATTTAAAAAAAACCTTTGTTCTCACTGATTATTGACAACTACTGTTCTTTGAGATTAATATTTTAACTGTTATTTTAAATTAGTAGCAAGTGAACACTTATACAAAAATAAGGTTCTATGGCAATTGGTCCCTCAGAGAGCATAGGCACACTTGAGATTCCCAGGAAATAACCCCATTCCAGATTATTTAATGTATAGATAAAGAGCTCCCTTTCAGCAGTAGTCTGTTCCCAGGATTTTGTATATGTGACTGTAAAACTGTCATCTTACAGGCCAAAGAAAATTAGAGAGTAAATAATCCCATTTATTTCTACCAGTTGGTATTCTTCCAATATTTACTGTGTTCCTAGGTGACAGCATACGATAAGTGAGCTTATGTAAAAAGTACCAAATTAGCTTTGTTTACAAAACCCAGAATCTTAGTGTGTTCCTGTTGAGGCAAGATTGTTCTTATGAATCAATAGTGTGTTTCCATGAATTGTTCAAGATTGTAACCTGTGGCAAAGGCAAGATGATAGCTTTCAGCTATTAACTGATTTTAAGGTGCCAGGTCCTTTTAAATATCTCCTATTTTTAGTATTGTTATCATTTGAGTTGAAGAGAGAGAACCTGATTGTTTTCCTTTAAGTGTCAAGCAGGAGGTGCTTGATGCCAAAGATTATTTAATATAATTACGTGCTGTGTTAAAAATATGTGTGGGTGGGAAGGATCTAGAATGAGTTGTGGGAGAAGAAACCATGTATGAAAAAATATACTTTAAGAAATAATTTATGATTTGGAAGAAATATTACTTGATTCTGAGACATATTAAAAATATTAAATTTTGGCATGCTAAAATAGAACATGGTTTGCATTTACAATGCCTTATGTGTACAAAATCTACTTCTTTATAATAAAAGGTAGCCTAAGTGAATAATGCAATTATTAACACACTGAGAGTTCAAAAGAGGTAAACTATTTCACTGTGAGATCCACATAGGCTATAAAAAAAACATTTGAACCCAGGGAGACTTTCACAAGAGTTAGAATTTTGTGCCATAGCACATCTTTAAAGTATAATGTGAGTTCATTAGAAAAACAAAAGGCAAGGGGAAGGTGGGGGCTGGCATTTAAAGTAAAAAAGCATCTTCTGCTATTATCAGAATATTGAATTTATTATCAGAAGTAACAAATATAACTAAGGTTGTTTCCAAACTGTGCTCTCATTTGTTCCGAGTTAGTATATCTTTGGTGAATGTAGGGTAGACTTTAATGAAATAACCCAGTACAGTGAGTTTGTCATTATATGAAAGCAAATTTTGGTTTTTGAGAGAGAGCCCTATTGCTAGTATACTGTGCTTCTAGATTATATAAAAAGCATTAAATATAAAAAAAGCAGTAAGGCAGAACTGCCACGTTATGCCAGTAGAAAGGTCATTAAACCCAGGCTCTTTTGACCTACAGATTAATTTGTGTTTTCAACATAAATCCTGATCTCATCCTCTTAAACTCCTTGATTCTCTCTTCCTACTCTTGTGACAAAGCATAGCTGACAATGTGCACTTTTAATTTAACCTTTATATGTTCACAGTGTGTTGATGTCTTTAAGATCCTGTTCTGTATAACATGGATGTAAAATGCAAATTTTCATTATTTCTGTTCTGACAGTGCAGGATAATTTCACCCCAGTTTTCACCTTGCTATCATCATAACCTAAAATAGTATATTTCTCATCTAAACACCCGTTGTGAATTGTTTAGGAACACATGATACACACCTTCAATTTAACCCTATGAAATATGTTTTCCAAAATATAATAACAACAAAAATCACAATTATTATGCTATATACAGAATTTATAAAGTTATACAGAAGATACTCTCAGTAACAGCTCTGAAAATCAGTTTGTCATACATACAAAAATATAATGTACATGTATGTATATGAAAAATATTTGTGTATATAGATCCAATCTTTTGCCATTTATTATGTGGAATTATTATTATATATTGGGTTATTGGTGGATAGATGGTTAAGGCAAATGTATTATATATATACATATATGTATATATTTTATCACATAAACAACAAATTTATGTGTGAATATTTGTATCCAACATTGCTTAAAACTCCATTTATTATTTAAAATACATGTTATATATTCCACAAACATTTCTTTCTAATCATTGTAATAAAAGTATTATTCAAATATACGCTTATTCATATATAAGGCTCAGTGCATAAATATTGAAATAATTAAGATAAAATCACTATATTTAAAGGTAGCACATTAAAATAGTAAAATTGACTTAAAGTAAGGTATGACAATGAGATCATACATAGAAAGGGATAATGATTGCTATTTATTATCTTATACACAGTATTCTTACTTAGTGATGCTTAATCTCTATGCAGCAGACAGCTTCTATTAAATGATGGAATTCTATTTTCTCACTTCCTAATTCCTGTCTGCTCCACCACCCAAAGGTTCAGCAGTACTTGATGTTCATTGTAAACTAGTGTTCATAATTGAATATGTCAGGTTCATGATTATTCATAATAAATATATGCTTAATAAAAATAGGAAATTTGAGAATAATTTACAAGTCACTGTGTGTTTTGGGATGATAGATGATTTGCTCATGTTATTTTAGGAAATTAAGTATATGTGCAGTTCTACATTTTATGTTAGCACAAAGGTCAAGAAGCAATATATATAGTTCTATGTAATAAATATTTTAAGAGCTATACTGAATTTGGTAGCTAATATCAAGCTTTTTTCCCTGAATATATCTGTACCCTAATATATAGAACTTTGGATGACTTTTACCTAATTAAAAAGGTACACTTTAGATAATGTACCTTTTTAGATCATAAAATTGGGTATGCAAAGTTTGTACTGAATGGAATCCTTACTTTCATGGTGATAGAGTTACTCAAATCACAATTGTATTAAAATCTGGAAATCTTTTCTCCTCTTGGTCAAGGATGGGATATTAAAACAAAAGTATAGTTAAACTAATATTATGTTAGCAACATGTAAGACAAAAGTAGAGAGGCCATAATTTGATAGCTTTATTTAAAGCTTATGTTTAGAATCTTAATCCCCATGGAAAAAAAAAGAAGATGAGACTTAGTCAATGTAATTAGACCTTAAGAACTATGTCCATATGGAGGGATTAATGCAATCATGGATTCTATACAACATGATTAGTTCTCAGTGGCCAGGGAGATGGCTTAGCATTTAGAAGAGTGTCCTGGTTTTATAGAGAACCACAGTTTACTTCCCAGCATCCATCTCAGCAATCTCACATGCACAGCCTTGGGCCCTCAAAAGCCCCTTCACTCACATGCACATATACAATAAGATACGATCACATATGCAAAACTTATAATAAAATAAGTCATTGTAAAAATATTAAAGATTTACAGTCTCTCTAATTTTTGCAATCCAAGACTCAGAAAGTAGATCCACTCCAGTGTAGCCCTTAATTCTTGGACACTGCAGAATCTAGAACCAAGAGCTAGCATACTACAGTTAATTAGAAGTAACACTCAATCAGTCATTCTCTATAGCAGCAGTAGACAGGAACCATATGATTTGTCTTAATGAACAGAATAGCCAGGAAATAGACTTTTCCAGAAGCCGCTAACACTAAAAGAGATAAAGCCCAGTTAGCACTTTGATTTTAGCCTAATGAGAATTGTGCCTAACTTCTGACCTAAATAACTATGCTGTAATAAATGTATCTTGTTTTAAACCATTAAACTTTCGATAATTTGTTATGGCAGCAATGGAAAACTCATCTGCTAAGAACGAGATGAGGGTCACAGAAGGACACACGCATTCCAGATGAAGACTTATGAGCATCTTGCTGCTCCCCGTAATAGCTCTAACACACTAAACTGTGTTCAGAGGCTTTATTTTCTCTAGAAGACTCTCCCTTGTGGATCAAGGACAAATTTTATTGCAGTAGATATCATAATTTCTGCAGCTGACATAAAAATACCTCTACAGAGTAACAATATAATATCACAGTCTCAGAGTTTATGAAAGGTAACTGGAAGAAACATCATTTTTAAAAGCATGACTTTTTTTCTTCAAACTTGCAATTTAATCTGCTGTCTCTGGGTCAGGCATTGTGGCATATGACACATAATGCCAATAGCTGGGAAGCTGAGGCAGGAAGATCATGACATGTGCAGGTTAAGTGCTTTCTGGGCCAGCTGCAACACATAAATATCTGAAATAGTCAAATAATATAAAACTTTTAAGATGGAAATATTGAAATGGAAAATATTTTAGGACTTCTGAATGTCAATGTCAGTTATATTAGGTTTGCAATGACAAGTATCATACTGTTATTGACAGGACACACAGAGTCAGTGAGATAAATATTACTGAAACAGTCATTTTATATTTCAACTTTTTCTATATATTTTCCTTCTGTTCCCAGAAACAAAGAGAATTTATTTTAAAGACTTAGATACTAGTAACAAGTGTTGAGTAAATCTACTTCCTGATAAGCCAATCTAATTTCATAAGTTTGAATGAAAATACACAATGCTGTGTATTAGTGATCTTGTTTTGTTTTACATGTCTTTGTTTGGTTGTTACACTCATTGTATAAATCATATTAGCCATTCTTCCACTATTTCCAGTTTTCACAGAATTTTATGACATGCATTGGAGGAAAACACTATGAAATATGAAATTGTAGCATTCTTAGTGTAAAGCAATAACAAATGTGTTATTGAAAATTCATTTTATGTAATGTTTATTCTGTGAGTACTTGTATTTCTCCCCTCAACATATTCTTATTTTTGTTTTTTTTTTGTTTTGTTTTGTTTTTCGAGACAGGGTTTCCCTGTAGTTTCTAGAGCCTGTCCTGGATCTAGCTCTTGTAGACCAGGCTGGCCTCGAACTCAAAGATCCGCCTGCCTCTGCCTCCCGAGTGCTGGGATTAAAGGCGTGCACCACCACTGCCCGGCAACATATTCTTATTTTATTTGACTTCTGCAGCATATCACACAGTTGATATTGTAGATCATTTTGGGAAAAAAAGAACATGTCTGTTTTTAGAGAAGACCAGAGTGTTATTCCCTGCACCCTCATCAAATAGTTTTAAACTGCTTGTAGCTCCAGCTCCAAGGGATGGCCCTAACCTCAGATACATGCATATATATGGTTTGGGAGGTCCTTCTGTCTATGTGTTGTTTTTATTGGTTAATGAACAAAGAAACTGGCTTGGCCTTTAGCAAGGTATAACTTAGTTAGGCGGGGAAAGCTAGGCTGAACACTGGGAGAAAGAGGGCAGAGTCAGAGAGAAGCCATGGAGCAGCTGCTGGAGACAGACATGCTGGAACCTTGCCCGTAGGCCAGGAGCCTCGTGATAAAATATAAAATAATGGAAATGTATTAAATTAAGATGTAAAAGCTAGCCAATAAGAAGTTAGAGCTAATAGGTCAAGCAGTGATTTAATTAAAAAGAAAGAAAGAAACTGTAGGTGAAAATAAGCAAGGCACGTTCTACTATTAGGGAGTCACTGGTATCTTCCTTCTCATTTTCCAGTCCTAAAGTAAGCATGGCACTGTCTAACACATATACTCAATGGTATTGGATACATATACATTTAATTAGGATCTCTAGGTGGACTGTTTTATATTTTGTGGTCGAAGTGAAGGTGTAAGTTCAGTTTAACAAATGAGCTTCTGCATTATGAATTAGGAACTACAAAGGGCAGAAGTGGGTTGTCAATCTAAGTGTATGCTATCAAAACTATCATCTGGGTTTCCGAAGTCTCAGAGAATATCAGAGGATCATTTGACACAGGAAGAACTTATCCCTTGGGTTTTTGTGCTCTTCTAATATGAGGTTTGACCACCGAATGTTAATTTATGTTTGTTCTTTCAGTGCAATAGTGCGGCCCTGTGTTAAAAAAAAAGTATTTTTATATGTTCCATAAGATGGTTTTGGAATTATGACAGAAAAAGAAAGAAATGAGCCTCAGGGTAGCAACCTCTTCTAAATACTTAGCAGGAAAGCAGGTAATGTCTTCAGTGATTAACATAAATAATGGCATAGGTTCCTGGCTGAAACATGTGGACAGAACCACCATGTACACAGGATAATTATGTGTAAATATTCCTATGCAAGTCCAGTTTGTCTCTAAAGAACATCATTCCAACTTAAAAGTTTTTACATGTTTGTCTATGCATAGTCACATACAAACATAATTTCTATAATTATAATTTGTTTTAACTAAGAAGAGAGCAAACATTTTAGACATGTTAAATTATGAATTTATACCTACATGATTTAATGACTTCTTGATACAATAAAACAAAAAAGGCACATAGATAAATTAGTAATATCTTAATTATAATAGGATCAGTGTTTTGAATTATATCAGGAGTTTATATAATCACTATAAGGCAGTATGGCTCCAGGATCTCTATTGTAGTAGCTCAGTTTTCCATTGTATGACAAAGGTCTTCCTAGTCAAATAGAAACATACACTTTAGCCGGGCGGTGGTGGCGCACGCCTTTAATCCCAGCACTCAGGAGGCAGAGGCAGGCGGATCTCTGTGAGTTCGAGACCAGCCTGGTCTACAAGAGCTAGTTCCAGGACAGGTTCTAAAGCCACAGAGAAACCCTGTCTTGAAAAAACCAAAAAAAAAAAAAAAAAAAAAAAAAAAGAAACATACACTTTATACAAACAAGTAGACAGCAAATTTCCTTCTTTTGCTTAAATAATTAAATAAAATATTTTATGTAATATGTGATAATAAAATAATGCATAGTTAAGTCTTCATAAATTAGATAAAGATTGGAAAATGATATATCAGACATCATGTGGAAACAACACACATCACTTAAAATCAGCACATAGAATGGTGGTCGCCCCATGGTACTGGTATCTTCAAAATTCTGGGATCTCTACTATAATTAGGCTTTATCTCTACCACCACCAATGTAATCCCCTTCCTGGTCTCTCATACATGCCAAGCTTCAGCTATGCTCCATGAACCACTTCACACATCCAACACCCCATATATGACACTCTTATACATTACAAAATTTGATTGCCAGGATGAGGTACAGGCTTTACCATTCTGTAAAACAGAATCTGTGTACTCAAACATAAAGAATTCTCCCCAAAGAGTTCACCTCAATAATTCCAATCTTTTTGGAATCACAGCTAATTTATCAGTTCTACTTAACCAGCATCAATTGTCACAACAAAGCAAAGGTTTCACTGTAGTGCTTCTGGTCTCTTACTAATCACGTCTGATCCTTCATGACCAGCTCACCTGAACCATGACCCTAATAGAGTCTTTGTTTTCTTTGAAATGTAACAAGTCAGGACTTGATTATCTATAGTGATCTCAGCATTCTCATTGTCCAAGCTCCTATGGAACAGCTTATTTCATTTTAGATTTCTAGGTAACAGTTCATCACTGAGGGAAATCTGGGTAAAAACTGAAGTGGGATAGCTACGTGGAGGTAGGAGTGATGCATAGACCATGAAAGAGTGATGTTTTCTGGTTTGTTTCTATGACCTGCTCAGTACACTTTCTTATAATACCTCTGGACCATCCACCTAAGGTGGTACCACACACAATGAACTGGATCCTCCCCCATCAAGTACTGATTAAGAAAATGACCCATTGGCTTCCTACAGGCCAATTTTATAGAAACATTTTCTCATGTACTAGTCTCTTCCCTGATAACTCTCACTTAGGTCAAGTCAACAACAAAACAAGCATAACAACCATTTAAATTATACTCACTGACTCACTGAATATCTCCTATGTCTCAATCAGTTAGCACCTTAGTCACCAGTATTGATTATTATATCCACAGGATCTGAATAGAACGTCTGCAGTTAAGACTCTTAACCTATAAGTATAGAACTGTGTAAGAGTAAGTAAATAGCTTCTGTTAGAGGTTAGTTACAAACAGAATCTATATAGGGGAAAATCTGTGCAGGGATTTGAGAGCCCATATACCACCAAGTGATTTCTGAAGCGGTGGGGTTTTATTCGGTTTCAGACTGGTGCTTGCTCTTATAGCATCTAATTACCACTCCTAAAGTTTCTAACTCTTGAGAAGAGCTGATTTCATGATACAGAATTTACTTTGAGAATGTTCCAAGCAGACATCTTGAGCGAGTAATTTATTTTGATGTGTAAGCCCATAGTACTTCCCCTTCTCAAAGATATTGCCTAATGGACCTGCTTCTGCAAGAGATAGGTAACAACATGATTCACTCCAAATGGGCTCACATTTACTGGAAAGGCTTTTTTCCAGGAATACATCACTAAAGAATGGGGAGACCTTGTCAAGTCGTTCAATAGACTCAGCTTAGTGGGGCAGGCATAGCTTCTCTTAGGGTGGATTTTGCTTCCACATCATGGAGTGAGAATTCACAATTGCAACATTCACTTACAAAGGATCAATAAGCTCCATTCTAAAAACTCGTCTATCATCAGCAGGTAGGGGAATCTCCCTGCAGTTGCTGACTTTCTTGGCTGCTGTTAGGCAGCGCCTACTGCTTCAGGGAATAGTGTAAGCCCCTGTCAGAAGTGAGTGGAATTCAGCATGAAATCATTCTCCTTGCAAGAGTACTTCTTGGGAAGCTTATCTCCAAAGTCACTAGAGGTTTACTGAGTGCCTCTTAGGATGCTGCTGATATCATACCTGGCAGAGAGATACAGACTTGCGAATTGGAAGAAGGAACTGTTGTCATCTTAATTTATCTAACTCAGCAAAAATCTATCAGTAAAATCTTCTGGGCAGTTTTCTCGTAATTACATCACTTTCCAGTACTCCAATAATGGTTTAGCTGCTGTCTAGTGATACTTTTCATTCATCCAACCAAAATTCACTAACACTCATCTGAGCTCAGGTCGAACATTTAGCAATAGACTTAGCATGATGAATACACTGCCTACTTTATTGCAAGAAAATCATAATCCATTTGTTTGCAATATGTAATAGTGGAATATAAAACACATTTTGAAAATCACTTCATATTAGAACTATCTCCTCACTTTACATATAACTCCTTGCAGAGACAATTTGTACCAAACAGATAATAATAAAGGGTAGGTGAAACTAGAGTATAAATTTTAAGATAAAAAAATTGTCTAAAACCCCTGCTCCTTGTCTGTTTCTTAAGAGTTACTCAGTTAACTAAGAGTTTTCCCCCTTGACTACTAACTTTGGTGTTTAGCCAAACTTCATCACTATCTGTATCCTTCCATGACAACAGAGTGTAGGTGATTTGGCTCTCTGTTGTAGTCTGAAAACCTATAGCGCTCCAGGAACCCTCTGTACTTTGAACACCAGATAAGCCAAGGTGAATCATCCACTCTCTTGATTGATCGGTTCTCAGCCTCCCTAGCAAAGAGATACCAATTGTTGAACTAGTCACTCAGCCTATATCTGTGAAACAATCTTAAAAATCCACTTCATGGACGGGCTCTGTGGGAGCCTTCTCAGCTTGGTCGATCACCTTCCTGGACCTGGGGGGAGTTGGGAGGACCTTGGTCTTAGCATAGAGTGGGGAACCCTGATGGCTCCTTGGCCTTGAGAGGGAGGGAGGGGAGGTATGGGTGGAGGGGAGGGGAGGGAAGGGGGAGAAGGAGGGGAGAGAAAGGGGAGAAGGAGGGGAGGGAGGGGGGAGGAGGAGGGAAGGAGATGGAAATTTTTAAATATAAAAAAAAATAAACCATGAGAAAAAAAAAAATCCACTTCATAAGAAATATTTATTTTCTTGGTTATGTTCCTTAGAGAATTCTAATACAAATCTCCAGTGTGCTCTATAGTGAAATGGAGCCCTCTTGATTGATACAGCATTTGCAGCCTTAAATGTCAATTACATGATCTATGTAGAGTCACTATTTTTATTTTATTTTATTTTAAAAAGAAAGCAAACTATGTTTAATCATTTTACATATCAATCCCAGTTCCCACTCCCTCCACTCCTCCCGTTCCCTCTACCTTCTCCCCACCTCCACATCCCATCACTCCTCTTAGAGAGTAAGACACCTCACTTTTGGGAAAGGACCAAGACCATATCTACTATATCGAGGCCGAGCAAGGTATCCATCCAAAGAGAAAGGGTTCCAAAAAGCCAGTGCAAGCAGTAGGAATAAATCCAAGTGCAAGTGCCAGTGGCCCCACGTTCTGCCCCATCCTTATAACTGTCCACATTCAGAGGGTCTAGTTTGGTCCCATACCAGTTCCTTCCCTGTCCAGCCAGAGCTGATGAGTTCCCTTTAACTCAGGTGTTAAGCTGTTTCGGTGAAACATCATGGTCTTTGCATCTTTGCTCATACTTTTCCTCCTCGCATTCTTTGACTGGATGTTGGGAGCATAGTCCAGTGCTCCACTGTGGGTTTCTGCCTCTATTTCCATCAGTTCCTGAATGAGGGTTCCATGGTGATGTTTAAGGTAGTCATCAATCTGACTACAAGGCAAGACCTGATCCCACACCCTCTCCACTTTGCTTAGCATCTTAACTGGGATCATCCTTGTGGATACCTGTGAATTTCTCTAGTGTCAGGTTTCTTGTTAGTCCCATACTGGCTCCCTCAATCAAGATATCACTTTCCTTGCTCTCTGTTTCTGTCCTTTCCCCATCTCGCCTACCCTGTTTCTTCAAGTTCTTCTCCCCCCTCCCCTTCTCCTCTCTTCTTCCACTACCATCCTCCCTTCTCTCCCCACCCCCATGCTCCCAATTTTGTCAGGAGATCTTGTCTATTTTCCCCTCATAGGGGGATTTATATATTTTTATTTTAGGGTCTACCTGTTACTTAGCTTCTCTAGTGATCTTATCACCATTTACTGCCATTGCTATGCTTACATTTTACTTTACACTGTCATGCCGTAGATGGACACACCTAAAGACCACATCTGCATGACACATGTGAATGTCAATTTGCAGTGCTCTTATGAATTTGAATGTATGAAGAGCACATATATAACTTATATCATATTTAATTTAAAAACTGTATCTTTTGGAAAGACATGGTTAGTTTATTACCACTTCTATACATGTATATCAATAAGTTATTTTTATGTACATATAACAGTAATTGTCCCTTTATATCATTAAAGAAATCACTGTTGTCTAAGAAAATAAGGAGAAGGAAAATAAATTGCAATAGGAAACTGATATTTATTTTTTACTTTTAATTTATTTGGGCAATATTTGGTAACACCAAATGCTGAGAATACTTACTTTATTGACATCTCATTTTAGAGAGAAACCTCTTATTCTTTTACTCTTCCAGAGCCCTTAGAGAGGAAAAACACATTTTCTGTGACGTAACATCAACACCTCTCTCACAAGCGGATATTACTTATCTTCTATGTGATTATGAGGTAGAAATGAGTGCCCAATATTCAATGTGTATGTCCACTGTGAATGTGACTGCTTTCTTTTACACTTTCTTTTTTATTGATTTTTATTGAGCTCTACATTTTTCTCTCCTCCCCTCCCTGCCTCTCCCCTTCCCCCTCTGTTTTTTGAACCATGTATAAATTTACTTCTCAAAATGCATTGTAAGGTTTTAATTTATTACCCATGTTATTCTGACATGAATCCATGTTATATATTATGTATATGTGGGGTTAAAAACAAAAGAAGATATCATTGCCTATTGTTTCCTTTCCAGTTACAGTTACTCTGTAAACACGTTACAAAATCCACATTTGAAAGAAACATACTGCTTATTTATTCCAACAAGCTGAGATTATTATATAAATACATAGATGATGAAATTAATGTTCATAAAAATCAGCAGGTTATGGTAAGTATTAACAGAGGATAGCCATCCTTGTGGCAAGCTACACATTTTTCTCAGTGTCTGTAGAACAGCTTTCTTTGCAAGGATGGGATGTTTTGGGAGATCCTTCTCTCTATGTGTTACTTTTATTGGTTAATGAATAAAGAAACTGGCTTAGCCTGATATGACAGAATAGATCTACACAGGGATAACAAAACTGAATGCTGGGAGAAAGGAGGCAAGGTCAAGGAGAAGCCACAGAGCCACCACCAAAGACAGACATGCCGAAAATTTGCCGATAAGCCACAGCCACACAGTGATATACAGATTAATAGAAATGGGTTAAATTAAGATATAAGAGTTAGCCAATAAGAAGCTATAGCTAATGGGCCAAGCAGTGATTTATTTAATATAGTTTCTGTGTGGTTATTTTGGGAGTTTGGGCAGCTGGGAACCAACAAACAGCCTCCTACAACAATGGAAAATGCTAAGTGTTGCTTAGCTTAACTTCTGTTTTGCTTGTGATCCAATCTTGTTTTCTGGCTTCCAGAAGTGTCATGTTATTTCTGCTTTCATTTGTCAATGGTGTGTTCCTTTTTACAAAAATTATTTTCATTAATATATAATTACATCATTTTCCTTATTCCCTTTCCTCCCTCCAAACTTTCCTATTTTCTCTTTCTCTATCCTTCATAACATCTCAGTCCCTCAATCTCTCTCAAGTTCATTGCCTCTTATTATTGATTATTATTGCTCTGTGTGTGTGCAAGTGCACGCATGCACATAAACTTAGTTTTGATTGTGTGTATATAATTTCAGTGCTTACCACTTGTTAACAGTTGCTAATTAAAGACTCATCCCTGGGAAAGACTAATTCTTCTTTCCTTAACCATCATTAGTTGTCTGTAGTTCTTTGTCTAGGGCTGGAGTTCCATGAGATTTTCACCTTTATGTTGACATGTTTTATGTTGTTGTTGTTCAGGTGTTCTTTAGGCAGTCATATTGTTGAGGAATTATGGATATAGCTTCCCTGTCATTTCTAGAAGAAGACACTTTTGTAAGAAAAATTTTAGATCAGAATTCCTCATATTCTGACTTTTATGATCTTCTTGCCTCTTCTCCTTTTGATATTCTCTGAATCTTGAGTACAGGAGGTATGTGGTAGATATCTCTATTGAGGCTGGTCATCCCTTGTTCCTCTTTTATAAAGACTATAGTTTTAATAGGTAAAGGTCCTGAATAATGAACTTGCAGGGAGCCGATTTGCCGGCCACCATCACAAGATGGCGCTGAGTCCCTGCAGCACCGAGTAAACAACTCCATATTAGGCAAGGCTCTAGACAGAACCTCCCGCAGGCATGACCCGTGTCCACTCTCCCTATATAAGCGGCTGCCGTTTAGTGCTCCGGGTCCCTCGCTTTCAGCTCTCCCCTTAACCAAGAGGCTCCAATAAAGCGTGATTTGAGAAGAATCCTCGACTCAGTGGTCGTTCTTCCCTGCTGGCCAGGGGGGTTCGCCGCATGAACTGAATTTACACTATATTTCCAACATTCTGAGTTCATGTTTTATAGGCATATTCCTTGGGAGATATGTACAAACATCTACTTAACTGATGACAGAACAAAGTGAGAATACCACCAAAGTCTAACGTGGTAAACCATTGTGCTTTATTGCAGTTACTTACAATGTTACATATAGCTGTTTGCTTACAGAAGCATAAATGACTCAAAGACAGCTGTATTACAAAAGCCCACCCCAGCCTTAGGGACAGCTCACAAAAGCTAAAAACCTGAAGCACACTACTTGGACTACAAGTAGGTAGACCGGTTGGAGAACATCATCTCCAGGTAGGTCAGCTAGTCAGAGCCAATTCCAGGCAGCTCAGATGACCTTTGCTTCTTTCAGGCAGTTAAGACTGGTGTTCACTTCAACCAGTCAACTCAGATTATTTAACTGTCTTTCTATAGTTCTTCCAGTTATTTATGCTTAGGGTATAAAGGTCTTAGTCTATCTGATCAGTTTCAGGAACTTTAAGAAGTCTTTGAGATTTTATTTACTGTGTTTAAAAAGATTCTCTTAAAGATGTAATATATCACCAGCACATAGAACAGTGGTACTCAACTTGTAGGTTACAACTCCTTTGGCAAACCTCTGTCCAAAAATATTTACATTATGATGCATTATGCAATTACAGTTATGAAGTGGCAATGAAAATAATTTTATTGTTAGAGGTCACCATAACATAAAGAACTTTATTAATGGGTTTCAGCATTAGGAAGGCTATGAACCATTGCAATGCACCATCTATTGTTTAAGTTTCCTTCCAATGTCCCCTGTCATAAGCAGCTTTCCTCCAAGGTTTCAATCACTGCTTCATACAGTTAGCTTACCCATTGTTGAAGTCTTTACTCAGTAACAGGTTTGTTTTTAGATCAAACAGTTAGGAGAAAAAGATTTATTTGTAGTTCACACTTTAAAGTCTGTGACTGATAGTCACTTGGCTATGTGCTTCTATACATGTGTTGGGGCAGTGCATCATGCTTTAGAAATTGCCATGTAGAAAAGAAGCTGGAAAGAAGTTGGGGAGGAGTGTTGACAATAAGACATACTATTCAATGGTCTCCAGTTAACTCTTTTCTTCAACTAAGTCTGGGCTCACAATAACCAATTAACTTCAAATATGTTTACGGACCTTAAATTCTGAGCCTTGGTACACATTGTGGGTTAGACAATTCTGGTATGGAAAATAAATACTGCCCTACACAGTAAAGTGAGTGATATCAGTAACCTCTAGTAGCATAGTTCCCAAAGATATTAGTCTAGTATAGGCAAACTATAAACTAAGGATCACTGGTAAACAATAACAGTCGGTAATGCAGATAGTGATACCATTATATTACCACAAGTGTTTAGCATACATATTAGAGTACTACTCAGCAGAAAAAAAAACAATGACATCTTGAATTTTGCATGAAAAATAGAAATTTGCATGGAAATAGAAAACACCATCCTGAGTGAGGTAACCCAGGCCCAAAAAGATGAACATGGGATGTACTCACTCTTAATTGGTTTCTAGCCATAAATAAAGGACATTGAGCCTATAATTCAATATCCTAGAGAAGCTAAATAATAAGAACCTTCACCTGGCGATGGATGGAGATAGAGAGAGAGTCCCACATTGGAGCACTGGACTGAGCTCCCAAGGTCCTGATGAGGAGCAAAAGGAGGGAGATCATGAGCAAGGAAGTCAGCACCGTTAAGGGGTGCATTCACCCATTAAGACAGTGGGACAGAACTAACAGGAGATCACCAAGTCCAGTTGGAATGGGACTGATGGAACATGCGATAAAACTGGACTCTCTGAATGTGGCTGATGGTGGAGAAACCAAGGACAATGGTGATGGGCTTGGACTCTATGGCATGGACGGGCTCTGTGTGAGCCTTGTCAGTTTGGTTGCTCACCTTCCTGGACCTGGGGGGAGCTGGGAGGACCTTGGACTTTATATACTGAAGGGAACCCTCATGGCTCTCTGGCCTGGAGAGGGAGGGAGTGTGGCTATGTGTGGAAGGGAGGGGAGGGAAAGAGGAGGAGGAGGGGAGGAGATGGAAATTTATAATAAAAAAAAAATCCTTCCCTTGGAGTGACAAAGCATCAAGGGCTATCCTTATCAGTATGTGAACATAGTCTCTAAAGTCTGATATTTTGAAAAGTTCTTTACTTAAAGAAATCACCTTGAAGAATTCTTTATTTTCCAACCACTAAGGAATTTGCTTATATTCAGTGAGATTTTTGCAAATAATAATTTGCATAAATAAAATGTATTAAATATTAATTTCAGGGAAAATAATAGTAAAATACTGTAACAGTGTTCTGAATGGGAAATCAAGAATCCAACAGATATTGAGGAAATTTTCAATGTAAAAAATCTATAAAAGAACCAGGTGCTTGTATAAACTATAGAACATATAAAAGTTTAAAATAACAGTTTATAGATAAATTATGAGTATAGCGATATAAAATGCACACATCTCTTGCCATTATAGTTTCAAAGAAATATTGAAGGCCATGGGGAAAGTAATCTACGAGGGGAAAACTAGAAAACATAAATTAAAATACTTGGGAAGCAGCTGAGCATGGTGGTACAGACGTTTATTTTCAGTACCCTGGAGTCAGAGCCACAAGGATCTCTATGACTTTGAGGTAAGTGTGATCAACTTAGAAAGTTTTGTAACAGCCAGGGCCAAGTAGAAAGACACAGCCTCAAGAAAACAACAGCAAAAGTACTTGGGAACCTTAAATTCTAAATAAACTGTAGACAGTGTAACAAAAGTAAAAACTAATGGAGAAGAAACTAAAACATTTAATAAGAAGGCAATAGCAAAAGTCCAATATACACATATACTTGTTGACTCATATAACACAGAAGCACATTCAATCATACACACATTGCATACACAAACATCTGAAGTATACAATACTGAATACTCAGAATCACAAAGAAAATGAGACTATCTTTACTGTCTTCAAACAGACTGACAGGTCATAGGAAAAATGTTTCAGTGACATATAGTATTTGTCTTGTCTATGGTTTCCATTGTTGTGATTGAAATCTACTACCAAAGCAACTTGGAAAGGCAGAAGTTCACTTTATTTTTTGCTTACAGTTTTCCATATTACTGTTCACCACTGAAGGAAGTCAGAACAGACCTCAAGCAGGACAGGAACCTGGAGGCAGGAACTGAGCAGAGGCTGTAGAGGGGTGCTGCTTATTGGCCTGTTCTTACAACTTGCTAGGCCTGCTTTTTTTTTTTTTTTATAAGACTCAGAACCAGCAGTCCAGGGAGAGCATCCCCCCATAATCCGTGGGCTGGTCTTTTTACTCTCAACCACTAACTAAGAAAATGACTTATGGACAGATCTTACAGAGGCATTTCCACAAAGGAGGTTCTCTGTTGTAGGAGTTCTCTTCTTTCAAATAACTTCAGTTTGCGTGTCAAGTTGGCATAAAACTAGCCGGCACAGTGTTAGACTCTTTGACAATAGTATGCATATATGCATACTACATATCAAAGAATTCAGGGTTGATATTGAAAACACTTCTTTTGTTATCTTAAAAAAGGATATTATCAATGAAGTAAAATGACAGACAAAAAAGAGATAAAAAATTATATAAATATCCTTCTGTGTGAAGTATTAGAGATTTTACATTAGGGAAAATATGGGTTAGAAGGAAATAACCTCATAGAATATAGGGAATATGGTTCTGCATCAAAATAGTGGAAAATAGATTTCCAAGGATTTCAGTATTCTCAAATTTTGATTGTAGGTTTTAAAGAGTACAGTCACATAAATTGTGGCATTAAAGTGAAAGCCTCCATTAAGAGCTAGAACATGAGTGGAAGCATTTCTTACTGTCAAGAAAACTTTGGCTTGGAGAGGGGCGGAGTGGGGTATGGGTGGAAGGGAGGGGAGGGAAGGGGGGAAGGAGGAGGGGAGGAGAGGGAAATTTTTAATAAAAAAATGAGAAAAAAAGAAAATAAAGACAAGTAGTTAAGAATCCCACAAGAGCCAAATTCTTAGAGCATTGTTTACTTGAGACAATTTCATGAAAACAATACCAGTCAAGCATGGGGCTTTCTCTTGCTTATTGCTTTCAGAGCCTTTGCATTTGAAATTGAATAAGAGAGATACCAGATATGGAAAAAAGACTCACATTATTAATCCACAGGAATTTCAAGACATAAGAGGATTTAATCACTAGAGTTTCACCAGACATCATCGGGGGCTTAATATATAGAAATATAATATAGCGGCAACACATTCAGCTTTGCCTTACCACTTCAGCTCTCTCTGGAATGAAGATATCAAAGACACTAGCTTTGTGTCTTCAACTCTAAGAATGGAAGAACTATACCAATACATCACTGAATGTGCTTAAAACAACTTTCCCTTGAGTAATAGAACAGTGGAGTCTATCCTTGCCCATTGCAAGGTATAATTTTTTTCACATCTAACTTACATACACAGAAAAAAACTGTTATAAGCTGTACTTCAATGAGCAAAAATCATCACCATATTGAAGTCAGGTACTTAGCTCTATTTTTCATCATAAGTCTTTCAGTACTCTCTGGTTTGAGGTTACATTAAATGTACAAACAAAGTTAATGTGACAAAAATTAAAATGCTAAAAGATAATCACTTAGCAAAGAACTGTGGGCAATGCAAATACTAAATTTTTAATTTCTGTCTCTATGAATATGATCACATGTGATTTTGTATTGCTATGCTTTTCCAACTACATGATCTATTTTCTCATAAACTTATCAGCCAAAATGTTTAATTCTTTGTGTTCTATATCCATATTTCTATATCCATATTTCTCTGTGATGGTTGGCTTTAATATCAGTTTGCTACAGCTTAGAATTCCATGTTTATTGAATTTTGACTAAGTAACTGTCCTTATTAATTAATTTAATTGATGTGGAAAAACCCAGGAAAATGTGGGCAACACCATTTGGTAATGTCCCAGACTGTAAAGGACATGACAAATGGAAGGTTATCCACCTTTTGCTTGCTTAGCTTTCTCTGTTTACAGTGATGTGACTTATCCTCTTGCTGTTGCAACTTCTTCCTTTGAGGATGCCAGAACCAGTTTTCCTGGAGTTTCATTAACTACAGACAAGTGGTACTTCAAGAAAAGCTCTCCAGATTTTCAGTGTCAGATTGGGAGTTCTACCATATCTACCTTCAGGAACTGAATAACTACCAAGTTGGATTTTCAAACTCTCTAGTATTATACAGTTATTAATATTTCAGCTTACTATGATTTAATATGTTTAACATTTCTTCAGTTTATTGAGTCTGCTTCTCTAAAGAAATTGGACTAATACAATTTCTGTACTATATGTAGTAGCAAGGACTACTATCTAGACTACAACTATGGATTTTGGGGTAGGCTGGCCATTAGAAAACTAATATGTGGAGGAATAAGGAACATGTGATAATACAATGGTTTTTATTTCTTTTTGTTATTGTTTTGAATTTGTCCCATGAGGAAATGTTTCTATTTATGTGGATTTACCGAGTTTTCATTAACTTCATTCAATACTTCCATCTTGACTCTTGATTCTCTTAACTTCCACCTGCTCTACTTCATCTAGCTTGTAGCCACACTGTCTTTACCAACTTTTTATAGTTTTTCTGTACCCTTTCTGAAAATTATAGATGACACCTTAAAAAAATCTCTTCAATCTGAAAGTTTTGCGACCTTCAGTGAAAAAAATTCATGACAGTTGTAGATGGAGGCTATTCATTTATTTCTGGCTGCCCGGAGTCAAAATAATCACACAGAAACTGTATTAATTGCAATACTGTTTGTCCAATTGCTTAACTGTATTTCTGGCTAACTCTTATATCTTAAATTAACCCATTTCCATTATTTTATATTTTACCACGAGGCTTATAGCCTACTGGCAAGAGTCTAGTGCATCTGTCTCTGGGGGCAGCTCCAGGCTTCTCACTGACTCCTATATTGGAGTCAACAAATAAAACAATATTTGAACCACTTCTTCCCTCCCACCATGTTGTTTCTAGAGAGTAAACACAGGTCAGAGCACTTGGCACCAACCATCATTACAAGCTGAATATGCCAAAATTTAACTTTTTTAAAAATTAGCTGGTGGTTTCAATTTTCTATGTTTTACTTTAGTAAAACAATTCAAATATTGTCTTATGATAGTTTTCACAATGAGGGTCTGCTTGTGAGCATATATAAATAAGAGTCTCCTGATTTTATTGACTCCAAAATTAGGTAAGCATTTCATGCAGCACATATGAGAACTATAGTACTATCAACAACCAATAATATTTGCCATCCCTCAAATTTCCTGTGCTTTCCCTTCTTCTGTAATACAGCTTTGTTATGATATTTTGTAAGCTCAGATATGATTTAGTTTACATTTAACTAAATTTATTTTTTACTTATTTTGGGTTTCAGGGATATCAGTGTATACATATATGTATGTATGTGTGTGTGTGTGTGTGTGTGTGTATGTGTGTATGTGTCTGTGTTTGATTATGGAGGTTTGCATGTGTGTGTGAGTGTGTTTGTATATTCAGGTAAAAAACACTGTAGGAGTATATTTTCTCCTTTTATTATGTGAGAATCAAGAGAATCAAGTGGTCAGATTTGGCAATGAGCCCCTGTTAAACTATCTTTTCAGTCCATATTTCTTGATTCCATATCCAGCAGAAATTTATTTTTCAATGGAGTGTTAAATTGTAGAAAGGTTTGAAGTTGAAAGCCAGTTCATTGCTCTAATAAAGATATTGAGGTCTCTTATGCCTGTTTCTAATTTATGGCTGCCAATTGGTTGTCATTATTTATTTACCTTTAATAGCTTTAAAAAATCTTTCATGCCAGTGTATGTCAAGAACGTTCTAAAAGTCAGCCCTACTGTTATGTTGATGACATTAGCTGACTAGCTTCATATCTTCAAGTTCTAACTAAGGTGTCATGATGTAGCAGAATATGATGCCCTTGAAAAGAATATGATACAAACATTTTCCCTGGCACTTCCATTCTGTATGTTATCCTCCCCTGAAACATATCTGAAGAAATGCCAAAGATCTAGTCAGTAGTCCTCCAGGCAGAGAGGCCTTCTGAGTCAGTTCAAATAGCCCTACTTTGATCTGGGCGTCATTATGGACTAGTAATATTAAAGTAAACTATTGAATCCCTCTTGCTCAGTGTTGAAATAGTGGGGGATGTTGCAAAGGACCTCTTCAGCAGCCATGATCTTGTTTCCCAGTGCACCAGGTGTCCTCTGTACAAGAGATGCAAGTCTTTAAGAAATTCATTCTCCCGTGAATATCTGGCTCCTTGCACAGTATTATATAAATCGCAAAACCCAATAAATGCTTGTTGAATTGATGCAACTGGCAACTTACTCACTTTATTCTAATTAAAATTTTCTCTTTAGTTGGAAAATGACTTTTCATTGAGCACAATAAAAAATTTTCAGACAAAGACAATGTAGCCACTAAATGAACCCACATCTTACTTGGTTTGATGAGCACATTTTATTATCTACAGTTTGTTAGCAATTAAGTGCAAAAAAAAACTTGTTTTGTAAACACAACGGGGATTAAAGTAGGACAGGCTCACCAACTTCATGGGAGGCTCTGTAGCTTTGTAATGTGATTCAGATAAACTACTTTCATGCTAGTTGTGTGTGTGTGTGTATGTTTTTTTTAATAATTTTCCAGGGCACATCCTTCTCTCAGAATCATTTAGTAAGAGCAGTATGTAAGCATTTAAGAAAGGATGGTATGGGCATATTAATAAACTCCTATTTATCCAGAGAAGATAGCCCACTTTAATCATCTTGCCTAAAGATCTCCATGTCAATTTAGTTCCTGAATCTTGGAAGTTTTGTTACAGCTGTGTATGAAATATTATGTAATTAAATTTTACATTACATCAGACCAACTGTATAATAAAATGTCATCTGGTTAATTTTGGTTTCCAAATATGTTTTATAGCTAACTCCAAGGAAATACTACATGTGATTCATACTACAAATTGTTATGTAGGCATGTACCAGCATATTTATGGTACTATGCAGAATGCCAAATGATGTACTAAATTCCAATATGGACATGCTAATTTCCCTTGTGTTGACAATATGAAGTTCTTTATATTATTCTTTATTCAGTGCATATCAATCTTGCTAAAGTCATGGAATATGCTTCTGCAGTTTTTGCTTCTTTTCTTCTATTTTGCCTAAAAATGAGCTCCTTGGTCTTTCAAATATCAGTAAACAATAGCACAAAAATTAAAGATTTCAATATAACTGTATAAATATATCAATTACGGTAGGAACATATATAGAAATGTTCCGAAGCAAAGACTACCTACTAGAGTGTTAGTATCTTTCGTAGTCTTTACTGGAAAAGCCTTTAAAGAAATTGGTCTGAGAAAACAAATGACAAATGACATAGGTCAAAGAAAATATTGAGGTGTGGCTAGTATTTTAGGAAAAACGTTAGCTCAAACTAAAAGAGCTGTTTTACCTAATAATGAAAACCATGTGTTCTTATACACACATGTGGCTCAGTGGCAGATCTTATACTTAGCATGCTCAAGGGCCTAGTTTCAAATAACAGCAAAAGGGAAATAAAAAGCAAAGTCAAAGGGGTTTCATTTATTATTTCATTGGAATTTTTAAATTATCTGGAAGAAAATAATGGTTTAATCATGTTTTCATTAGTTCTAGTCATTGAGCTCTTTGCTTTATAAGTATTTTCTAATCTTACTTTCTCCAAACTCATTTGTGGTTGCTATTTTTATGATTGTGTTATTGTTTAGTTTATATTTATTTCTTGTTTCTGTCATTAAATTTGAATTTACAATGGATATCTACATTATTAGACAGGTGTACTTATTTGGCATATTTGAAAGTGATATAAACATACAAATTAAATGGGCAAGTTATCTAAATTAAATATATGAATGATTTTGCTGAAAATTATTGTCTCATTTATTTGTGTAACAAACATTGCCATCATTTTCTTGAATATACATAAAGCAGTAGCCCTGCAGTCAGTAATAGAAGGTTCTGTGGGAGACCTTACATTCTCATCAGATATCCAGCATGAAGTGAAGAGAGGATCATGACTGGGTGTGAATTATAATAGACATGTCTCTCCAGCAATTCAAATTCAGGCAAGATGCTGGTCCAATTGCCCAAACTATTAAATCTAAAATAAATAACAGTTTTTAATACATAAAACATTACAAAATGTCAGTTGTATGTATTGATAAACCCAGGCTAGGTATTTGGAAATTGTAGGTTTTCCATGTCTAATAATGACAGGAAATTCTAAACTTGACTTCAGGATATGAAACCAAAACCTCAAGAAATAAAATTACAACCTCAGTGACATATATGAATGTTAAACAACTTAAAAGACTCAACCAAAATATATATCGAAATTCACATACATACACAAAGAGTGAGAAAGAGTCAGAAAGATTAATAGGACAAATCTAAAAATAGCAGCATTAATTTGTTGTTTTTAGTTTTTTTTTTTTCATAAAGCAATCAGTGTTTGGGCCCTTTTTTTAAGCTTAGAACTTGATAATTTTTTGCAATGTTCTTTAATGATTATACTTGCTCACTCCCACTTATTTGAACAGGTACATTAATTAATTAGTTAAAAACCACGATCTTAGTCCTTGTGGTTGCCACTATAAAAAAATGAAAAGAAAAAAAAAACACATGCGCATCTTCTAAAGAGAGCAAATCCTAATTTGTGGAATATGTTAAGAGAATTTACAAAACAAGCCTTGAGGATGCAGATGTTGGCACACACCTGTAATTCTATCTTTGGGGAGGCCACTTTTCATAGCTAAAGCTTCCAGTGCCATGCATCACATTAATTGTCAAGTCATTCAAATAGAACTAACGAAATATTCTAGAGTAATATGATTTCAATGTTCAATTCTGGGCTTTGAGAAACACAAATTCATTCAAAGCAGAAAAGATATCTTTAACAGTCCAATTAAAGCAATTCAATTGGTATATTGTAGCAATTTACATTACATTGCTATTTTTAATGAAGTCATTACCTACTGTGCATCAGCATGCAAATTATTTGATAATATGAAGCAGTAATTGTCTTATTTTTTTTTATTTGAACAAGTTTAAAGAAATCAAGCAATTGAAAAAGCAGAAGACAATTTGAGACTTTCCACGGCAGATAAGAAGGCACAAGTATTTCCTGACTATATGGCCTCATTTGTGTTGCTCAATGAATATGGATTAGCAATTAACCATTGCGACATTCAAAGCTAAGATAAATTACAGGAATAAATTTAAAATGGACAGTGTGGTGTGTAGTCAGTAGTGATCAGCTTGTAAAAAAGGACCTGGAAGATACTTTCAACTTGATATCGTAAGAAAATTATTGAACAGATACGTTGTCCAGTTATACAATGAATTGTCATTAGACCTTTTGGGAAATTGCTAAGGAAGCAATTAGGCCTGGGACATTTTCCAGAAAAGTCATATTTATTTGGAAATTTAAATAAAAAATAAAATCCATGTTCACAGTCTCGCAGGATTATAATTTTATTTAGAGTTGAAGGAGCATCCTTTCCTCCTTAGACTGTCATTTATTCACCCGTAAGCTGCCTATTGGGCTATGCATTTCTTTTTGAAGAGCCCTTGTGTTTTGAGCTCTATGCACTCAATCCAACGAAGCAAGAGGAGATTTAAATAGAATAGAGGATTCTACCTCTTCTCAGAAATTTGAAAGAATATATAGAATATGTTCTAATTCCCTCATTTTGTCAATATTCATATGGATTAAAATTTAGTAACCAAGGGAAATTACATGTTCGCTCATTTCTAAGCCATAACTAGGAGGCATTCTTCTGTTGTTTTCAAATTTTCCCTGAGAAAATTGGCTTCTCTTTGTTTATGAGAGGAACTTAAAGGAGAATCTTTATTTGTACAATAGAATAATGAAAGGAGAATCTTAGTTTATTATTTTACTTGGGAAAACACAATTAACAACACATATATTATTTTCACTAGGCTCAAAAGCTAGATAACAAATTACAGAATTCTAACAGGCTGTCTCATATAAAGCCTCCAGTGCTTTCACTAAACACAAAAGAAGAGGTGTGTCCTATAAACTATGAATTATGGGGTGCTTACAGTAATGTTTATACGAAAGGTTCATCAAAAATAATATAGGGATGAATAAGGATATGTCCACCAGAATATAAAGATGTATGCATACACAGGGACAGATTATTGTTTTCAATAAAGATGAATGTCCAGACTTCTTATATTTCTAGGAATTAGGTTTTCTAAATTTCAAGTATGACATAAAGAATAAAGATTGATTTCAGACTTGGGTAATGTAAAGATTTCCTGAAGTAATCAAGTTGAGGGTTTGAATTACCTACCCAGTATTGAGGTTAACCCAACTTGGACAGGAAATTTTACCAACAATATGTTAGGTCTGTATAGTAAAATCTTGTTATATACTCACTTCAGTGTTCTCATACCCTTAAATGATGTTATAATAAAAACAAGCCGGGCGGTGGTAGCACATGCCTTTAATCCCAGCACTCGGGAGGCAGAGGCAAGAGGATCTCTGAGTTCGAGGCCAGCCTGGTCTACAAGAGTTAGATCCAGGACAGGCTCTAGAAACTACAGGGAAACCCTGTCTCAAAAAAAAAAACCCAAAATAAAAACAATTCAGAGGGAATAACAAATATTAATATTCTTGGGTCTCTTTGTTTCAAAATGTAAGGACAAAGGAAAGATTCACTTATTATATTTTTAGTATACAATATTTTATAAAATAAATTATTAAATTCAGTGTAGTTTAATCCTATGCTGGTTCTTTCCCTGTCTGGCTGGAGTTGGTGAGCTCCCATTAGCTCAGGTAAACTATTTCAGTGGGTGTCCCCATCATGGTCTTGACCTCTTTGCTCATATTCTCACTCCTCCCACTCTTTAACTGGACTTTGGAAGCTCAGCCCAATGCTTTACTGTGGGGGCGCTGCCTCTGTTTCCATCAGTTGCTGGAGGAAGGTTCTATGATAACAATTAAGGTTGTGAAGTGTGATGTTTCTTTGATTCATTTTTCAGCAATTTATCATCTATATATAGGAGGGCTACTAATTTTTTGAAGTTAATCTTGTGTCCTAAGATATTACTGAAAGTGTTTATCAACTGTAGGATTTCCCTGGTAAAATCTTTCAAGTTACTTAGCATGTAAAATGCTATAGCATCTGCAAATAATGGAAGTTAGACTTCTTTTCCACTTTGTGTCCCCTTGATCCGCTTTTCCTGTTTTTCTGCTCTAGCTAGAACTTTTGAGTACTATATTGAAAGTTATGGAGAGAGTAGACACCTATGACTTGTTCCTGAAACAGCTTTCAGTTTCTTTGCATTTATTTGATGTTGAATTACTGTATATTAGCTGTATTATATTCATGTATGATTCTTGTATCTCTCAAAAATAAAATACAATATTAATTCTGTATATTGTTCTTTAATTAGTTTCCATTCATTGCAACAATGATAATCATTTTTTTAATGTTAAGCTGTTTTTGGTTTTAAGTTGTTCTTATTTTCCAAGATCTTGAGTGTATTATTAAGTTATTAATTTTTATCTTTCTGGTTATTTAGTATAAGCACTGATATCTGTAATGCTTTCTCTTAAATTGACCTAATCTGCATCTAAAATGTTATAGGAAGTTTGGCTTAATGTTCATTTGATTGTATGCATTTTTGAATATCCTACTTCAGTATTCCAAAGTCTTACTGGTCATTTCAGACGACTTTGCTCATGCTGCATTTATTTGTGTCATTGCAGTGCTTTCTGTTATTGGTTTCAAATTTTATTCCAGTCTGCTCTGATAAAATGCAATAGGTAGCTTTGTATTTAGTGTATTTAGTATTAATTTCTTTGTGATATAGAAAGTAATCTCTTTCGAATAAATTTCCACAGGAATGCTGAGAAAATGGGTATTGTTGTTTATTCTATGTTTGATAAAATTTAACTCGTTTTTTTTTGCTTATTTCCATTTGAATGACCTATATAAGCATGAAATAGAGATATGAAAATAAAAGAAAGCTATCAGGGTATTCTGACTTACATGTTTATTTGTTTTTGTTTTATGAGATTGTCAGGCTTAGTACTTTAGGAGTAAATATATATATATATATTACATTTATTAAATTATCATTTTATTAATATGTAATAGTTTTATTACTCTTCCAATTTTAGTTTTAGTTCCATTTTATCTGGTAAGCATAGCTAAAACACCCTGTTTTTATCTTCCTTTTGTTTTAAAGAAAATAATCTACTCTTTGACTCAGTCCATGAGTATCTTTAATATTGTGTTGAATTCTAATAAGAGGTTAAAAAAAAGCTGTGATTTAGTAGGATGGGGAAATAGGGAGGATCTTGGAAGATTTGGTGGAAGAAAACTCTAATAGGAATAAATTGTGTTAAATACATGTTTTCAATAAAAAAACATCTTCACACACACACAAGAAAACCAGTGAGTTATGTTTGTTGCATTGAACTGCTGGTTTGAACTTTCATACTAGTCAGTCAGTCTGCTTCTCAATGTTGCAGAGCTGGGACCATTTACATTTAATGTTCTTATTGAGAAATATTTACCAACTCATGTAATTATGTTGCATGTTTGCATTATAGTTTGTTCATTTTTCTTTCATATTAATTTTAGGAATTTTCATCTTTTTTGATTTTGTATGTAATGAATTCTTTCATATCTTGTTTGTCTCTTGATATTTCTTCTATCTGTGTTCTTGTGATAATCTCTATTCTTTGTGTATAGCCTTTTAAAAGTAATCTAGCAGCATTGGCTTGGTGGGTATAAAATGACTTAGTTTATATTTGTCTTGAAATGTTATTATTTCTCTGTCAGATTTAATAGATAGCTTTGCTGTCCATAGCCATCTTTCTCAGCAGTTATTTACTTTGAAGACTAACTATATCATGTCACGATGTCCTGGTATGTAGGGTTCCTGATAAGAGATTTGGTGTTATTTTGATTTGTTTTCCTTTGTGGATCACTTGGCATTTTCACCTTACAGCTTTTAATATTTTTTGATCTTTTTATTTGATATCTTGCCTATAAATGTCATGGAGAAATTCTGCTCTGTCCGTGTCTACTTGAGGTTATAAATGTCTCTTGTGCTTGTATTTCTCTTTCTCTGGGTTTTGAGACTTATCTGATATAATTTCTTTAATAAATTCTGTAAATGTTTTCTTTATGCTAGCTCCTTCCTCTAGTCATTAATCCTCATCTTTTGTCTCCAGTACATTTCAGAGTTCTCAAATGTTATGTTCATGATAATTTTCTTGTCATGACTGATGCTTGACTGAAATGTTTTTTTTCTTTCTTTATATTATTTCTTTTGTGTTTACCAGATCTATTTGTGATCCTTTCCACCACCTTTTAATTTGATTTGTTTAAGATTTTATTTCTAATACTTTATTAATTTTTACAATTTCAGTTTTTATCTTTAATTGATTAACCAGGTTGGTGATTTTTTCATTTATGTGACTTAAATTCTCATATAGTTTGTTGACTATTTTCTTTGGTGCTGCTGACTTCCTAAGTTACAGTATAGAATTCACATGCTTTCTTGTATCCTCTTTTGGAAAGAAAAGGCCATCTTATTGTTTAATATTTCTATTATTTCTGTGTCCCGATTTGTATAGCTGTGGGCCTAGTTATTTCTTCCCATTTTATTTGGTGACCTTATTATTGCATTGTCAACACTTGAAAGATCAATCCATAAAACCACGCAATAAGGAGAAAACAATACTGATTTGACAACACAAATATCAATCTTTACAAGATGAATAGACTTAAATATGAGAAAGCACACTAACCCATCACCAATGATAATAAAACAAAATAAAGATTAAACTGATAAATATATATGTCTAGATACATATATAGTGGTATGCAATTTAAGATTATTAGGGAAAATGGCAAATGAATTAAACAAAGAAAGGAGACAATGTGAGAGGAAAAATAGGAAAGAAGTAGGCTACATAAAAGAAAGGAAAATAAGGAATGACGAAGAGTGCAATGGATGGCAAAGGAGCAGTTCAACAAAAATTACTTAGGAAGCCAAAACCGGTGTTAGAGAAATACAACGAAGATCATTAAAAATAAAACTATACACTCTAAAAAAGTTAAAGTCAAAATACTACTAAAAGTAGAAAGAGGATCAAAGAAGTAAATGAGGAGGGCAGAAATGAAAAAAAAAAGGAAATAAATGTTTGCCTAAAAATGAACTACACCATGTCAACTAATTAGCTGAACATATGATGAGGAATAACAAAATATTTTTAGCAAAATTGTTATTGATTCTTTAAGAACTACACATCATGCACCTCAGCCCCACTAATTTTTCCATTCTTCTGTATCAGCCCTTCACTCGTTTATTCTCCCCCAGAAGAAGGAAAACTAGAAAAAATAATAAAAGTAAGATAAAATAAAATAAGAATATTAATTAAAAACAACACAAAAAGCAAATAAAAGCCCACTTCATTCCTCTGCCTTTCCATTGCCTTTCCATTTGACCTAGTGGAACTGGGAGCTGCTGTGCATTATGCAGCAGACCTCTTTTCCCGTACATCTTTAATTGCAGATTTTCATTGTTTAAGGAGTTGTTGGTCTGGTTCAGGACCCTGGCTTCTGGTAAACTCAAATACTAGATTCTCATTGGAAACTCCTTGCCGATGTCCTGCCATTGCCTAGAATCATGGAAATCCTGAGCCTATGGTTACACAGCACCAGTCTCTTTACATGCTCCAGCAGGGCATAGGTGGTGTAGCTTTTAGGCAGTACCAACTAAAAGCACTAATTATTTTTTTTCTGTTTGGTAGCGATAAGGCTGCTGGAATCACTCCTCTTAGGTGTGGAGTGGAGCTAGCTCTCCCAAGCCCAATCTGAATGGCCTAAGTTGACACGTGGGGCCATGGAGACATTTAAATTACAGTGGATGACAATCCTGTGTTAGAACCACTTTACAGCCAGCTTGAAGCCTAAGCGATACCGATCTGAGTGGCTTATACTGCCACCTGAGGTCATGGTGATATTCAGGGCCATGCTCCTATCAAGACTATACCTGAGTCAATTGTCTTACCACAGCTGGGATCTGTGTTGATTTCCATGGCCTGAGTCACCCACAAAATATTATAAAAATAATAATAGAGTAATATTTGTCAAGAGAGTAGTAAAATGAAAATAAGTAATCTTTATTCAAGTCAAAGACAAAGGTTTCAAAATAGGATAAAGTGGTACAGTATTTCTTTCTGGTTCTTCGAAAATTGGAGACTATGAGTTACTTGGATGTTAATGAGGGTAGTTGAATTTTGCCTCTTTTTATTTCCTATGATTTATGCTCTAGATGAAACTCTATCTTTCAAATGATCCATGTCTACTAGTGCTATCTTCATTTCGGTAGTTCTCTTTCTTAATGTATCACTGACAACTGCTAAAGAGCATAGCTTTGCAGTTTGTGGCATAGGCAGATTCTCTCACTTTCTCATGACCCTCCAACTTAAATTCCTTCAGTGGCTAACATTCTAGGTGGAAGCATCTCAGAAGATCTTTGGTAGTGTTGGAAGCAAACAAAGAAATGCCTGATGATATCTCCCTGTGATCTCAGGACCTCTTCATTATTACTTACCTTTTTTTATGTGATGCAGTTGGACAGTGATCTACAATTCTTGAAATCCTGGCTTCTGGTCTCTTTCAGAGTGAGTAGAGAATAGTAGGTAACTACATAGGTTCACCCACCCATTAGCTTCAGGCTCAGCACTATCAAATCAAGGTAGTTTTCAATTATGAATATGTAACCCTAGACAAAGGCTATTGAGGATAGAGTTATTACCCCCCGTGCACTTCCTTCCCTCAGTTGAAACTTATAGTGCTTATACCCTTAAGCTTCCCTGATGGCCACATCTGTTGTCCTGGGCAATCTGTCTCCTTGGAATTGTGACACACCAAACTGAGGCTCCAAGACTTGTGTCTGCTTCCTGTTCTTAGATCTCAAGGGCAGCTTAGTTATTTCTGTTTTATTTTATGTTCTTATACTCGAGTGTTCTCTTATGTTGGATATAAATGTAGGTGTGCAAGTGCATGCAAATCTGGAAGCCAGAGATCAACGTGGTTGTCTTTCTTTATTGCTCTACACTATTTTGTTGTTGTTGTTGTTGTTGTTGTTGTTTTGTTTGTCGGTTTGTTTTTTTGAGACAAAGATGTTTACACTGAATCTGAGGGGTGCCCATTCAGTTACACTGGCTAGCCACTGGGAACTGCTAGTTTTTGCACACCCATTGCTTAGGTTTACTGGGACACCCCACAATCCTGACTTTTCTGTGAGTTTTGTTTATCTGAATTCAAGTTCTGATGTGTGCATGCCAATCAGTTTACCCACTGAACCATCTCCTCAAATCCAGGGGTAGCTCATATTTAACAATAGACTTTTTTACTTCAAGATGGTTCTTCAAGAGTCTATTTTTGCTTAATCTCCTTTGTCATATCACACAGAGGCTGTCATATTACCTAAATGTCTTTTAGGCATGAGTTGGAAAATTAGAATTATTACAAAAAATGTAAAGAAATACAAGCATTCATTTCTTTTAAAGGGTAAGTGACAGGAACAAAAAAAAAGAATAAACAAGAAAAAAATCTCTGGGTGATCACTGACTTTTTTTTAAACTAAACTACAGTAAATAAACAGTATAAAAAGCTTTAAAAGCTTAACAAAATCAATCAAAAGAAAAAAATCAAAATGCTTCTATGCCTTCTGTGATATTCAGGACATGTTACATGCTGTCTTCCTCAGCTCTTAAATTCCCATACACAGTTACTGTCAACTCTTGTCATTCCTTCTTCAATCAGTTCCCCAAGCATCAGTAAAGTGATAAAGATGTTAATCTCTTTTGTACCCAGCTGGTAGTTAAATTGATTGAATCAAAAGAGACAAGGCCATAAAAAAAAAGCCTGATTCTCATTCTTGGCTCCAGAAGCAAATCTAAAGATAATATAACTCACAAATATTTTGAGGGTTGTAACTATGTCAAAATCCATACTAAATTCCATTAAATCAAATGTGATGACATTTGATAGTCTTGTAACATGATACTCTGTGCTTCGTGCCAATATTCATATTTGTATCTGATTTTTTGTCACTTAATTCTCCTTTGAATTAAGACCCATCAAAAAGCAAGCAATGTAAAGCCTTCTCATTCCTTGTCACAGAGGAAATAGGAATTGTACAACAGTCAGCAGCAATAAGCCTGCAAGAACTATGCTAACCCTATTTGTAACCCTAGTCAAACTTAGTTCCAACAGTGTCCTCAATCCTAGACTACCAAGTTTTCAATATTGTCTAATGTCTCATTAATTTTTTTTTAAAAAAATACTTATTTCTCCAGACTCACTTAAAGTTCTAGATAAGTGATTTAAGGGAAACAAATTAAACTATTGGGCATGATCATAATCTATTTAGAGTTGACTATGCAAAATTGAAAGAATATGATATTACACACCGATTCAGGCAAATTTTTTTGGTTTGGTGTTCAGACTCAGGAGGTGTTGGTATTTGAGAAGGAAAATTTTACATTTGCTTAAAAGTTCTGTTCAAATTCTGTCAAAATGGGGTAGAGACTTTTTGGAGCATATGAAATGTGACAAGACAGTCACCAGTCTTCAATAAATAATAAAGTTTCAAAGCTGTTATTTAAATAGCTGACAAGCACTTGGCAGTTACTTTTTCTTTTAAAGATGGCCAGTAATAATAGACACAAAAATAACATCTACTTTTAAGATGTTCATAACTATTGTTTTTAACTTTGGGTAAATTATAGTGAATATCTAAACAAACGCTGAGTGTAAAAAGCTTTAAATACTGAATATTTTTTCAAAATCATATAAAGACCAATATGAAGTATATTTTTTTTTCAATCTTAGCTTTATGGTCTTGTTTTCAAGATGTCTGAATAACACCATGTTTGTTAACGAGATTGACTGTTTCACTATGTCATGTGAAGAAACTTATTCTATCTTTGAGAATATTGCATTGATTATTTATTTATAATAATATGTGGTAAGAAATACTTGTGAATTGTTGTAAGTTATTATGGGACTCTTTTGATCTATGCACATGTTTCTAAGAAATTATTAACCATGATGATGAGAAAATGGTTCTATGATATGTCATCTACAATGGAAATATTTCAGCCATAAATATTGCATTTAACCACATCAAAATAAGAAGAATTACTTTATTCATCACCAAATAATATAGTCTTTTAAAAATATACCATGCTTGATATTGGAAAAGGAGGGAAGGTGAGTCAGGCACTAGACGGATAAGGGAGAGCAGAGGCCACGCCAGCCTAGCTTACATGGCTTCCTCATGATTGCCAGCTCTAGAATGGTCAGAGATCATTGTCAGCACCCAGTGGTAGGGATGGAGCACTGCTGTTTGTATCACACACACACACACACACACATACACACACACACATACATACATACAATAATGTTTGAATGTGTACAGACATATGTAACAGGCTATATGGATGGCAGTGGTTCAGAATTCGACTCTACCACAAATCTCTGTATTTAGGAGATGCAAACAAAACCAGAGAAAACAATGTAGAAATTACGTTCTAGTGAGTCACAGGCTTCTGTTATCTTTAGATATCTGTTAGCTTATTTATACAGAAGAGGGAAAGGCTTAGAAGAAAGGGTCTACTGTATATTGCTGCATTTGAAGTTGAACTTAGACTTTTAGATACTGTTTCACGGAACTACAAAAAGTATCACACTGAGCAGTATAACCTAGGCCCTGAGGGGATATATATATATATATATATATATATATATATATATATATATATATATATGGTATTTGTTTGAATGTATGTGGATATTAACAGTTAAGTAAATGATAACTAAGATATAATGCATAGATGCAGAGAGGTTAGGTGTAGAGGAAGTATCAAGGAGAGGGACACATGTATGCCCCTAGAAGAAAAGAATAGAAAAGATTTAAGGGAAGACTCAGGGCAGGTAAAGACAGAAAATGAAGGAATGATCAGGTTAATGGGGGAAGGAATATTGGATAGACTGAGAGATTTCAGGGTGAAACTGAGGAGCATTTGAGGGATGATGTGGAAACCTAGTGCAGTGGAAACTCCTAAAATATATGAAAGTGATCCTAACAAGGTCTCTTATAAATGGATAAGGATGCTTAACTGCTCATCTCTTGTTACTAAACCAAGCTTTGAACATGGAAAAGTCCTGCTGCTATCTACATATAGCTTTCACCCTAAGTTCTAGTATCTTTTGTTCAGGAAGGTACTCTGAAATTTGCAAAAAAAAAAAAAAAAAAAAAAAAAAACCAACTTAAATACCAATCCAGCAACAAAACCTCTGACTTACAATTTGTCCTGCCTGCAAGATATGCTAGGGACACGGTGGCACAGAACATGTAACAATAGTCAACCAATGTCTGGTTTGATGTAAGATCCACTCCACAGGATGGAACCCATATCCAACATTTCTTGGGTGACAAAGAACCAGAGACTAGATGTCCGAGAGACCTCAGTTAAAAACAAATGCTATGGATATTAAAAATATATTAATAAAATGACTTCTAATGATATTCTGATGTACACATTGATCAATGACTTATTCAGTCATCATCACAGAAGCTTCCTTCAGTAGCACCAGATGGGAACAGATACAGGGACTCAGACAAAGCCATTGTGCAGAGAGAGTCTAAACAGAATCTCTCCTTCAAATCCCTTCCCACAGGAAATACCCCTCAGATGTAGATGGCAAATGTGTAAAAGCCAAAGGGGATGGCATATCAGAGTAGAACAAGGTTCTCTGAATCAGCTAAGCAAGGCAGATATGAACTCACAGAGACTGAATTGGCAAGTCCAGTCTGCCCCAGGTCCCCTTCTTAAATGTTACAACTTTTACCTTCATGTTTTTGTGGAATTTCTACGGGTAAGAGAGTGGATCTTTGATTCTTGTGCCTTTTCACATAACTTTTTCCCTTCTTCTGGGTTGCCTTGTCAAACTTAAATGTCATGGTTTTTACTTTACCTTATTATACTCAATTTTTTAATGCTTGGTTGTTATCTCTTAGAAACCTACCTGTTCCTTTCGAATGAAAGACAGAAAGGAAGTAAATCCAGAGCAGATGGGAGATGACAAGAACCAGTAGGAGTAGATGGATGAAAAATTAATCAAAACATATTGCATGGGAAATATATATTTTAGTAAAAGAAAAATAATTAAATCTAGTTCTGAAATTATAATTTTTAAATTATTGGAATGGTTCTTGTATTTTTTCAGTCCCCCAAATATTGTCTCAAATAGAATGCTCGTCACAGAGGCTAAAACTTAGGGACATTTTAATCAAACAAACAATATTCTTAAATAAAGACTCTACATGCCTGATACCCAATTCCCTGCCTTTCTATCTGATGCATTGGTGTCTGTATTTTGACAGAAATGTGGATTATTTCCATTAGCTTCCAAGTTTCCTTAAGTTTAGGGGAAGAAAGGGTAAGAGTAATTTCTAGCATCTAAGTTTTCCTATTTTTGTCTTGACTACAGAATGAGAAATATCTACTCTATTTGCACAGCTTCTAAACTGCCTCACAAGAGAATTCATGATTATTGCTTTGTTTACAATCCGAAACCAGTAGAACTATTTGACTGCAGAACATGTCTACAGCCAGATTACTGTTCATAATATTCACCTAGGTACACATTAAGAGCACCATCTACAGTGATAACTCCTTCCTATTCATTTTAAACCCATGCAAGTAAAATTTTACACGAAAACCTCTTACTCTTGTGCTTGATATATATGAGGCTCTTGTTAGTTCTTTTTCCTGATAAATAGATTCTGCTGAAAAAGCGGGTAGAGAATAAACAGTTATTTTCCTAATTGAAATAGGCTTATTCTGTCAAAGTCTGCTGGACTAGAATATATCAAGATTTCAAATATATGAATGAATCTGTATGACCTCAGTTTCCACTTAAATAAATGTTTGAGATCTTAAACAGGAACAAAAATCTAGGATTCCAACCCTTTACACTCTAGTTAGTCGATGCCCTATATCCTATTTTTGAACTAAGTGACCCTGCTGTTTTCTTTGCTTTATTTCCAGACGAGTTAATCCCAACTTTTGTCCTTCACAAATATTTCTGGTCTCCTTCAGTCTCTGAAGAAAATAAATTAAAGGGAAATGTTTACATGTGAAAGAGATGTTTATCTAGGCTTCTTCCACATGTCTCTTTTGAGATCAACTTTAGGGATTTCAGAAGTTCAGATAAATGAATGCACAATGAGCACACCGTTGTCCCTGATTTTAATGCATATGACATACAAAAACATGTTATTGTAGTCACTGCCTTCCACTTAAAGTAGCTTGATCTTCAGTTGGAGATGATCAGGAAGCTTTCCAGTACATTGCTTATGAGACACTTTAGTAAAAGGACTTAAGAATGGAATGGCATTCCTTGTTTCCACTAACTTGGATTATTAGCCGGTGTGTTAGATGGTATCTACAAATGGGCCCTGAAGTTGTAGCTATTTTCCTCTTACAAAGCAGCAGCATCAGCAGCAGCAGCAGCACTGGGTATACAAGTGATTGGTCTATATATAGCAGATACTGATACTCTTTTTCTGAAGTCCATGATGAGGAGCTATTGACAATGGATGACTGATAAGGAGTACAGAGTTTTGAGAGACAGTTTTCTTTCAGGAATGTGGGAATGAAAGGATGACCTTTTCCCTTATTAAAGATCCTACAGTCATCTCTATACAAACATCACTAAATTGGTTCACTGTGCTAAAAAGAGAACAACAACCAAAGCAAACACAGAATACCTGAAGTTGCAATAAAAACAGTGAGGGAGCAGGGGAAGAATTGCAGAAAAAGAAAGAAATGGGAAGGTTAATTAGATCAAAACCTCATTGCGAGTTTGTATAATGTTCTGAAATAATATACAAAGAATAAATAATGTAAGGCACAACCTCTTAAACTGAACTATAAGTAAATATTTACATATATTGTGTCAAATCTTCTCCTTTATCTCAAATCCTTTAAGATGATTAATATGCTGATAGCTAAGGTGACTGCAGTTTAAAATGTTGACTATCTTACCATGAGCATGTAGATGGAAGGGAGCGATGTGAGGATTAAAATGAAAGCTTCTGCTCTGGAGCAGTTGGATGTGCTGATTTATCTACAGTATCTTTATAAAAGCAAGAACCTATGGCCGTTTGAATGAAAATGGCCCCAAAGGGAGTGGTATTATTAGGAGGTATGGCCTTGTTGGAGTAGGTGTGGTTTTACTGGAGGAAGTATGTCATGGTGGAGGAAGGTTTTGGGTTCTCATATATGCTCAAACCACACCCAGTGTCTCAGATCACTTCCTGTTGTCTGTGGATCAAAAAATGTAGGATGCTTGGCTTGGTCCCTTCCTCAGATCCTTGATAAACTGCATGTCATCATATTGAACTATGATGTTAGCAGATTAAACCTCTGAAAATAAAAGCCACCCCAATTAAATGATTTTCCTTTATAAAAAATGCAGTGGTCGTGATGTCACAGAAATGGAAACCCTAACTAAACAGAAGTTTATAACAGGGATTGGGGTATTGTTGTGATAGACCAGATCATACTTTTGTTTGAAGGGATGTGAACCTTGGATCTGTGTATGAGAAAAGCAGTTGAATGATTTAAGTGTTACTTAGTGGGTCATATTATAAGCAGTGTGGGAGAGAGTGGTGCTGAGGGTAATTTGAACTGTGGAGGAACTGGCTCAAGTGGTTTCAGAGGAGAAAAATTCTAAAATGTGGCATAGAGATCATTCTTGTTATACTTTGTTATATTTTGCCCTTGACTGAAAAATCTGTCTGAGAATAAAGTAAAGAGTTTTGGATTAATTCCATTGGCAAAAAAATCCCAAATCAACATAATATAGATACTGCTATGTGTTTATTAGTGGTAAATATAATGAAGATTTATAATGAAAAGAAACAAGTTGAGCAAGGAAATAAATATATAAAATGTAGAACAATTTCAGAAGAAAAGGAATACCAGGAAATGGAATAGAGTTAAGTCCTATGTTCAAAAAGATAAACAGACAAAGAAACACAATACAGTGAGTGATGCCCCCAGGGCAAGATCACACACAGCTAAGATTCCAATTCTTGGAAAAGAATTAAAGAAAAGCTTAGGTCTGGTTTGGTGGTACATGCCTTTTATCTCAGAACTCTGAGAAAGAGGTTGGTAGATCTCTGAGTTTGATGCCAGCCTGGGTTTGCTCAGCTGGTTTTTGGTCTTGCCTTGCTCCAGTATTTCCTCCTTTCTCTAAGTTTTGGAAGAGTAATGTATATCATGTGCCATTATATATTGGAAGTATTAGATATGTTTTCTTATTTTGATTTTATAGGAGATTGCAGTTAGGAGATTTAATGATTATTAATAAAATACTTTGAATTTGGACTTTTTAAACTTTGAGACTGTGGTCGACTATGGGGACTTTTGATGTTGGACTAAGTGTATTTTGCATTATGATATTGTTATAAGCTTATGGAGACCAGGGAGTGGAAAGTGGCAGTTTGAATCTAACTGGCTCCCATAACCTCGTAGAGAGTAATGCTGTTAGGAGGTGTGGCTTTGTTGGAGCAGGAATGGTTTTGTTGGAGGAAATGGTATAACTGTGTGTGCAGGATTTGAGGTCTCATATATTCTCAAGTCATGGCCATTGTCCCAGACTATACAATAAGTCCCTAGACTCATTGGTAGGTCCCAGGACCTACCAAAGATATTTACTTTGGTCCCAAAATTAGCGTAAAATGGTTAAAAAAAAAAACAGAGAAAGAAACACAATTTGGCCACAGGCAAATCCTGACAAGGAAAACAAACCAATCAAATCCTCAGGCAGTTATTGGCAGTTGAGAATTCCTCTCAGACCTAGAAAGACCCCCCATTTTTATTGATTTTTATTGAGCTCTACATTTTTCTCTGCTTCCTTCCCTGTCTCTCCCCTCTCCCCTTTAACCTTCCCCCAAGGTCCTCATGCTCCCAATTTACCAGGAGATCTTTTTTTTTCTACTTTCCATGTAGATTAGATCTATGTATGTCTCTCTTAGGGTCCTCATTGTTGTCTAAGTTCTCTGGAATTGTGGTTTGTGGGCTGGTTTTCTTTGCTTTATGTTTAAAAACCACTTATGAGTGAGTACATGTGATAATCATCTTTCTGTGTCTGGGTTACCTCATTCAAAATAATGTTTTCTAGCTCCATCCATTTTCCTGCAAAATTCAAGATGTCATTATTTTTTTCTGCTGTGTAGTACTCCAAGCTTGGAAGTCTGGAGTTCCCCCTCATACCACTAGGGGGCAGCCAATCACAAGCCTTGAGGCCTGAAGTTTCCAGTCTCTGCCCTATATAAACGTCCATTTTTCAGTGTTCTGGACCCCTCTCTGCACTGGTTATGTTGCTGATGCTACTGCATGGCTGTTGCCACAGCTGACTCAAATGGATGGAGGGACCTGAATTAACTCAGGAATAAAGACTTTGTTTTTGTTTGTTTTTTGTTTTTTAGGCTCTTTGTTTTTGTATCAGAGTTGATCTAGTGGTGATGATCCAGGTTCTGAAATCTGGGCATAAGAAAAGCAACAGCCTACAAAATGGAAAAGCTTTTTACCAACTTCATATCCAATACAGGACTAAAGTCCAAAATATATAAAGAACTCAAAAGGAAAACCCTAGATATCAAGAAAGCAAATAGCCTAATTAAAAATTTCTCAATAATTCCCCCCCAGAAAAGAATTTTAAATGGTTGCGAAACACATGAAGGAATGTTCAAACTGGTTAGTCAACAGGGAAATGCAAATCACAACTACTTTGAGATTCCATCTTACACCTGTCAGAGTGGCTAAGATTAGATGAAAAGAAAACTGTTCATTTTCTTCATGGAAATAAGTTAGCACCCATGTTTATGAGTTAAATGAATGCTCTCTTCAAGGGTGTACTTGAAACAGGCCAGTTGCCTTTTAGAGTCCTGTAGTCGCTTCTGTTTAGTTACTTTTGACTGTGAAACACAGTAGCAAACTGCAGGTATAGTTTAATTTAGAAGTTTCTACACTTTGGAAAACGGTATTCTCATATGATCATCTGAAAAGATTATAGTTTTGCTGTCAATCTTGGTTACTTATCTATACCTGTCATAAAATACCCTAACAAAAACAACTTATAGGGAAAGAAAGTGTGTATTTTAACTTATAGTTCCAGAGAGGAGAATGTACATTATAGTAGCTCAAATTTGCTCAGCCTTTTAATTGATTTGGCACTCATAAAGCTGAAAGAGAAGGGGAAGTGTGTTGGGCATTCCACCATCTAAAGGATAAAAGGACACATTCATCAATGGATATGTTTTCCATTTAAATAACAATGCCTGTTTCTTGAAAGAACACTAATATAGATTAAAAATAAACATCTTTTCTTATTTTAATAGTCAAAGGAATTTCTTGTAAATAAATACATATGTTTTTATTAAAGAATTGATATAAATTTTCAACAATAAAGTGAACAAACACCAGTATGGAGACATGGAGGATTTATACAACTCCTTCTCTTTCAATTAGCAATGGACCAAGGGTCACACCAGCTTATACTGCGTGGAAGTGAATGCCAGCAATATATGGAAGACTTTGGGGTTTCTATAATGCTGGATGCTTTTCCTACATGAACTTCTTTGTCTAGATGTAATTGTTCATGTTTACAAATTCAGAATCCAATATCCTATCCATAAAACTATGTCATTGAACTCAGTGCATAATCTTTCACAGAAACACGCTACATTGTACAGGACACGAATCCTTTTGGCTTCAAAACAAAGTAATAGAGTGTGATATTTAAATAATTAGTTTCACTTAAAATGTTATTTTCAAAATTACTGTATTGTTGCTTCACCGTGAAAAGAATTTAAGGTAGGGGAACAATGGGTTGACTGTAAAGAATATCCCATTTGACAGGTATAAACTCTGAAGCATAAATACATTTTGAGTCTTTTTTCAGACGTGCCCTGATTCTCTTGTCTAAGCAAATGCATTGTCCTTGATAAATTAGTCTAGTCAGGTATAAAATGAGCATAGTAGTATTGTGTCTAAGGTTTTCTTTGACTTCAAGTTATCAAGATGGTCATGATTAACCATGTTTACCTATGAAAAAAATAGAATCACAATAATGTGAGTTTTAAAAATATAAGTTATAAGAACATATATATTACTTTAGCTTCATATGCTAGGATTTCACATTTCATCTATTTCATACATTAAAATATGCCCTACAAATTTTTATACCTGTGACAGAATCATTTAGAAATAACCCTTGTTGATGCTTCATGTGGGGAATGAATGCTCTGCTCTTAAGTTACCCTCTGGGTACATCCGTTTTGCACCATATTCTCATATTCTCTTCACCATTAGAACCTCTGTTATGTGGACTGAGTCTTAATTACTGTTTTTTAATGACAATAGATCGTTAAGTTGGGATATCTTAACTTATATTTTAGAATTTTTTATTAAAAATTTCCATCTCCTCCCCTCCTCCTCCTCCTTCCCTCCCCTCCCTTCCACACATACCCCCACTCCCTCCCTCTCCAGGCCAAAGAGCCATCAGGGTTCCATTCACTATGTTAAGTCCAAGGTCCTCCCAACTCCCCCCAGGTCCAGGAAGGTGAGCAACCAAACTGACAAGGCTCACACAGAGCCTGTCCATGCCATAGAGTCCAAGCCCATCGCCATTGTCCTTGGTTTCTCAGTCATCCTCCACCGTCAGCCACATTCAGAGTGTCTGGTTGGTCGCATGTTCCATCAGTCCCATTCCAACTGGACTTGGTGATCTCCTGTTAGTTCTGTCCCATCGTCTCAGTGGGTGAATGCACACCTCACAGTCCTGACTTTCTTTTACATTTACATTTAGAGAACATGACAGAGTTCATTATCACCATAATATTTCATAAATATAATGAAATTAAACATTCAATATTTTTACTATTGAATGATATCTTTAAAAGCATGACATGTACTCATATCTCTTTCGATGTATTGTTAACTATTTTGTGTCCCATAATTTACTTTTACAATTATATTCTTTTTTTCCCAGTTTATTTATTTTTTATTAAAAATTGCCATCTCCTCCCCTCCTCCTCCCCCTTCCCTCGCCTCCCATCCACCCATACCCCCACTCCCTCCCTCTCCAGGCCAAAGAGCCATCAGGGTTCTCTAAACTATGTTGAGTCCAAGGTCCTCCCAACTCCCTCCAGGTCCAGGAAGGTGAGCAACCAAACTGACAAGGCTCACACAGAGCCCATCTTTTTCGTAGAGACCAAGCCCATCGCCATTGTCCTTGGCTCCTCAGTCAGCCTCCACCATCAGCCACTTTCAGAGTCCGATTTGGTTGCATGTTCCATCAGTCCCATTCCAAGTGGACTTGGTGGTCTCCCATTAGTTCTGTCCTGCTGTCTCAGTGGGTGAACGCATCCCTCATGGTTCTGACTTTCTTTCTCATGATCTCTCTCCTTCTGCTCCTCATCAGAACTTTGGGAGCTCAGTCCGGTGTTCCAATGTGGGGCTCTGTCTCTATCTCCATCCATCGCCAGGTGAAGGTTAAGGCTTACAGTGAGCCCGGCCATGCTGTAGAGTTCACATTCATTGCCATTGTCCTTGGTTTCTCAGTCTTCCTCCACCGTCAGCCACATTCAGAGAGCCCGGTTTGGTCCCCTGTTCCATCAGTTCCATTCCAACTGGACTTGGTGGTCTCCCGTTAGATCTGTCCCACCGTCTCAATGGGTAAACGCACTCCTCACTGTCCTGACTTCTTTGCTCATGATCTCTCTCCTTTTGCTCCTCATCGGGACCTTGGGAGCTCAGTCCGGTGCTCCTATGTGGGGCTCTGTCATTTTCTCAATCCAATGCCAGGTGAAGGTTCTATGGTGATATGCAAGATATTCATGAGTATGGCAATAGGATCTGGACATTTCTGGCACCCTCTCCTCAGCTGCCCAAGGACCTAGCTGGGGGTGTCCTCTGGACACCTGGGAACCCCTCTAGAGTCAAGTCTCTGCCAACCCTAAAATGGCTCCCTTAAGTAAGATATATAATTCCTTGTTCCCATATCCACCCTTCCTATATCCCAACCATCCTATTCCCCCAAGCTCTTCCCATCCTCTACTTCACACTTTTCTCGCCCCATCCCCCCTCCCCCATCCTACCCCACCCCCATGTTCCTATTATTTGTCCGGCAATCTTGTCTACTTCCAGTATCCAGGAGGATAACTATATGTTTTTCTTTGGGTTCACCTTCTTATATTGCTTCTCTAGGATTTTTACGAATTATAGGCTCGATGTCCTTTATTTATGGCTAGAAACCAATTATGAGTGAGTACATCCCATGTTCATCTTTTTGGGCCTGGGTTACCTCACTCAGAATGGTGTTTTCTATTTCCCTCCATTTGCATGCAAAATTCAAGATGTCATTGTTTTTTACCGCTGAGTAGTACTCTAATATGTATATATTCCACACTTTCTTCATCCATTCTTTTACTGAAGGGCATCTAGGTTGTTTCCAGGTTCTGGCTATTACAAATAATGCTGCTATAAACATAGTTGAACAGATGCTTTTGTAATATGATTGGGCATCTCTTGGGTAAATTCCCAAGAGTGGGATTGCTGGGTCCTGGGGTAGGTGGATCCCAAATGTCTTCAGAAACCTCCACACTGCTTTCCAAAGCGGTTGCACAAGTTTGCATTCCCACCAGCAATGGCTGTGTGTACCCCTTACTCCACATCCTCTCCAGCAAAGGCTATCATTGGTGTTTTTGATTTTAGCCATTCTGACAGGTGTAAGATGGTATCTTAATGTTGTTTTGATTTGCATTTCCATGATTGCTAAGGAGGTTGAGCATGCCCTTAAGTGTCTTTTGGCCATTCGAACTTCTTCTGTTGAGAATTCTCTGTTCAGTTCAGTGCCCCATTTTTTAATTGGGTTCATTAGCATTTTAAAGTCTAGTCTCTTGAGTTCCTTATATATTTTGGAGATCAGACCTTTGTCTGTTGCGGGGTTGGTGAAGATCTTTTCCCAGTCAGTAGGCTGCCTTTGTGTCTTAGTGACAGTGTCCTTTGCTTTACAGAAACTGCTCAGCTTCAGGAGGTCCCATTTATTCAATGTTGCCCTTAATGTCTGTGCTGCTGGGGCTATACGTAGGAAGGGGTCTCCTGTGCCCAAATGTTGTAGAGTACTTCCCACTTTCTCCTCTAACAGGTTCAGTGTGTTCAGATTGATATTGAGGTCTTTAATCCATTTGGACTTGAGTTTTGTGCATGGTGATAGACACGGATCTACTTTCATTCTTCTACAGGTTGACATCCAGTTATGCCAGCACCATTTGTTGAAGATGCTTTCTTTCTTCCATTGTGTACTTTTAGCTCCTTTATCAAAAATCAGGTGTTCGTAGGTTTGTGGGTTAAGATCTGGGTCTTCTATTCGATTCCATTGGTCGACTTCTCTATTTTTATGCCAATACCAAGCTGTTTTCAATATTGTAGCTCTGTAATAGAGTTTGAAGTCAGGAATGGTAATGCCTCCAGAAGTTCCTTTATTGTATAAGATTGTTTTGGCTATCATGGGTTTCTTGTTCTTCCATATAAAGTTGATTATTGTCCTCTCAAGATCTGTGAAGAATTTTGATGGGATCTTTAAGGGGATTGCATTAAATCTATAGATTGCCTTTGGTAGTATTGCCATTTTTACTATGTTGATCCTCCCAATCCAAGGGCAAGGGATATCCTTCCATTTTCTGGTGTCCTCTTCAATTTCTTTCTTCAAAGACTTAAAGTTCTTGTCAAATAGGTCTTTCACTTCCTTGGTTATTAAGATATTTTATGCTATTTGTGGCTATCGTGAAAGGTGACGCTTCTCTTATTTCTTTCTCTGCTTCCTTATCCTTTGTATATAGGAGGGCGACTGATTTTTTGGAGTTGATCTTGTAACCTGCCACGATACTAAAGGAGTTTATCAGCTGTAGGAGTTCTTTGGTGGAGTTTTTCGGGTCGCTTATGTACACTATCATATCATCTGCAAATAATGAAAGTTTAACTTCTTCCTTTCCAATTCAAATCCCCTTGATCGCCTTGTTTTGTCTTATTGCTATTGCTAGAACTTCAAGCACTATATTAAAGAGATGAGGAGAGAGTGGACAGCCTTGTCGCGTTCCTGAATTTAGTGGGATGGCCTTGAGTTTCTCTCCATTTAATTTGATGTTAGCTGTCGGCTTGCTGTAAATAGCATTTATTATATTTAGGAATGACCCCTGTATCCCTAATCTCTCCAACACCTTTATCATAAAGGGGTGCTGAATTTTGTCAAATGCTTTTTCTGCATCTAATGAGATGATCATATGTTTTTATCCTTCAGTTTATTTATATGATGGATTACATTGATAGATTTTCCTATGTTGAACCAGCTCTGCGTCTCTGGGATGAAGCCTACTTGATCATAGTGGATAATTTTTCTTATGTGTTCTTGGATTCTGTTTGCCAGTATTTTATTGAGAATTTTTGCATCGATGTTCATGAGTGAGATTGGCCTGTAATTCTCTTTCTTGGTTAAGTCTTTGTGTGGTTTAGGTATCAGGGTAATTGTAGCTTCATAAAAGGTATTTGGCAATGACTGTTCTGTTTCTATATTATGAAATACCTTAAGGAGTATAGGTATTAGGTCTTCTTGGAAGTTCTGGTAGAATTCTGCATTGAACCCATCAGGTCCTGGGCTCTTTTTGGTAGGGAGGATTCTGATAACAGTTCCCAATTCTTCGCGACTAACAGGACTATTTAGAGCATTTACCTGGTCCTGGTTTAACTTTGGCATATGGTATTTATCTAAAAAACTGTCCATTTCTTTTTAATTTTCCAATTTTGTGGCATACAGGCTTTTGTAGTAAGATCTAATGATTCTTTGAATTTCCACTGTGTCTGTGGTTATGTCCCCTTTTTCATTTCTGATCTTATTAATTTGAGTGTTCTCTCTCTGCCGTTTGATTAGTTTGGCTAGGGGTTTGTCAATCTTGTTGATTTTCTCCAAGAACCAGCTTTTTGTTTCATTGATTCTTTGGATTGTTTTCTGTGTTTCTATTTTGTTGATTTCTTCCCTCAGTTTGATAATTTCCAGTCTTCTATTCCTCCTAGGTGAGTCTGCTTCTTTCTTTTCTAAAGCTTTCAGGTGTGCTGTTAAGTCTCCAATGTGTGCTTTCTCCGTTTTTTTTTTTTAAGTGGGCACTTAGTGTTATGAATTTTCCTCTTAGCACTGCTTTCATAGTGTCCCATAAGTTTGAGTATGTTGTGTCTTTATTTTCATTAAAATCAAGAAAGACTTTCATTTCTTTCTTTATTTCTTCCTTGACCCAGCTGTGGTTCAGTAGTTGACTGTTCAGTTTCCATGAGTTTGTAGGCTTTCTGGGGGTAGCATTGTTGTTGAATTCTAATTTTAATCCATGGTGATCCGATAAGATGCAGGTGGTTACTAATATGTTTTTGTAACTGTGGAAGTTTGCTTTGTTACTGAGTATGTGGTCAATTTTCGAAAAGGTTCCATGAGCCGCAGAGAAGAATGTATATTCTTTCCTGTTTGGGTGGAATGTTCTATAGATGTCTGTTAAGTCCATTTGGTTCATTACCTCTATTAAGTCTTTTAATTCTCTGTTAGGTTTCTGTCGAATTGACCTGTCCATTGGTGAAAGAGGAGTGTTGAAGTCTCCCACTATCAGTGTGTTTGGTTTGATGGCTGTCTTGAGTTCTAGTAATGTTTCTTTTATATAAGTGGGTTCTTTTGTATTAGGGGCATAGATATTCAGGATTGAGACTTCATTCTGATAGATTTTTCCTGTAATGAGTATAAAGTGTCCCTTTCCATCTGTTCTGATTGATTTTAGTTTGAAGTCAACTTTGTTAGAAATTAGTATGGCCACACCGGCTTGTTTCTTAGGTCCATTTGCTTGATAAACCTTTTTCAAACCCTTTACTCTGAGTATATGTCTGTCTTTGTGGTTGAGGTGTGTTTCTTGTAAACAGCAGAATGTTGGATCCTGTTTTCGTATCCAATCTCTTAGCCTGTGCCTTTTTATAGGTGAATTGATTTCATTGATATTAAGTGATATTAATGACCAGTGGATGTTAACTCCGGTTGTCATTTTTTATTTGGTAGTAGAGATTGTGTTTCCTTTCTTTGCGATGTGCTGGTGAAGGGTCGCTAGATGTCTGAGTTATTTTGGGCAATGCTGGACTCCTTTGTTTGTGAATTTCCTTCTATTACTTTCTGTAAGGCTGGATTTGTGGCTATGTATTGTTTAAATTTGTTTTTAGCCTGGAATATTTTGTTTTCTCCATTTATAGTGAATGAAAGCTTGGCTGGGTATAGTAATCTGGGCTTGCATCCATGGTCTCTTAGTTTCTGCAAAACATCTATCCAGGACCTTCTGGCTTTCATGGTTTCCATAGAGAAGTCAGGTGTTAGTCTGATAGGTTTACCTTTATATGTTACTTGACCTTTTTCCTTTGCAGCTCTTAATATTCTTTCTTTATTCTGTATGTTTTGTGTTTTGATTATAATATGGCAAGGGGATGCTTTTTTTTGATCCAGTCTATTTGGTGTTCTGTAAGCTTCTTGAATCTTAATAGGAATATCTTTTTTTAGGTTTGGGAAGTTTTCTTCTATAATTTTATTAAATATATTTTCTGAACCATTGAGCTGTATTTCTTCTCCTTCTTCTATGCCTATTATTCTTAGGTTTGGTCTTTTTATTGTGTCCCAGATTTCCTGAATGTTTTGTGATGAGGATTTGTTGGATTTGCTGTTTTCTTTGATCAGTGCATTTTTTTTCTCTATGGTATCTTCAGAATCTGAGATTCTTTCTTCTATCTCTTGTATTCTGTTGGTTATGCTTGTTTCTGTAGTCTCTGTTCATTTACATAGATTTTCTAAATCCAGCTGGCCCTCGGGTTGTGTTTTCTTCCTTGCCTCCATTTCAAGTCTTGCACTGTTTCCATTATCTGTTTGATTGTTTTTCTTGGTTTCCCCAATGAATGATGGATCCTCTGGCAGACTGTCAGGTCTCCTTGCAGGCCAAGCAGCTCACTGACAAAGGGCCTACCTTTCCACAGGCAGTCTAATGAAGAAGGGGACCTCCCACCGGCCTGGGTGCACTCAATTCCAGGTCCCCAGCTCCCAAAGAGGCTGAGCTGTGGGATTTTGTGGCCCCAAAGACGGGAGGATGAGGGGGGATTCTGGGTGCAAGCTGGGAGGGGACAGGAAGAGAGAGGCAGTATCCGGGGAGAATTCCCCCTGCAGGAAGAGCAGGAAGTGTGCGGGTGGCAGGGGGGGGGGAGTTGTGGAATGTCCGTGGTCCCTCTCCCCCATTATATTCTTATATGATAAGAATTTTTCTCTCTATCACTATTTCTAATATCCCATTTTAAGCAATATTCAATAAAGTTAATTCTGTGAATGTTTTTTCTTTGTCAGTTAATGTAAGAATAATTTTTTTTTTTTTGCTTTAACAACTCACTCAAGAAACTGTTTCTTTCTTAATTTTTAACTGCTTGGTTTTGATTTTGACTTGATTGACCATATAGCATGTAATGTAGCAGATCATTCTGTTCAAACTGTTAACCAGTTTGAAGGATACATGCCTTATTCAGCAACAAAAAGAGACACAGAAGCATTTTACATGTGATTATCTACTTGTACATTGCCTCATATTAGATCTCATTTCACTATCTCCCTGTAATAGAAATCAAGTTTGCACCTTATATGTGTGTATTTGAGTTGTTCTGGTTTACCCTATTATGCTATAATTGAGTGCTTTAGCATAAATAACATTTTAATATGAAAGTGATGTTGATAAAAGCAACTTATAATAGACAAATATTCAATGTTTCTATGAATTTCTAAGAACAGTCTAGCAACCCCTTTGTATCTGATTTCTTGTTTCAGCTTTAATTTGTGTTGTTTTATTTAAGTGTCCTCAGTTAGGAAAGATGGCTATTAACTTATTCAACCTAATTTGCCATTTTTGGTAAGTACCAGATTTCCTGGAGACCAAGTTAAAACAAATTGTCATCCTATCCCCAGGGAGACCATCATCTATTCATTTATGCTACCTTTATATATAATTCCTTTTGACTGTCTTTAATCTAATAAAAATAGTATTTTATAAAAAAGAAAAAAGAAAAAAAGCAAGGAAGGGTACTGTGTGACTATACAATGTCACTTGTTCTTGAGCACACTATGCTGTTGCCCATTACTTCACTCCCCTTGGTTCTATTAGAGAAGGATATTGTTGACAGAGGCTGTTCATTAATTCCTGGCTGTCCAAGACCCAAAATAATCACTGAGAAACTATATTATTTGCAATAATGTTTGGCCAATAGCTTACGTGTATGTCTAGTTAGCTCTTATATTCTAAACTAACCCATCTCTGCTAATCTGTGTATCACCATGAGGTCTTAGCCTACCAGCAAAATTCCAGCAGGCTCTGGTGGGGGTGTCTGTCTCCTTGGGTGGCTACATGGCTTCTCCTTAACTCTGCCTACTTTCTCCTCTCTCTGCTTGGAATTCCTGCCTTGTCCTATTTGCTAAGCCACTGGCTGTTGTAGGGAGAGGGCCTGCTTCTTCTTCCTGGCTGCCTGGCTAGCTTAGCCCCAAAATAACCACACAGATATCGTATTAATAAATCACTGTTTGGACCATTATCTCTAGCCTCTTACTGGCTAACTCTCATATCTTCATTTAACTCATTTCTATTAATCTGTACATCGCCAAGTAGCAGTGACTTACCAGGAAAGATTCAGCATGTCTGTCTCTGATGGCTCCATGGTGTCTCTCTCACTCTATGTTCTTCCTCCTAGCATGCAGTTCTGTCTTCTCCGCTTACTTAAGTTCTGTCCTGTCAGGAGCCCAAAGCAGTTTCTTTATTAACCAATGAAAGGAACACAAAGACAGAAGGACCTCCTATACCAACTGGCCAAAAGAGCTTTATTCATTAACCAATAAAAGCAACATATAGACAGAAGAACTTCCCACACCCTGGATATATTTAGAGACACAGTAGTCATTACTACAGCATCATAAAAAATGTGAGGTGAGAATCGTATCTGTTAAGTATTTTCTATCCTTATCATAATGGAGCACAGAAATGAAGAGGACTTGTCTTCTGTGTGATCTATTTCCAACTTGCACTAACTCAGAAACATCAGCATTCTTATCATAAATGAGTTTCCATTAATTTGAACTAAACTTAGTCGAAAATTTGGTTCCATGTCATTGCATCATATACAGGTATCTAGTAGAATACATCATCTGATCTGATAGTTAACACTTTGTTTCTCAGATCAATGGAAGTTTTCCTAGTTTATGGTGTCTAAATGTTAAGCTAGTTGTACCTGGTGTTTTGTGCTGCAATCTTTCTTTATTCTAAAAGGAATTCTAAAAACCAATTTATTTTAAATTTAGTTCCTTCTATGGATAACAAAAAGCAGAAGGCAACTTATTAGTAATATGTATTGTCTTTAAAAGCACATCAACATGCCAGAGATTTTTTCTGAATTAATCTTTGAAATGATTTCCATGTTGTTAATCCATGATGCAGCAGGTTTTTTAGGTAATATTGTGTACTCTAGTAAACCACATTGTGGGTGTTCTAGAAGGCATGATGACAGCCTACAGTGCAAAGACCCCCAATTATGAGTATTTTTTTCTTCAGGCTATTGAAAATGGGAAGAAATTCTTGTAAACAGAGGCGTAGACCTGACTGTCTGAGCAGGCAAACCTGAAAACAGTGCTATGAGATTCCTGTGATTCCACATATTCACATTATATAGGAAGTGTCAGTCCATTAGCTCTTAGCTGTAATGTCTTGTGCAAAACAATTTAAAGACAAAATAATGATTATGTATTAATTGAATAAATTAAAATTATTTTTATCAATTTATAATCACACAGCAGCCTGACTTTTCTATTTCTTTGATTGATTGAAAGTCCATTATCTACTTAAGTTGAAATAAATTTACATGAAAAGAATGAGACAAAAATATTAAACTGTGGTAAGTGAAGAGATGTGGAATTCAAAATTTTTAAATTGTAAGGCATCGTTCTTCAAGGTTGGGCATTGTGGTCTATACGTGAATGTAAGATTCACATAGCGATAGTAAGTTAGCAAGTCATGTGTTCATTATTCTTTGCTTAAAAACATGGTTTTTACATGTTTATTAACTGAGTCATTGCCAGGATCAGGACTAATTTTGACCAACTGATAATCAAATCGGTGTGTTTCCAGTAGTTTACAATGTATCGTTGATGTTTGAAATTGATATTTTTTATCTGGAATTCAGGTTTAGAAATTTACTTAAACTGTGTCTTTATTTCTTTATTGATTAAAATCATAATGAATTATTAGAGGAGCAGAGATGAAGGGGTTTGAAAATAGGAGCTCCCCATGAGTAAGACCAGCAGTGAGAAAACTATAATAAAATTATTTCAATTTTCACTCAATATCTATTAAATAATCAGACAGACTTTGATGAAACATACAAAATGTTGGAGTTTAGACAGTTAGACTAGAGTACATATCACTATGGGCGTGATGGAATGATGGACTCACCTCCACTCATTTATGAAAAAGGAAACCTTGCTCTGTGAACAACAAACAGTAGACAGTTGCTGTTATAAATTTTTATTAAAAAATTTTATAGAGCTGCAAAAATACTTAGAGTGATTTACTGTGCAGAAGTTTGCCAGTTTTTTTAAGATATAGACTCTCCAATTTATTATTTTATCATTTAACTCACTTTATAGCCCATGATGACTTAAAATTGTCATCTTACTTCATCAGCTAAAAATGAAAGAGTTACATCTCTGGGTCTGGAAAGTCTTATTTCTAAATTAAATATTGTTTGATCTTTGATAAATAGATAAGTATAATTTTATGATTATCTACACAAATGTGCATTTATATAATTAACTAAGAAGATTAAAGTGATAATAGGTAACTGTTATCACATATGAATTTCCAGAGAAGTAATTTTATTATTATAAGTTGTTATTTCTGTTGTGAAAGACTCCATGCATTTTGCAATATTAATCCTAGCAACATTTGCTAGACTCCTTTTTTTTATTTTTTATTTTTTTGGTTTTTTCGAGACAGGGTTTCCCTGTAGTTTCTAGAGCTTGTCCTGGAACTAGCTCTTGTAGACCAGGCTGGCCTCGAACTCAGAGATCTGCCTGCCTCTGCCTCCCGAGTGCTGGGATTAAAGGCGTGCGCCGCCACCGCCCAGCTGCTAGACTCTTTTTAAGTGAGCCCCTGGTGGAATCACTGAGAAATATGCAAAGATGAGCGATGCTTTTCCTGTTGCCATATTGAAAACTGTTAAAAAATGAAAATTGTTGCACACATAACTATGTTTTTCAGCATGTAGGAAAAAGGAAAGAAATGGTTTAGTTGGGGGATCAGTGACCATAACTGATTGCTCTTTGTTTTCAGAGTTTCCAGCAAATGACATACATTTCATTTTTATCAGCCTGAAATCTTGTTTTAGTTGTCAAGATTAGGAGAGACAAATCAGAAGTCAAACAGAACTGACATAGAAGTCTCTCTGTGTTGTACAGACCTTTAAATTAAATGTTCCATGACAGGTTAGGCAAATAACTCCAGGGCAAAATCCAAATTGCTTCTTTTTCATTTTGTAGTATTAGACAAAGAGAAATACATTTATAAACTGAATATTATATATTATTCTTTTATTTTGCTTATAAATCCAGAAATGCCAGCTACTCAGTTCATTTAAATAGGTGTCATTAATCTTGAAAATCATTTAGATAATACTGATTTCCCTTTGACATGTGAGGGTTGCTGCTGTCAAAAGATATATTTATTTTCTAATATGACATAAAACATTCAAGGAATAGAAAAGTGTATAATACAGAGACACAGGCACAAAAACATACAGAAACACACCACTACCACCAATACTGCCCCCAATAACAACAACATCCATATGGTTGTCGTATGTAAGATGACAGTAAACAAGAGAAATGACTAATTGACTTGGTATAATTGCACAACACAGCCATAAACACTTATAGATGAAGGGTAATGTTTTCAAGATATAGTTTGTGAAGTGTTGAAATTTCGCTGACAAAAGAAAAACACAATATTTTCTTTTTGAAGGAATCATATTAAATTCACAAATATTTGGACTAGTTAGCATGTGGATTAAAAGGCACTTTTTAAATGTTCTCTGTAGTTCTTTTTTTAATTGATTTTTATTGAGCTTTACATTTTCTCTGCCTCTCCCTTCTCCCTTCAGTCCTCTCCCAAGGTGCCTGTGCTCCTAATTTACTCAGCAGATCTTGACCTTTTCTACTTTGCATGTAGATTAGATCCATGTATATTCCTCTTAGAGTCCTCATTGTTGTCTAGGTTCTCTGGGATTGTGATTTGTAGGCTGGTTTCCTTTGCTTTATGTTTAAAAACTACTTATAAGTGAGTACATATTATAATTATCTTTTTGGCTCTGGGTTACCTCACTCAAAACGTTTTCTAGCTCCATCCATTTGCCTGCAAATTGCAAGATGCCATTATTTTTTTCTGCTATGTAGTAATCCATTGTGTAAATATGCCACATTTTCCTTATCCATTCTTTGGTCAAGGGGCATTTAGGTTGTTTCCAGGTTCTGCCTATGACAAACAATGCTGTTATGAACATGGTTGAGCACATGTTCTTGAGCACAGTTGAGCATCCTTTGGATATATACCCAAAAGTGGTATTACTGAGTCTTGAGGAAGGTTATTTCCTAATTTTATGAGAAACCGCCACACTGATAATGTAAAGGGGCTGTACCAGCTTGCACTCCCACCAGCAATGCAGGAGTGTTCCCTTTTCCCCACAATCTCTCCAGCATAAGTTATCATCAGTGTTTTTGATCTTGGCCATTCTTACAAGATGGAATCTCAGAGTTATATTGATTTGCATTTCCCTGATTGTTGCAAGGGAGAGGGCTATTTGTTCATCCAGGCCACCCGGCTAGCTTAGCCCCTAAATAAGGACATAGAAATTGTATTAATTAAAACACTGCTTGGCCCATTTGCCCTATCCTCTTATTGGATAACTCTCATATCTTGATTTAACCCATTTTTATTAATCTGTATATCACAACAAGGTTGTGGCTTACTGGGAAAGATTCAGCATGTCTGTCTCTACCGGCTCCATGACATCTCCCTCTTTTTTTATATATATATTTAAAAATTTCCATCTCCTTCCCTCCTCCTCCCCCCTCCCTCCGCTCCTCCTCCCCCTTCCCTCCCCTCCTTCTCCCACTTCCCTCCCCTTCCCTCCACCCATACCTCCCCTCCCTCCCTCTCAAGGCCAAGGAGCCATCAAGGTTCCCCACTCTATGCTAAGTCCAAGGTCCTCCCAACTCCCCCCAGGTTCAGGAAGGTGATCGACCAAGCTGAGAAGGCTCCCACAGAGCCCGTCCATGCAGAAGAATCAGAGCCCAGCACCATTGTCCTTTTCTTCTCAGTCAGCCCCCGCTGTTGGCCACATTCAGAGAGACGGGTTTGGTCGCATGATCCATCAGTCCCATTCCAACTGGAGTTGGTGATCTCCCTTTAGTTCTGTCCCACCGTCTCCATGAGTGAACGCACCCCTCACGTTCCTGACTTTCTCCCTCATGTTCTCGCTCCTTCTGCTCCTCATCAGGACCTTGGGAGCTCAGTCCAGTGCTCCAATGTGGGGCTCAGTCACCTTCCCCATCTGTCGCCAGCTGGAGGTTCCCTCACAGTCCTGACTTTCTTTCTCATGTTCTCTCTCCTTCTGCTCCTCATCAGGACCTTGGGAGCTCAGTCCGGTGCTCCAATGTGGGGCTCTGTCATTTTCTTCATCTATCGTCAGGTGGAGGTTCTATGGTGATATGCAAGAAATTCATCAGTATGGCTATAGGAACTGGCCTTTTCAGGCTCCCTCTCCTCAGCTGCCCAAGGAACTAACTGGGGGCGTCTCCCTGGAAACCTGGGAACCCCTCTAGGGTCAAGTCTCTTGACAACCCTCAGGTAGCTCCTTAAATTAAGATATATGCTTCCCTGCTCCCATATCCACCCTTCCTATATCCCAAGCACCCCATTCCTCCGAGCTCCCCCCATTCTCCCCTTCACACTTTTCTCTCCCCATCTTCCCTTGGCCCAGTCTCACCCAACCCTCAAGTTCCCAATTTTGCCTGGCGATCGTGTCTACTTCCAATATCCAGGAGGATTACTATATCTTTTTTGGGGAGTTCAGCTTCTTATTATCTTCTCAAGGATCCCAAATTTATAGGCTCGATGTCCTTTAATTATGGCTAGAAACCGATTATGAGTGAGTACATCCCATGTTCATCTTTTTGGGTCTGGGTTACCTCACTCAGAATAGTGTTTTCTATTTCCATCCATTTGCCTGCAAAATTCAATATGTCATTGTTTTTTACCGCTGAGTAGTGTTCTAGCATGTATATATTCCACAGTTTCTTCATCCATTCTTCCACTGAAGGGCATCTAGGTTGTTTCCAGGATCTGGCTATTACAAATAATGCTGCTATGAATATAGATGAGCATATGCTTTTGTTGTATGATTCCTGCAAGGGAGTGCGGGCTTCTTCAGATTGTGACACAAGGAATAGGTCCTCCTCTGACACTGGGGAGATCCAACCAGTTTCAGTCACAGCAAAGATTGATCTAGGACACCAAACGCCTCCGGGCTCCTTTTGAAGGAAGAGATGGGCAGGCGCCAATGCAGGAGCTCCTCCAACAACATGAAAGGCAACATGACATCACCACAATCCAGACATCCCGAAACAACAAGAATTGAACACCCTACCCCACAAGATATAGAAGAATCCGACCTTAAAAAGTACTTTATGAAAATAATAGAGGACCTTAAACAGGAGGTAAAAAACTGCCATAAAGAAATGGAGATGACAAACAAAAAGGTAGACGAAATAAATAAATCTCTCAAAGATACCCAAGAAAAACAAGAAAAACAAGAAAAACAAGAAAAAGCAACCAAACAGGTAAGGGAAACAGTACAAGACCTGATAAATGAAATGGAGGTATTGAAGAAAACACAATCTGAGGGACGACTGGAAATGGAAACTCTGAGTAAACGAACAGAAACTTCAGAGACAAGTATTTCCAACCGAATACAAGAGATGGAAGAAAGAATCTCGGACTCTGAAGATACTATAGAGGAAATAAACTCACAGATTAAAGAACTAGACATCTCCCTCTTACTCTGCCTTTCTTCCTCCCAGCATTCAGTTCTGTTCTCTCTGCCTACCTAAGTTCTGCCCTATCAGCCAAGGCAGTTTTTTTATTCATTAACCAATACAAACAACACATAGAAAGAAGGACTTCCTACACCATCTTATGTCTAAGAATATTGAGCATTTCCTTAAATGTCTTTCAGCCATTTTACATTCCTCTGTTGACATTTCTCTGTTTAGGTCTGTACTCCATGTTTTTATTGTATTAATTTTTTTGGATGACCAATTTTTTAGTTCTATGTATATTTTGGAGATCAGACCTTTGTCTGATGTGGGGTTGGTGAAGATCTTTTCCCATTCTGTAGGCTGTTTATTTGTCTTGTTCACTGTGTCCTTCGCTTTATAGAAGCATTTCAGTTTCAGGAGGTCCCATTTTTTAAATGTTTCTCTCAGTGTCTGTGCTACTGGGCTTATATTTAGGATGTGGTCTCCTAAATATTCAAGTGTACTTCCCACTTTCTCTTCTACAAGGTTCAATGTGGGTAGCTTTAGGTTGAGGTCCTTGATCCATTTGAACTTGAGTTTGTGTAAGGTGATAGCTAGGTATGGCAGTACAATTTGTTAAATATGTTCCTTTTTTCAATCTTATATTTTTTGCTTCTTTGTCAAAAATCAGGTGTTCGTTAGTGTATGGATTAATAACCAGGTCTTCGTTTCGGTTACATTGGTCCTCCTGTCTGTTTTTATGCTAATACCAGGTTATTTTCAGAACTTTAGATCTCTAGTAGAATTTGAAGTCAGAGATTGTAATGAAATTCTTTTTTTTTGGCTATCCTGAGTTTTTTGCTTTTCCATATTTTCCATATGAAGTTGTGTATCTTTCTTTTGAGGTCTGTGAAAGTTTTTGTTGGAATTTTGACGGGCAATGCACAGAATCTGTAGATTATTTTTGGTAAGAATGCCATTTTCACTATGTTATTAATTCTACCTACCCAAGAGCTTGAGAGATCTTTCCACTTTCTGGTGTCTTCTTCAATTTCTTTTTTCAAAGATTTAGTTCTTGTTATACAAGCCTTCCACTTGTGTGGTTAAAGTTACTCTTGAGATATTTTATGCTATTTGTGGCTATTGTGAATAATGATGTTTCTCTTATTTTTCTCAGCCAATTTATTATCTGTGTATCTTTTTGCATTAATCTTGTATTCTGCTACATTACCAAACTTTTTATGAGTTGTAGAAGTTCCTTGGTAGAATTTTTGGGGTCTCTTATGTAAACTACCATATCAGCAAATAGTAAGAGTTTAATTTCTTCTCTTCTGATTTACATCCCCTTCATCTTCTTTTGTTATCCTATTGCTCTATCTAGGACCTCAAGAACTATATTGAATAGATAGAGAGAGAGAGTGGACAACCTTGTCTTGTTCCTGATTTCAGTGGGATTGCTGTGTGTGTCTCTCCATTTTGTTTGATGTTCGTTGTTGTCTTTCTGTATCTTGCCTTTAGTATGCTTAGGCATGTTCCTTGTATCCCGGCTCTCCAAGACCTTTATCGTGAAGAGATGTTGTATTTTGTCAGAAGCTTTTTCAGCATGTAATGAGATGATCATTTGGATTTTACTTTTTATTTTGTTTTTAACAATGGAAATGAAGATCTGCTGGGTAATAGTTCAAGGTGGCTTGATAGCAAACTTCTGATGTTTTCTTTCTTATCTTTCTGTAGTCTCTGTTTCTTTGATAAAAGATGTTTAGAATGAAGCAACAAGTGTTATGTACTCAGGGGTCAGCACCCTCAAGGTTCGAAGGAATAAATGAGCTGAATTTTTGCTGAAAAGCTAAAGAACATATTGCTCTCGTTGGCTTGATTTGGACATAGTTCATAGCTATACACAAAAAGAATGATTCTGATACTACCATGAGCTTAAAAAGTCTAGAATCCTGCAACCAGATTTTAACCTAAACTTCCCTTTTATTAATTATGTTGCCTAGAGCAAGTCGCTTAAATTTTGCTCACAACTTCCATATAAGGAACATTGAAAAGTAACACTTCTCTCATTGATTATTACGTTTAAATATTGCCTAGCTGACCTGTGTATCATGGTCACAAAAATGCGCACAAGGTTGCCAACTAGCTAAAATCTGACTCACGCAGGTCCATAAATGTTGAAAGCAAAATATATATGAAAACAAAATCTAATAATCATTGCTTTTTAATTCCTCCCTCCCTCGCTTCCTCCTCCCCCATCTGTATGTGTGTCTGTGTATGTGTGTTTGTGTGTGTGTGTGTGTGTGTGTGTGTGTGTGTGTGTGTGTGAAATACAGTGTACTGATACAGGAACACCTTCAGCTAGTAGTTTTTAAGATACCAGCTCACTTGGTCGTGGCATAGTATACCATAAATAATGATGCAAAGTGCATGCTCCCTCTCTTTTCTGGCTGCTGGATTCTATTCCTGTTTCCCTATTTGTGCATAGAACTGTGATCTATAAGTTTACACCTAAATAAATAACCCTTTACTAAACTCAATTCAGAGCTCATGTGGGATTTTTTTTGAGCATCCTTCTTCATATGGCTCCCATGTGGATTCCAACTCTATACATATTGGATGGACCCATACAAATGGTCCAAAAGATCCACCACCCAAAAGGTCTCCCATCCTATCAGCCTAGCTTGATTTCACCTACTAAACTGCTTTTTGTAGGGGGCTGTGAACCCAGACCCTGAATTTTCTATAAACAACTTGTTAGGCTTGCAGCTGCTCCAAGCAAAACAACTTGTTTTCCTGTGTTTGTAGCTACTCTGAGCATGAGACCCTCAAGAGTTCCTGATGGCAGGAGAGTGGTTTCTGGTGGGTTTGGTTGGGGTGTAGCTATCAGTTATGGATCCATATATAAGTGGCTCTGGTACACAACAAAGGGGGTATTCTTGTTTCAGGGATGGCCCATGTCTCTGTCTGTGTGTCTTTGTGTGTTTAAGTCTCCAGGTCCTTGCTTGGCTCATGGATGGTCCTAGTTCAGGCACAGTACCATAGTACACATAGTACGGACAGTACAGCATTTTGCAAATAGCCCTACCTTTAAAATGGTTAACTGAGAAACCAATATGGGTTAAACAATGGCCTTTAAGAGAAGACAAACTGCAGACTCATGTCAGGAACCCTCTGGTATGGGACAGAAAGAAAAAAATTTAGGAAAAAAATATTATTATTATTCTCCATTCCTATTTTTGTCTCTACTTTACCTTTTATTGAAGATATGTCTATATGGATATTGTTTAATTTTTCCACAATGAGCAACAAATTTTTCTGCAGTAATTTTTGAAGATTCCAGGAATAAGATGGGGCCCCAAAACAACAGCTCTGCCTCATTGATATGATGTAATGTTGCTTATAGCACTACTGTAAGACTGATTTTAGGTACAAGCTCCTCAAGATGGTTCCAACATTGTTAGCTGCAATGGTGTACCTTTTTACAACATTTCTTCAAGAACTCCAAAGATTATCCTTAGAAAACCCTTACTGAATACTCATAGACTATTTGCAATTATACCAGATGGTAATCTTGAAACTTAATCATCATGTTGCTTTCACATGATCCCATAGAAAAAACATCACCCCTTGGTGATGACAGCTGGAAATAATTCTAGAAGATGACACCCCCTATCCCAGCAAAGTTTGTCCTCAGGGTTAGGGACATCAATTAGGAGTTGATTATAATTGGTATTGGGTTGTGGGTTGAGGAGGAAATTATGTGGGCTCAGGGATCACTTTGAATAAAAGAGGGAAATTGGATGGGATAATAGGTTAGTGTGATCTTACTCACACTAATAATAATAGTGAGTAATAGAGAGAATACTTGTGAGCTATTATTTATAGGCAATTTACGTTGGCATAGATTCTTGTATATTGATACAAATTTAATCTATATTGAATATGTTCCTATTTCTTTCAACAATATTTGTACACTTAGGCAAAATTATTTTATTATATTGTATGCATGCTTGCTTCTACTTCTGCTTAAGAGATTATATATTGATATAATTTTAGGATATATTTATCATATTGCAATATACATTTCTATCTCTGATCAAGATACTTATACATTGTTTTTATTTTGAGATAATTGTCCTTATTTGTTGCACAGTTCTTTAAAGATTGTTTAATATTCTAATATGAAGTCTCAGTATTTAACCTATATAGGTATTAAGAATTTTTGGTCAATAATCATCCATGTTTGTCATACTTATAGTTAAACTAATCAGGCTCTTTTGATACATAGAAATGCAATGATACGTATTCTGCATAGATAGGTAATCTTCAACCACTTCAAAGAGCTGAAGAATATGGCATTTAAATAACTTAGGGTTCTGTTGACATGAGACATGATTGCTCCTGGAAGACCCAATCTATTCCTGAGAGAATGTTGAGCACTGAAGACACTCCACTTGGAGCTTGTTTTCTTCTTGGAAAAACTAGCCTTTGGTCAAGGAACTGCCCATGCACTTATCAATGACAAAATGCATGATGTCTGGACAGGACAATCAGGATACAAGAAAAAAGAGTGTTGATTCTTGCCAAGAAAGAGTAAGATGGTTTTGAAAAACTTCCTGCCTCTGAAAATGCTTTGTCAGTTACTATAGGCAAAATTTGGTTGCTCTAATGTTGCAAATGAGACTTTGGGTGATTTCCCAGGTAACCAGTTGTCTCTGTCATCTGTTGCACATTTTGGAAGTTGTTTGATTGTAGTTTCTGTTTACTCAAGTAATATTATTTCAATGGGTTTGGGGACTAGATGTTTGTAGGTACTTTCCATTCATGACTTGGTGAAGATTTATCATACAAAATTTAGACTCCTTAGGATAGGACAATTATTGAAACATTTATCACATGTTTCTTGCTTAATATTTTTTATGCTGGTTGTAATTATAATTTTTATATTTGATATTTGTTCTTATTTTATATATTTTTGTATTATGCTTAGAACTCTCTTATTTAACATAAAGGGGAGGTGCTGTAGGAACTCATTCAGTCAGTAGCTTTTAAGTTACCTACCCACTTGTGTGTTGTATCTTATGCTCTAACTGTCTATGTAAAGTATGCACTCCCTCTGTTTTCTGGCTGCTAGATTCGGCTCCTGTTTCCCCGTTCATGCAGAGGACTGTGATCTGTGAGTCAACCCCTAAATAAATAACCCTTTATTATACTCATTTCTGAGCTAGTGTGGACATTCTTTTTAGCATCTTTCTTCAGTGTACATGTGTAAATCAGAATATAATCTCAATTTTTAGTCCTCATGTATCATAGGAAATTAATTGTTTTCTGTTTTGCTATTGAAGCACCTGGGATTTCAGGAGCATCTACCCTAGTTAGCTATCACATGTTTCTTAGGGATCTGAACTCTAGTCTAGTCTTTGCATTTCTGCTTTACCCACTGAACCATCTTGTTGACCAAATTGATTAGTTTCTAAAAGGTAGGTAGTAGGTAATACCAAAACAAATAATAACAGAAGTTAAATGAATCCTTCCTTATATATACCTTCTAAAGTGACATTTCTCCAATTCAGCCAGTACTCTAAAGCAAAAAAGAATATCAGGAGCTTCTAAAGAATGAAAATGCCTAGTCGTCCCACCTTGCTCTTGGGAAAACTGGTCTCATGCCCCTCTAGTATTTATTTTGCTATTACTTGCAAAGCACTATTCTATTTTAGTTTACATATTTTTTATGAAAATAGTAAAGAATAGCTAAATGGGTTTCTTTGAGCCTTTGACAGAAATATTTCAAATTAAATGTTGTCAATACACTTGGAATTTGAATAGTAAATATTGACTGGTTGCATCTTGAGAATTAATTCAACTGGACATCAGCAGACACTTTCATGGCTAAGCCAAAACCTTCCGTGACTTAATATTGATTTTTTTCTTTTATATAGTTCATTAATGAGCTTCTTGAAGGACAGCATGGCATTTGTGAAGAAAGATATATGACAAGGGTAACAATCAGAAAAAAATAATTGCTTGACAAATGGGCATTCTGCTTTCTCTTATACTCTGAACAGCAATGTCCCAAACTTTACTTTGGTCCTAGAATATTGATAAAAACATTGAGCAGGGATCTGTGGATGATATCACGACTCACTGCTCTATCATGAAGAGAGCAAAATTAAAGACACTCTCTCCTCATCTTCTAGTTCTCTATTCTTCTTCAGTAGTAATTCTGATCGTATGTCTCTGACATGGTTTATTTCTTATTTACCCTACAGCATAGAAAGCTGTGAAGCATCAAGAAAACCACATGCCTTCCACAAGCCTTCCACAAGCCTGATCAATAATAACTTTCGATTAGAAAAATAAAACGAATGCTCAGTATTGTCTATTCCTTAATGGACAGAAAATTTCATTAAAATATTGAAATAGTTATATTTTTACAATTGCCAGAGGAACCTTTTTAAGTCAATCAGTTCAGCTGCTATTTGCTCATTCTCTTTAATCACTACATACTCAAGTCAAATTATGCAATAGTTTAAATCTTATGTACAGTGAACCAAACTCTTTCTTCTTATAATGTAATTTCTTTGAGAGACAGGAAAATTAGGCCTAATTTCTTTTTTTTTCTGATAAATTTTGTATACTTGGCATGCAAACATGGAGAGTGGATTTTTATGTACTACACAATGTAAAGGTCTTAGGATTTCATTCTTCAGATTTGTGATTTAAGTTTGTTTGCTTAAACAAAATTTTAGTTGACACCTGAAAATATTTGAGTGTAAAGCAGGGTTTGTCCTTTCCTTGTTTTGTTCTAACAAAAACAAGAGGTTAATTTCCCCACATTTTACTCTTATTTTTCCCTACATGGGATCCAGCACTGTGAAATTCAGTCTTCAGCAGAAAGAAAGACCCTGCAGTTCTCCTAAAACATAGTTCCTTATTTCTTTCTTTAACAAAGTTTAAGCTAGTGTTAATAAATTAAAAGAGAAATGCTTGTGTCTCCACCTCAGCGTTGGTTTATGCCCATTTCATATCATTGTCTGTGCTGCTGTAATTCATTCTTTTGATACCATTTCTGATGTGTAAAGTCGGCTGTCTTCTAAATATCTTATAAAGAGTTCAATTGTAAATAAACTATTGTGGCTGTTAAAAAAACAAGAGGCTAAGACTATTAAACTTTATCATAGTTCATTATCTTTAGTAAACTAGAGAGAAATAAAATTTAACATGGGCAAAAATGTCTTGCTTTTAGTAAGAAAAATTATTTATATAACAATCTCAAATTAGCTATTTTTGAAGGTCAATGCTTTATTCTTGCAAGCAAATTGTATAGCCTTATGATTGAAAATAAATTTGTGTTATTATATAAATGAACACACAGACACATAGACATACACACATAGACATACAGAAACATGTGTTTCTGGTGATTTAAATATGAAGAGGCTATTTTAGAGAATGACCAGATATGTTCAGACAACTTTCCTAGTGCTATCATCTTTGTGCATTTCAATTTTGTCTTTTGGTACACTTGTTTTGATCATGACATCACTCTTGGAAATGAAGCCTTAGCTTTTTTTCTTTCAGAAGACATTAAAAGTAGTCATTTCAACTTAAATTGTTCAAGAATGATATAGGTCACATTCACAGCTTTTAACTGGTATGATATAAGCCTTCCTTTTCCAGCAGGTTGACAGGGTCTAAGTGTGTAGGATGATGAAAAAGAAATCGTGGCTTCCTCGGCTTATTCTCACATTTTCCTCAGTCCCAGAGGTAGTTTTTCAGCTCTTCAAATTCATAAACTTAATTTCACTCGTTTACAATGTGAGAGGCTTTCTCCATGTGGAATCAGTTCATGCTGTTTGTATCACAAGAGGTTGCTAGAGGAGCTACATCAGAGGCATTAGTATGTAATTTTTAAAGTAGCTAATGGAAGACACATTAGTGCCTGATCACCAGAAATATCTGTCCTTAGAACACAGAAGTCATAGGACTCTATAAGTGTATTGTTCCTCCAAAGAACACCACTTTGTGTGATGTACATTGGGGAATTTTGACTACACACGGGACCCCACATTCCAAGTCAGCATTGTATACTCAGTTTTGACTCACAATTTCCCAATAAATACTTTCTTTGTGAACTCACATAGTAAAAGAAAACCTCTGTGAGAGTATCAATACTTGTCCCATTCAATATCACTGTGACCTATTACTTCAAAATCATCTCTGCTCAGATTCCTAGACCAAAGCAAATTGTATAATAATAACAAATAAAGTTGAGTATCTTGTATGGATCACAAAGAGCTCTGTAGCCGTAATTATGACTACACAATGTGTTTAAAACCATGTGTTTTATTCCTTAAAAGGCAAGTCATTTATCTACACCATTTAGTTCTATTCCTATAAATAGCAGACATAAATTTTTGATATATTGGAGATATTGTAGGTTCTCTCTCTCTCTCTCTCTCTCTCTCTCTCTCTCTCTCTCTCTCTCTCAGTTTTTGAGATAGGGTTTCTTTGTAGCTTTTGGAGTCTGTCCAGGAACTAGCTCTTGTAGACCAGGCTGGCCTCAAACTCACAGAGATCCATTTGCCTCTGCCTCCTGAGTGCTGGGATTAAAGGTGTGTGCCACCACCGGAAGCTTGGTTCTATATTTCTCAACTTGAAATTCAAGATGCAAAATATTTATGTGTTGCTCACAAACCTTACCTTAGTGAATGGGAGCTTTATGTGTAAAATACCAAGTTGTTATATCACAGAAATCTTAGTTTTCTAGTTTCAACCACAATTGATGACTATATATTTGTTTTTATTTTGAATCAATTGCAATGACGTTGGATTGAATAACCAAATAAAAGAATTTTATATGGAAATATCTTTGAAATAGGTTCCTTATATGCTACAAGTCAAAAGTGTTTTGTTAAAATGAACATTGTTATTGAAAGATGCAGAAATAAATTTGCCACTAAGTTTAAATATATGACGTCCTATAAAATTAGACTACTCATTCATTTCCCGGCTGCTCAGACCTGAATAATCACACAGAAATTGTATTAATTACAAAATTGCTTGGCCAATAGCTTAAGCTTCTTATTAACTAAATCTTATATTTTAAATTAACCCATTACTTTCGATTTGTTTATCATCATGAGACAGTGGTCTACTGGTAAAGTTCCATCTGGCATCTGTCTCCTGTAACAGCTACATGGTGTCTCTTTGACTCCACCTATTCTCTTTCTATATCACTGTTCTGATTTCCTGCCTGTCTTTATTCTGCTAAGGCATTGGCCAAAACAATTTATTCATTAACTAATAAAAGCAAGACATATACAGGAATTCCAACATCATTTTCAATTTTCTGTCTAAATAACAAGAAATGTTTTAACTTTAACATAGCAAAGCAGTTATCAAGCAAGAATTACAGTTGTAATAGTTCTTTGTGAGTCTAAAGTTTCATGCCTATTTTATCTTTTAGCACAACTAAGGAAAACTATAAATTTTCAATTCTTCAATATCCATTTTCAATTCTTCATAGACCCCAGAAAGATATAATATTACCTATGTAAAAAGGAAGTGCATTGCAAGCAACTTTCAAAACTCTAGAATTGACAGAGACATCTTGCTTCCTAGAAAGACACCCAAAGTTCTCCTGTACCATTGGGGTATCATTTTCAGCGTACATGCACACAGTATCCAATAGACTTTTTCAAGAAGCAGGAAATTTGAAGATCTGTTCTACCTCGTATTGACAAAGTTCATCAGATGCTTTTTTTTTGTCCAGGAGAATGTCTTGCAGATTTTTTTTGGTCAAGCAGGATCCCAAAAATACTGTCTCAACTTCTTTTGGCAAGCACAACAGTCATTTTTCTGTGGGTCCTGCATGTCCAGTTCATATAGCATATGATCAACCAGTCTAGCCAAATGGCTAGTAAACTCCACAGGGAGACTCTTCAATGCCTATCTTATTTTTGAAATAATTGGTGCTGCTAGGAGCAGATGTGTGTCACTGTCAAGAAAAGTCCTAAATTCTTAAAACATTTTAATGCCATATTCTGTAAGTATTGAAGCATTGAAGATTATCTATCTAAAATACATTATATTTTTAAATGAATTGTCTAAACATAATACCTTAAACAAGAACAGAAATACATGTAACAAAATTGACCCAAAATTTCTTTCAATAAACTATGATCCATACCAATGCAATTTATTCATCTCTCTATCATATCTCCCTTAATTTTTTCTTTAGAAATTTACTGTGACCATTAATCACTTTAAATCAACCCCCTTTAAATGAAAACAAACATTTATTAACAATAGTTTTGTGAATCTGGGCATTCTCCAAACTACTTCCTGTAGTTTGTTGGATGAAGTAATTTTAGAGGTTCATGGAGATCTTTTTTTTGGGGGGGGGGGTTCCTGTTCAATCAAGACATATCAACCTGGAAAGAATGCACAGGTTCTCATGTTCTTGGAAAAAAGAGCAGAACCTCTTTTTCAAAGCAACATATACTTAGGCCCAAATATTGAAGTCTAGACACCTTTATGTTGGTTTAACTTAGCAACCACCAGAATCAAATATCTCTCTGCTGTCAAAAAAAGACAGAGAAAACACGAACATATACATAATCCAGACTTTCTTTGTATATTCCATCTTTACATAGCTTATTTTTTATTCTTTCAATATAATACTGTCTGTACTCTCTCTTTAAAGATTTTGTTTTATTTTTTAAACATTTATGTCTTTTTAATAACTGTCTATACTCTTTCTGTTCTCTCTCAAGCCTATGTGAATTTTTTAACACACTGTGACCCATTCAGAGTTTATCTGCGTCTTAATCTCTCTTTATTGAACATCTTGAAATTATTTTCTGATGGTGGGGAGCTTGATTTTAAAGTGCTCAGTAGATGTGGCTAGGACTAACTCTGTAACCCTGCCTGTTTGCTCTCTCCAGTCCAACATGGCAGAAGTATGTTCACCACCTCTGCAAGCCATGCTCATAGCCCCAATTCCAGGTAGACAGTGGGTTTATTTAATCAGTAAGTAAGTAGTAGCATGCTGCTCAGAAACCCCACTTAAGTGCAGGACCACCTAAAAGAGTCATAGTTTGTACTGCCAGCACAAACCAGGAAGTCACTCTTTCTTAAAGGAGCCATGCCTCTACTTGTAGCCAGAAAACAGAGACATTCTGAAATAGAACTGCAGCTACCAAGAAGCTGTACTTAACTCTGCTCTTTTGTGGCTAGAATTCCTTCCCAAGCTCTCTCAATTTTTATGAGACTGGCACCATTTGGAGATGGAGACTGCTTGCTTGTTTCCCAGCCTCTCAGGCCCAAATATTCACATAGAAACAATACTAATTAGACAGACCAATAGCTTAAGCTTCTTACTAAGTAATTTTTACATCTTAAATTAACTCACTTCTATATGACTATGTATCACACCACAAGGCTGTGGCCTACCTGTAAGTTGCTGTCTGGCATCCGTTTGGCAGCTACATAATATTTCTTTGACTCCACCTACTCACTTTCTATATCTCCATTCTGATTTCCCACCTAGCTTTACCCTACTAAGTCATTGGCCAAAGCAGCTTTATTCATTAACCAATAAAAGCAACACATATACAGAAGGAATTTCCACATCAAGGTCCAAAGAGAAACTTTGAGTTTTGGTTCAAAGCAGTATTATTACCAATCAAAAGTTTCTTTATTTACTTAGTCAGTGATCATCCACCACTGGCTACAAGTCAGTCACCCTAGCTGTGGATGTTAAGAATACCAAACCAGGACTATGTCAAGAATTTCAGGAAGAGAAAAAGGACACTAATGAAAATAATTATAGAAGAATGATGACTGGCCCAAAAAAACCCCTCATAATTGAAATATTAGTGAACATTGTTAGTTGTATGTGTAGCATTATGCTAAAGTCATTAAAATTAAAGATGTACTGTTCTGATTCATTGTGGCTGCATAAGAACATAATACAATAGCAAATTCTGACACTATGAACTTAATCTCCCATAGTTGAAACTTTAGAATTCAGGAGCAGGACACTGCTGTCTTAGAATTTTGTTCAACCTCCATTCATAGATTAAAGGTTGCTGTTTTTAAATATGACATTTGTCACTCTTGATCTCTGTGTATGCATTTGCTAATTTTTCCACAGAAGGTCACCTATTACGTTGTTTTTGAGAGCACCCAGAAAGCTCATTGTTAACCCAACTACCTCTCCAATATGTTTCCTAGATAGATGATTATAATCTGAGGTCCCAGAACTTAGGCTCTGGGGTGAAAGTATGAAAGGAACATCATTATTATTATAATAGTTAAAATTTTGTTCCCTGTCCTTTGTCATCTCATCGATGTGTGCTCTAAAATTCATCAGATAACTGTCTTTATATTAGAATCACATCTCTTTTAAGCTCTGAAATTCTTCATATAAGCTTCTCAGAATGCTCCATTATGAAGCCACCATACTCCATTTTATTCATGGTTGAAGAATAAAATCATATTGTTCACCAGAAAGTGCATGGAAGTGGAGATCACTGTGTAAGCAAAATACTTCAGAGTTAGAGACTGAGCACAATCCCTTACAAATAGAGAATCTAGGGCAAAGTGCATGATGGTTAAATAAGAGGAGACACCTAGGAAAAGGGAGAACAAATAAAGAGACCATAGTGTGATGTGAATATAAAACCACACACAGAAAGCACCAATAGTGTGTAGTTTTCTGCACAGCTAATGTGTGAAACACAGTCAATGCATTTCACATTCTTTGCTTGCAGTTTAATTTGCACTGTGCCCAAATAATGCTAGAGTGCAGGCAATTGAATCAGCAAATTTCACCAAGAGATTTTCTGTTTGTTGATGGCGACAGGAAACAAATGAGAACTGTTTTTGTTTGCTTGTTTGTTTGTTTGTTTATGGTGGGCATGCACTCTGCCCCCGAGCTACAATCTAAGCTATCATTTTAAAGATGAAGAAAAGTGAGACCTTTAAAATGAAGTGCAACCAAATCAGTGGCTTGTAATCAGTCAAGCTGTAGGCGGGCTCTAAATTTCTTTTTAATCTATAAATGCATTTATTTTCCTCTGAGCTTTGTTATATGCAAACTTGCTAAAGCATAAAAATGCATCATTGTACATGTGTTAAAATGTTTCATTTGATAATATTAATTAGCATGGATATATTTATATGTTTATGAGTTTGGAAAGAAAAATATAGGTAGCTACTTGAACAAATTAACACCCAGGAGAGACAAACTATTCTCAGTATTGGATGAATACAAACAAAATGGAATGTATTGCATTCTCAGTGGTTAATTAATGAGTGTTGTGTTAATATTAAATAATATAAGCAAGTATATGATAAACTATTCTAAAAAGTAGTATGTATGCATATGCACAGATGTATGTGATATGGAGTAAATATTATATTACACTTAAACATATGAACATACACTATACAAACTAAAATTTAAATATATCATTACTTTCCTTAAAAGGTTTTAAGGAATTAATATTTCAAACTGACTGTTATGTCCTCCAGTCATCTTTTTATTTACCACAGATAGGGCTCCGGAATCCTTAGGAAAATCCAAAACATCACTATTAAACGTAGATCAATCAGTTGTAATCTGAAGACAAGGGAGGAGGAAAAGATAAAAGATGCAGTCCCTTCCTTCTAGTGGGCAATGACGTCAATGAGCAGGTTATTCAAAGGGAAAATGCACACCCAAATTTTTGAATTTTCACACTGCCAGTTTGTATCAGAAAAAGAGCTTCCATCTGGCTGAGGAGGAAGAAATGTGTGACCTCCAGATGAGTAGAAGAGGATTGCTTTAAAGATGAGAAATGAAAATGTCACCAAAATTTTGAGAAAATACTGCTTCCCAGAAGCAGATTAATGAAGCAGAAGCTGAGTCCAACTGTCGGCAGCTGAATTATTAACGGGAGAAGCAGAACCTGAGGACAGGTGTGGGCTTGTCCAAGAAACGAAGGATCTCACACATCTCCAAGCAAAATCACAAGATGCCTCATCTGAGTTTTAGCTGAACATTTTGATGGCTCATTTGCTTAAGACTTTAACATTTTTCATAGTTCATATTTCTTAGATACATCTGTGTCCATTTCCTTCTACAGAGGAATAGTCCCCAAATCAAATGGGTAAAATGGGAAAAGAGAGTGAATTGATATCATAAGCATCACAAATGTTAAGAGCTGCTTTGAATAATTTCTTAGCAAGTGAGGTAGAATAGTGGATTAAAATCTACATCTTTGGTTACTAGCACTAAATTTAAAACCTGGATCTGTGAAAATATGTCATCCGAGACCTGGACAAGCGTATCTAAAATCTCTGACTCAGATTTCTCATTTGGAAATAATTCCTTATTCAAGTTTATTTTGAACATAATATAAAATAGAGCTGTTACTGCTCCTTTGTTCTCGCACCTCAGATTTACATCTGAGACATCTGAAACAGCATAGTCTGGTATTTTGTAACCAGAGAAAAGTGTTTGCTCCTATCCATGCTTAAGAAGGAAATCAAATATTTGATGTCAGCTGACACTGTTATCTGTGAAAAAGAAATATCTTTTATCTCTGAACATAAAATCAGAGACACTCAGAATAAGTGGTTTCTATTTTTATTTAATTTTTTTTTCATTAAACTTGTTTTAATGGGTCTCAAAGGTCTGTGGCATATTTTTGGTCAAGTTGTTTCTATTAAAAAGTACTGATTTTGAAAACTAATAATTTTAAACTGCTACACACACACACACACACACACACACACACACACACAGCCCACAAAACATTCTCCTTTCCTTCTAAAAGTTTTACAATCCATTGTTATCGTTAACCAGTCTTTTGCTATTAAACTTAAATAGTTAATAATTTTTAAATAATAGTTACTCAATTAGAAACATAAAATCAGACATTTTGTTTACATTAAACCAAAAATCTTGAATTAATTTAAGAATTTAAAATAACTTTAATATAAGAACTTTTTAAATTTACTAATTCATACGCAAGTTGAGAATGGTTTTGCATGTCTTTAATTCTAGCACTTGCAAGGCAGAGGCAGGAGGATCTCTATGAGGGCAGATTGGTCTACAAAAAAAAATTTACAAAACAGCCAAGTCTGCTACACAGAGGTACCCTGTCTTGAAAAGCCAAGAAAAATTTTAAAAGGGGGATTCATATACAAGTCAGTCTCTTCTACCTTCCAACAGCACAGATAATACATAAAGATGGAACATCTTCCATATAATAAATGTGTGCATGTAACACATTTTATTTTAGTTTTGTATGTGTGGGGGAGAGGGTATGGCATGTGTGTCACAACACATGCATGGAAGTCAATGATCAGCATTTCAGAGTCTTTTATTTCCTTCTTCCACATGGGTTCTGGGGCTCAACCTCAAGAGTCAGGCTTGGAAACAAAACAGCTTATCTGCTGAACTATCTTACTGGGCGTGTGCCATTCAAAATGGTGTTAATTATGTAACCATATTTTCCTGGAACTATATTATCATTTGGTAATTATAAGAAAGCATTTCTCAAATGAACAGTATAGTCAATGCACATGTGCACATAGGCTGCTCTGTTTAACTTATAAACTATAGCAAAATTTAGGGGGATGTTGTATTACATACATAAATTCCTCTTCAGGAGAAAAGAGATTATTTTCCCACTTGGCAGGACAGGTGATAAGGCAACCCATAGTCACTAAGACTCACTCCAAATTGAGTATGTTCCCAGATGAAATGAAGTCTTCATTTCTCCCCTGTACCTCCCTTAAACATGTATTTGTCATCAAAGGGAATACAAAGTTTCAGACCCTGTCATGGCTTGAGTGTATCTCCCCAACGTACACGTCTTGGAACCCATTCTTTAATGATTCTTGGCTGGGGAGTAGTGCATATGAGAAAGTGGCTGGGGCACACAAATGGAGCCCTAATGGATGAGTTAAGGGTTTCCTCTCATACGTTACCAACATTTGTTCATGGGTGTCATGAGAGTTGGTTCCAACAAGACTGGGTATCCTCATGCATGATGTCTTTTTATGAGCTACTTGCTTTTTTATTTAGTGTAATTAATTGAACATCATAAGATTCTTACCAAAAGCCAAGAATAATGAACTAAAACACATTTATTACTCTTGAGGTGGCAAAAACTCAAGTATTATGTTATAGTAGAGATAATGAAACACAAGGATCCCTAAGCCCGAGTCTAACATGCAACCATTCCACTTGGTCAAATTATCTTCTGAACCAGATTTTTCAGAACATTGATACTTAAGATATTTCATTGTTTTATCTCCTTCTGAAAACCTGTTTTCTAGGAGATAAGACCTGAACAAAGACTGATGCAAAAACTTTGGAAGATAAAAATAAGCATCAGAAGCACAGTATATTATTGACTTTTGAGCGATTAAAAGAAACAGAATGCATTGCGATGTCATTTTCTCAAATATACGCATTACAGCTCTACCCTTTTTTGCACCTACTATGCTTGTATATATTTAGCAAAGCACTAAAACCTTCTAACATCTGTATAATAAATAACTAAATGAATGCCTGGCACATAGCATTAAGTGTAATATGTAGAAAGCAACAAAATGACAATATTAATTAATCACTTAAACTACAAAGATTATGACTTAGTTACTATATTACTTTTATAGCTATGTCTCAATATTTTGTTTTCTAAATAATGTATTTTTCTGTTTTCCTTATAGTATAGAATTCTAACCACTCATATTCATAAACTAAGAGCTGAAAGGGTGACTATATGCTTCTAAAGCAATACTTTCCTTCTCCATCACACACAAAGTCTACACTTGTCTGCAGTGTCTAGATTTGACATAGAATCAATTTAAAGATATATGCATTTTCATTTACCAGACTATATTATTGTTTTCTCAATTTTATTTTTATTATTTACCTATATATCAGTGTATGCATACATACATATGTATGTATGTGCATGCATGCATGCAAATGTCCATGTGTAAGTATGCCGGCTAAGGGGAGAAGACATTGGATCTTTTAGATATGAGGTTACAGGCAGTAGTGAGGTACTTAACATGGATCCTGGGAACAAAATGACATCCTCTACCAGAGTAGCAAGGACTCTATACCACTGAGCATCTTGAACATCTCTACTTTATTCAATTCCAATAATGGATTAATGACAGAAGCTAAATAGGGTCATGCAAGATTTATAAGCAGACAAATGGACACTACACTCACAGGACAGAGCAAAGCTGCTGCTGCTGAGGGCACAACCTTCTCCATTTCCAACACTGCAGCCATTTCATTGGAAAAGGGAATGAGAACCAAGCACCAGCCACGTGTGCTCACCTTGCTCTATGCCAGCTTGCCTACATTCCAAAAGAGCGTCCTTTGCCCTGCCCTGATCTTTTATTCAGGTTTTCGAGTCACATACCCTCAGAGAAGACCACGCCCATTGGGCCAAACTGCCCCAAATACAATTGACTGCATGACCAAAGTCTCACTGTGTGACATCTCTTTATTTCCTTCTGATCATATCAGCTTCAAAGAAAAACTAACAAGTGGTCAAGAATTAGCTAGATAGGACTCCATAGTTATGTAGTTATGTCCTAAGTTCCTCTATGTAAGCTTCTTTTTGGTCACTATGTTCCTCAACAAAGAGGGTGATTCATAACAGGTCATCAGTCCATCCATCTCATTTATGATTCCCTGCCCACTGTATCCTCTTATTGTATCATTTTATGTATTATAATTCTTTACTATTGCTAGCCCTGGGGTATTTTGCATCTGCTTGCTCCTTTCTTAATAAAGTGTATGCACACATCTTGATAAATAGTGACTTTATTAAACTTTGTATAAATTGCTAAGCTTGAATGCTCCATCTCCCTCTTGTCTGCTACTACATTAACTAACCCGAGAGATTTTGCCTGGGGATTAAAAATGTGATTATATTTGCAAAATTCTGTTTTCATCTTTCCCTTTCTCATAATCATTTTTGTATCTCATATGGGGTATGAAAATAAATGGTCTGAGCCACATTCATAGTAAAATTCCTATAAACTGTATCCACAAATTAAATATATATTCAGTTATATCTATGTGTCTGAAATGAGCAAATGGATGAATAAATGATTATTTTGAAATGAAGAAACATCAGCAAAGGGTTTTACCTAAAAAAGAAATATTCTTTAATTCTTTAAATAGTTTTAATACTGATTATGCTAAGGAAAGAAAATAGCTGTTTATATTTCGGTTAAATTAAGGAGATAAGTGTTAATTATTACAAATATAAAAAACCGATATAAACAAAAGAACTTTTTGTTTCAAGATTTTAATTTTCCTATAAATTTCCTTTATATAAGTTACTACAAGTAAATATCAAATGAACAATAAGAGGGAAATTTTGAACAAACTAGTATCACCGTATGGACTAAGCCCTCATTCTAGGTGGGAAATAGCAAGATAGACGTACAGTTGTAGATATCATGAGTAATTTTTACTATATAGCAAGTAGTATGATAGCATACAATGCAGAAAGTAAGGGTTGGGTTATTTGTTTTTCAAAATGTGAATTTTGAAATTAAAAAATATTGGTTTTCTAAATTCTAAAATGAAAAAATTAATTATAAAAGTTTTAATCCTTTTTTTGTGTATGTGCAAGTGTGATACAAGTATTTGAGAGGCTGAATTAGCACATATATACACACACACACATAAATAACTAGAGCATGATTTTGGGTACCTTTATCTATCACTCACTGCATATTGCTTTGAGACTAGGTCTTCTTGAAGCTAACCGTTTTGGTCAGCCTGAACACCAAACATTTAGTATCTGTATATATCTGCCTCTTAATACTATGTTTGCTCTTCTTTATGCAAGATTCAAATCCATTATTGAGCTACCATACTCTCCCCGTGTGTGTGTGTGTGTGTGTGTGTGTGTCTCCCTAAAATGAACTTCCTTTAGGTATATAGATAAAGTACTTTGTCTATTAAACCTTGAAGAACAAAGCGAACAAGTGAATATCCTAAAAATATTATATTTAAAATAAAAAGAAAAATGGCCAACAATTCTTAGATAAGAATACAAGAAGGATCATCTAATTAATCTAAATTATACTTAATTTATGCATGCATGAATCTTGCTATTCTTTCTTAGTACTGAACTTGTCTTTAAAAATATACCATACCCTTGACAACCCTCAGGTGGCTCCCTAAATTAAGATATACGCTTCCCTGCTCCCATATCCACCCTTCCTGTATCCCAAGCATCCCATTCCTCCGAGCTCCCACCATTCTCCCCTTCACGCTTTTCTCTCCCCATCTTCCCTTGGCCGCGTCTCACCCAACCCTCAAGTTCCCAATTTTTGCCTGGCGATCGTGTCTACTTCCAATATCCAGGAGGATTACTATATCTTTTTTGGGGGGTTCACCTTCTTATTATTTTCTCAAGGACCCCAAATTATAGGCTCGATGTCCTTTAATTATGGCTAGAAACCGATTATGAGTGAGTACATCCCATGTTCATCTTTTTGGTTCTGGGTTACCTCACTCAGAATGGTGTTTTCTATTTCCATCCATTTACATGCAAAATTCAAGATGTCATTGTTTTTTACCGCTGAGTAGTATTCTAGCATGTATATATTCCACAATTTCTTCATCCATTCTTCCACTGAAGGGCATCTAGGTTGTTTCCAGGATCTGGCTATTACAAATAATGCTGCTATGAACATAGTTGAGCAAACGCTTTTGTAGTATGATTGGGCATCTCTTGGGTAGATTCCTAATAGTGGAATTGCTGGGTCCTGGGGTAGGTTGATCCCGAATTTCCTGAGAAACCGCCACACTGCTTTCCAAAGTGGTTGCACAAGTGTGCATTCCCACCAGCAATGGATGAGTGTACCCCTTACCCCACAGCCTCTCCAGCAAAGGTTATTATTGGTGTTTTGGATTTTAGCCAATCTGACAGGTGTAAGATGATATCTCAAAGTTGTTTTGATTTTCATTTTCTAGGGGTTCCCAGGTTTCCAGGGAGACGCCCCCAGTTAGTTCCTTGGGCAGCTGAGGAGAGGGAGCCTGAAAAAGCCAGTTCTTATAGCCATACTGATGAATTTCTTGCATATCACCATAGAACCTCCACCTGGCGATAGATGAAGAAAATGACAGAGCCCCACATTGGAGCACCGGACAGAGCTCCCAAGGTCCTGATGAGGAGCAGAAGGAGAGAGAACATGAGAAAGAAAGTCAGGACCGTGAGGGGTGCGTTTACCCATGGAGACGGTGTGACAGAACTAACGGGAGATCACCAACTCCCGTTGGATTGGGACTGATGGAACATGAGACCAAACCAGACTCTCTGAATGTGGCCGATGGTGGAGGCTGATGGAGAAGCCAAGGACAAAGGCGCTGATCTTTGACTATTCTGCATGGACAGGCTCTGTGGGAGCCTTCTCAGCTTGGTTGATCACCTTCCTGGACCAGGGGGGAATTCGGAGGACCTTGGTCTTAACATAGAGTAGGGAACCCCGATGGCTCCTTGGCCTGAAAAGGGAGGGAAGGAAGGTATGGGGGGAGGGGAGGGGAGGGAAGGGGGAGGAAGAGGGGAGGAGATGGAAATTTTTTTAAAGAAAAAAAGAAAAAAAACAAAAAAAGAAATACTCATAAAAATCACCTTTTTCCACTTAAGTCAATCATACTAAAAGAGACTAAATTTCTTTTCTTAAGTGAATTAATTAAAATGTGTAGTCATTTATTTATAAAAAGCAAATTTCTACAAAATATGTATATTAATAAAGAACAAGAGGCATACATATGAGTTTCTTATGGAATAAAGGGAAGGGTAAAGGATGTGTTATTGATATATATTTATTTTTAAGTATAAATATATGTGTGTAACAATAATTAATTTGAAATGAGATCCTGAATTTGACAGATATGAATGAAAGATGTATCAGTGAAATTGAGGGGAGGAAAGGGAGAATGGTATAATGATATAATTATCTTATAATCCTAAAAAGTAGATGTTTGTAAAATAAATAATAAAAATGAAAATATAAATTAATAAATCATAGTTAACTCTTAGAAGTAAATTATTAACCATTTGGGACATGCTCAAAGTCATCTGACTTCTTTTTTTGAAGTTCATAATATCTTCAGTAATATGATTAACCTTCTGTCATTGGGAGAATACCAAAGGCAACTAAAAAATTCTGTAATATTTTCGGAATCTCTTGGTAAACTCTGACCAAAGACTCACAGGAGGGCTAGTTTTGAATTTCTTGTTAGACAACAACTGTCTCTTTGGAAATGGAGCATCATCAGTCTGCATGAAAATGCCTTTTAAGCTTTATTGGTATATTTAAACATCTATTTCTGTGAATTATAGCTGTTTTAAGTATAAAGTTAAAACAAAAAAAATACCATACCCGATCAATATGCCTTTTCAAATACAAAGGTATGACTATTGAAACAAAGCAGGAGATTTTAGAACAAAATCACCTAAATTCTCTGGAATTTAAGTCACAGTCCTTTTTGTCTTTGTGACATATCTTCATTTTAATCTTTATGAAAATAAGCATTCTGCCTGATAGTAATGTGACTAATATTTTTAAAAATTCACATTATAATTGTGTGGGGGTGTGAAATAGACACACCACATTGGCAAGAAACATGAGAATTTACGCCAGGAAAACTTTTGTCATACATCCCATGTGTGTGTGTACAATTTTGTCCATGCTTGCATACACAAAAGTCAGAAGTCTTTGACCCAGTGCTGTATTAGAGTGACAGAGATAGAGGAACACTTCTTGCATATATGTTTGAAATCTGAGCTCAGGACCCATGATTGCCCAACAAGCATTTTACCCACTGAGCCAGCTTCCTATTTCTTTCCACTTTCTTTTATTATCTCATTATTAGGTTATTAATCATATATTTGGCATATGAAATAAATTAAGGTTGGTTTAATAATTTGAAATAAAATAAATTTTAAAAATCCTGAAAACCGTGTTAACAGGATATCTCTGTCTAGCTTGATTTTTAGCAGTTTGTTGTTGCTTGAGTGGCCTAGTTTGGATATTACATACTATTTCTAGGTCTATTTTGTCTCTGACACTACAGCAAACATATTTGCTCAGAATGAGATTGGCTAAGACTGTAGATTGCAATTCCCTCCAAACAGATTGGCTGATGCTTGCATCACCAACAATCTCCAGATTAGTAAATATTAACAATATCTTAATTCTTATGAGTCTCTACAACAAAATATTTGCCTGGATTTCACCCAAAGTCACTGTGAGTTTTGAGTGGGTCATGAGTCCACAGAAGCCACAGCTGTGTTTGTGTCTCACATCAAATAATTCTCATGACAAGAGAATATATATTTCCTAGAGTATGTCTGTAAGGTTATGTGAGTGTGGAAGTCACCAATTGACAGGGTCCAAAAGGATCACTGGCTGTAGTGCTGTGGGCACTTGTATTGGGAAAGCTGTGAAATTTCGTGTGTGTGTGTGTGTGTGTGTGTATGTTAGAGTAGAAGTAAATGAGATTAACTATGTTGAAAGCCTAACAAAGAAACCTTATAATAAGATTATAGTCAATGAAGTTAAAAATAAAACAAGCTGGATATAAGTGAGGAATACTCCAGATTTTGAATTAGGAAAGCTCATATACATGGATTCATTTATTTTGGACGATCAACTAATGTTATAGGAGGCTGCTTGTTTGTTCCTGTCTGCTCAGCCCTGAAATAATCACACAGAAATTATATTATTTGCAATATTGTTTGGCCAATAGCTTAAGCGTATTTCTGGGTAGTTCATATCTTAAATTTACCCATCTCCATTAATCTCCGTATCACCACGTGCCTGTGGCTTACTGGGTAAAGTTCTGGCATCTGTCTCCAGCAGGACTACATGGCTTCTCACTAACCCGGCCTTCTTTCTCCCAGCCTTCAGTTTCATTTTCCCTGCCTAGCTCTACTCTAATGAACCACTGGCCAAAACAGATTCTTTATTGACCAATGATATTCACAGCATACAGATGGCAAATTTCACATCATCTCCCCTTTTCTGTTTAAATAAAAACGAAGGTTTTAATTGTAACATGTAATTTCATATAGGAGAACAGGTATCAAGCAAGAATTACAGTTACAAGATTTATGTATACTTTATCTTTTATCATAACTAAGGAAAACTAAAACTATAACCATCTATTCTTTAACTACATCAACGGTCCCAGAAAAATATATTACCTAATTAAACAGGAAGTGCATTGTAAGTAACTTCCAAAACTCTACAATTAATAGAGATATCTTGCTTCTTGGACAGTCACCCAAAGTTCTTCTGTACTGTTGGGGCATCCATATTCAGCCTACAGGCCCATAGTACCCAGCAGACTTTTCCACAAAGCAGAAAATTTCAAAGATGGTTCCTCCAATATTGGCAGTTTGTCAGTCACTTTTTTCTGTGTCCTGCAGAATGTCTGGTGAATCTTTCATGAAGCAGGAACCCTGAAGGATTGTCTCACCTTAGGCAAGTTCAGCAGTCATTTCTCCATGAGTCCTACATGTCCAGATCATACTTTATAGAACCAAACAGTCCAGGCAAGAGCAGTTTCTTGCCCAAATGGCTAGCAAACTTCATAAAAAGCCTTTTTGATGCCCATCTTCCTCTTGAAGTAATTGGTGCTGCCAGGAACACCTGTCTCTTGTCATGAAGTCTTAAGCTATTAAAACATTTTAAATCCCATATTCAGAAGGTTTCTGAAAGATTTGAAGAATACCTATCTAACTGAAATATATCTCTATATGTCTATAATACCTAAGTAACACGACTACAAGCTTGACTATTATAGATGATTGTCTATTAACCTTTATTTCTTAATTATACATTACATTTTTAAATGAGCTGCACAAACACAATACCTTAATCAAGGTCAGAATAAACTGGAGATATTTATTAGTCTTAATTAATAGTGGCGAAGATTTTCCATTCTGGCAACAAGGAAAATTAGTTTTTATTTTTTTCTTTAAGTTCCATATACATTTTGCTAAGGTATATCCACAATTTTTGCCACTTTATAGAAAGTGGTATCAGTACTAGTCATTAATTTTAAAAGTCCATAAAGTCTTATGAAAAAAGGTATTCTGAAGAGTATGAGGGCATTGTTTACTAAGTAAAATAACTCTCCTGTTTGAAAAACACAATGGTATCTGCAGAGACATACCCATGAGGGTCAGGTAGAGGCCAACCCTAACCAGTGAAGCATCAAGAAACAAACAGGCTCCTGGTTGAAGATAAACTATATTACATCAAAATTTAAAGCTGAGGAAATAGAGAAAATAGAAGCAAAAGAGATTAGGGTTTTAGAAGCACTGCTAATAACAAGATTACACAGAAACACTGGCATGTTCCTCGTTGGTCCTTTAAGCAGAGACTTGACTAACTGGAATGACAGAAACATCTACTGATCAAGGTGTCTAATCTAGATATCTTCAATGTTCTCTTTTCCATTTTGTGCTTACATAAGACTGTGTCTTTATATGGCAAGAGAACCTCAATCAGGGCAATGCGAAATACGCAAGGGAGTTTTCTGAGAGATCTTTTTCATAAGCACATTTTGAAAAGTTTTTAATCCTTCCTGTACTTCATCTGAAGTATGAATCCACAGGACATCTAATTAGGTTTTAAGTCCTTCCTTATTTATCATAACACAGGGTATGGCTACCTCAGCCTAACTTCAGCATACTTTCTTTGTTATTTAATCCCTAGACAATTAATGTAAAATGGCTAATTTTAAAGAAGCCTTCTTACATTTTTCTCATTATTCATTTCTCTTAGAGAAGGAGATTAGGACATTTTTCTGTGTGTGCTTTTCATGGATCGGTGGAAGTACCAAACTATCCATGCAAATAAGAATAACAAGACTATTCAATAAATTAGCAGTTTTAATAAAAGGCACAGTGAGTTAGGTTATATAAACTAAGGAGAAAAGTCACATATTTTGTATACATAAAAATGTTGTTGTCTGTGATACCAATGGTCTTTGCACTGCACTCTGTTAAAAATTACATAGCCTGATTCCGTCTAGTACGGACTAATTGTTTCTTTTTGTGTAGCTTTCTAGGGCTATATGTAGAGGTGATAATATGGATGGGCCACTAATTTGGAGAGATAGATCATCTGACCCATCCTGGAGATGAATGGGACAATTGATAACATGCCAGTCTGAATTTTTATTATCATTAAAAACATGTGTAACTAAAATAGTGAAAGAGATTGTTGGCACAATATTAAAATGACTTTCTTCACTCTCAGCCCTTCCATTCTTTTGGCCACACACTAGAGCATTTCAGAGAAATGATGAATATGTACGAGAACTACTGGCGATGCCAATAGACAAATACATTTTAGAATCTATGGACCAGAACACATTAAATAAAAAGAAAATAAGAAATCCTGTATTTCTTTGACTGTGAGATTACTTGAGATGCACAGTCAGGTGGTAGTCATCTAGATGAAACATCTATGAAGGAAATTGCTGATCCTAACTACCCATTATTGATGTGCTGGCAGCAGGTTAAATGCATAGGTGTATATCATTTTGCAAAAGAGAATTGGCAGCTTCTAGTCCAGTGTGGAAAAAGAAAGGGAAATTAAGGACTACCAGAAGAAAACTTGTCAGGTTTTCCAGGCCAAAGGCCCCAGATGGAGTCCTGTGGACTTCTTCCATCTCTGTGGCTCCTCTGAATTCCTGCCATTTGCCAACATCTGTGAGTTGCACATGGCAGATTCTCTTGCCTTTCACCCTCCTACTTCTATCCCCATCATCACCCTGGCATTTCAAAAGATAGTTCATTTCCCTGTCTCTTTACTTACTGGAGAGGAGGCTTGAAATCCTCTTCCAACCAAAGTAGCCCACTTTCTGACGCCTGGGTACTTATGGTCTGCCTGGAGCAGGTGTTATTGTTTAAAAATACTAAACAAATTCCTATATAAAAAGCAGAGATTTAGAAACTTTATATGCTTGTCAGAGAAAAGGGCAATAAGAAATTTGATCTTGCACCTGCCTACTCCTCAAATTTGCATAAAAGTTCATTGCTTGTAAATGAAGCAAGACGTTTGGTTCTATTTCACTCAAGAGAGGGGCCCTGTCCATTTGTAGAGAATCTTACTAAAGAATCATAGATCCTTATTTTCCTCAAGCATTGGCAAGAATAAGGAAGATTTACAAATTTCACACTAAATTTCATATGTACAAAATAATAGAATTAATAGAAAATATCATACATATATATGATTTTATATAACTATAAATCTAGGATTCCCTAATTCTGAGCAAAATATAGCATTTGTTTTTCTAAATATGACTTATTTGGATTAATATAATGATAAACAGTTGTATCCATTTTCCTACAAATGAATAACTTCCTTTATCTCTGAATAAAGCTTCATTTATATATAGGTTACAATTTTATTATCTATTTTCTGTTGTCAGAGATTAAGGTTGATTTCATTACTTAGATTTGATGAACAGCCCTGAAACAACATGTATATGCAAGGGTTAAAATCATTTGGGTTTAAGCCAAAATCCATGTATTTGAGTCACATACCAGTTCTGTCTTTAGCTTTCTTTTTTTCTTTCCTTCTTCCTTCCTTCCTTTTCTCCCTCCTTCCTCATCCTATTTATCCTTCTCTCCTCCTCCTCCTCCTCCTCCTCCTCTTCCTCCTCCTCCTCTTCCTCCTCCTCCTCTTCCTCCTCCTCCTCTTCCTCCTTCTCCTCTTCCTCCTCCTCCTCTTCCTCCTCCTCCTCTTTTTCCTCCTCCTGCTTCTCCTTCTCCTTCTGCTTCTTCTTTTAAACCCTCCATAAAAATTTCTGCAGTGGCTAGACTAATAAGTATTCCCACCAGCAGTGTACACGTTTTATTTTCTTTTGAACCTCATATCTTTACCAGAATTTTTAATTCTTTCTTCATGTAAACCCTTTTAACTGGGATGATAGTGTCTCCACATAGATTGTATAATTGTGTGTGTTTGTGTGTGCGCACATGTGTGTGTTTGCATTTCATTTTAATTAAATTGAAAATATGGCTTCACTTTTCAAAGTACTACATGCATAAGTACATAGAAACAATAAAAAGTGATCATATCTAACTATAAATCATAGATGCAATACATTTAGCGGCCATGGAAGACAAAACAGAACAGGTAGGTTGTAGTCATATCACAAAAATCTTTATTGTAAATTAAAACTTCAGAAACAAAGCAGTACACATTCTTGTAACAAAATACCTGAAAAGAAAAAGGGAGGAAAATTTTATTTCATCTTATAGATAGAACAAGGAGTTGCAGTTCATAATGGTGTTAATTCATGCAAGAGATGGCTGTTCACATGGTCTCTTCCATCAGGAAGCAGAGAGCAGAAAATAATAGTGTTTAGCTCATGTTGTGCTTCCTACTCAGTCTACTCCACCCATTGGAAGAGTGGCACTCCATTTAGGCTAGGTCTTTCAACCTCAGAGAACCAAATCTTGAAACTCTTTTATCAATGTCAGGAAGGCCAAGTGGTCTAAGGCACTGAAAACAAAACAAAACAAACAAACAAACAAACAAAAAAACTCCATAAAATTTCCTTCATTGTTAATATTTTATTTCATGTGTTATGTGAGCATTGAGTGTATGTGTGTATGTATGTGTGTGTGCCTGTGTGTATGTATGTTTATGTTTATGAACATATACTTATCATACACAACACATAAGTGGATATCGGAAGACAACTACACAGAACCAGTTCTCTCCTTCCAATCGGTTTATAGGGATAAATCTCAGATTTCCAGGCTCACACAGCAAGGTCTTTTACCCTCTGTGCCATCATCCTGTCCAAATAATACTTTTAAAAATGCCCCTGCTTATTATTTTCTCTTTGGTTATTTTTTGTTTGTTTTAGGATAGTGTCACTATATTATATAACACTCACTTCCTGGACCTCACTATGTAAACCAGAATGATGTTGACCTCATAGAGACCTGCCAGCCTCTACCTCCCAAGTGCTAGGTTTAAAGAAGTGTTATCACCACAATGGACACCTATTCTTTTAGTTTTCTCTGTCCTATCTTTTTTTTAACATTGTCATAGGTCTTACAATGAGTTCTTTAACCATTTTGGATTCATTTTCATAATGGGTGAGAGACTGAGATAGACTTTTGTTCTTTTTATGTGGACATTTGGCTCTTTGTTCAAGGTAAATTTTAGAAACTTTTGTGAAAAATAAAGTGATTTTGAAAACATATGTTTATATCTGCATCTTGGGCTCTGTTCCTTTTCTCTGCACAATTTTGGCTAGTTGGGTGTGTTTCTTTTATGGTTCCACAATACAATTTAAAATTATCTATGTTGATACATCTTGCTTTGCATGTGTTACTCAGGAAAGACATGAGAAAATTACCACTTGTATTTTTATACTTGTAAATACTATAAATATACAAAATAGAAAAAATTCCAATACATAATTTGCTCATAAAAATACATGGAAACTTACTATAGTTACAATATCATACACAGTACACAGTAACCATCCCCTCTGGGAAAAAATATTTTGAAATAAACCTAAGCAATAAACCTAAACTAGTACAAAAATAGTGTTAAAACCCTGAACACAGAGATCGAAAAAGAACCTTCAATGTTTCAAAGAAACAGAACATTCTCATGTTCACACATTAGCAGAATTAATACTGTAATACTGATGTATCATTAAAATCAATCTGCAGATTCAATACAATATCTATCTTGTCTACTACCAATCTCAATAAAATAGATAAAGCCATTATTTATTTAATTCATACAGAACCCCCAAAAAACACAAAAAGTTGCTAAAGTAAATTTAATATGCTTCAAATAATATTAAGAAGAAAATAGGGCAAAGAGAATTACAAAGTGAGTTAGATTATTGCTCTTTGTAGACCTGCTTTTTACAACTTGATTAAATGTTGTAGTTTACTGGGTAAAGTTTCAACATCTGGGTCCAATGGGGCTCCATGGTTCTCTCTAACTCTGTCCTTCTTTCTCCCAGAATTGAGCTTAGTTTTATCCACCTAGCTCTGTTCTACCCCATCAGGCAAAGCCAGTTTCTTTATTAACCAATGGTATTCAAGCATACAGAGGGGAGTTCCATATTAGTCTTTTATTTTTCTGTGTACACAACTACTCTGATAAATAAATTTAAAGCCATGTTTAATTCTTAAAGTTTTCATCACTTCCTTTTAGTTACCCAGTGGAGATTATTTGGGTTGTTGACTTCATTTACAAATTCTCCTTTAGATCATCTTTACTAAACACTGTTTTTGCTTCAGTCATCCTTAGATGAGTAAAAATTTCAGGGTTCAGAGATTAATTACTTGTGCAACATGGGGTATTTTTGAAGCATCTCTGATTTTTGCTCAACCCATTGCTGTAGCATTATCCCACAACTATTCTATCAACATGACTTTCTCAGATATTTATTATCAAAACATTTCCATGAACAAAATAATTGTTTTTCTGAGCTTTTGTTTTGTGCACTTCAGTGGTGAAATATTACTTTAGCTATGTAAAGGTATGTTGCACTTGTTTAACTAGACAAAGATGTATTACATATGTTTATGCTGCATTTGTTCAACAATACAAAGATGTGTTGCTTTGCCTGCCTATGGAAACTGGTCTAATAAAAAGCTGAATGACAAATAGCTAGTCAGTAGAGGGATAGGTGGGGCTAGCAGACAGAGAGAATGAATGGGATGAAGAGTTTACCCTCCAAGAAAAAAAAAAAGAGAAGAGAATGAGGGAGAAAGAGATGGAGATGCCAAGATCCAAAAAGACAGACAGCCACCAGCCAACCAGACACTGAAGAAAGCAGAAAGTAGAACATACAACGTGAAAGAAAGGTAAAATACCCAGAGGCAAAATGTCTATGAGGAGAAACTGGTTAAATTAAGGTATAACAGTGATTGAGATAAACATAAGATCTGGCTAAGCATTCATATCTAATAGTAAGTTTCCATGTCATTATTTTGAAACTGGCAGTGTAAGAAAGTCTGTCAATGGTTAATTTTGTGTGTGCCAACCACACCATAACCTTGCTATAAAATATATCACCTAGGATAAATTTTATTGTATTTCCCATAAATCTTTGATTTATCATATGTAGAAATTACATGATACCATCTGAATATGGCAAGAATAGCTTTTTACATGAATTCACAACATACATATTTGTTTCAGAAAAGAAGAAAAGAGGAATAAGTCAAAGAAATATGTGTGAACTCATTTACTCTGCCGCCGTAAGTGAGAAGAGTTAGGTCCAAGTATTTGGAGAACCTTAAGTTTCATGTAATTTGATAAAACATGAGAAAATAATAAGGGTTTTATAATGTCTTCTTTTTCTACTCTTGCTTTTGTGAGAATTCTTAACATTACCACCCACCCCAATGTCTTCAGTGATGCAGATTCAGTTTTTCATGCAGACTATTGGAAAATCTTGGAACTTTGAGGGAATTTTTTATTGCTTCTTGGAGAACCTCAACCATTCTCCCAAAGTTATTTAAGGCCGTTTTCTTCTGCTTTATCTATATTTTGGTGTTCAAGTTTCTTGTTGGAAAAGACAAACAAAAAATTGGAAAAAAAATCAACAAATCCCTTAAAGAAAACCAAGGAAAACCAATTAAACAGGTGAAAGAAACTTTTCAAGACTTGAAAACTGAAATAGATACAATAAACAAAACACAAACCAAGGGAATTCTGGAAATGGAAAACATGAGAAAGCAATCAGGAACCAGAAATACAAGCAGAAACATCAGAAAACTAGAGATGGAAGAGAGATGCTAAAGCTCTGCAGATACTCTAGAGGAAACACTCATCAATCAAAGAAAACAATGAATGTAACAAAAGCTTCACACAAAGTATACAGAAAACATGGAGCATCATGAAAAGAAAAAACTTAGGAATAATAGGGTTAGAAGAAGTCCAACTCAAAAATCACAGAAAATATATTCAACAAAATCATAGAAGAAAACTTTCCCAACCTAAAGAAAGATATACATATAAAAATACAAGAAGCTTACAGAAGCTTAAAGAACACCAAACAAACTGAATCCAAAAAAGTCCCCTCACCACATAATAATCAAAATACTAAAAATACAAAATAAAGAAAAAATATTAAGAACTACAAAGGAAAAGGGCTAAGTAACATATAAAGGCAGACCTATCAGAATTACACCTGACTTCTCAATGGAAACAATGAAATCCAGAAGGTTCTGGTCAAGAATTATGCAGACACTAAGAGATCATGGATGCCAGCCCAGATTACTATACCCAGCAAAAATTTCATCCACCATAGACAGAAAAAAAAAGATATTCTATGATAGAACCAGATTTAACCAATACCTGAACACAAAACCAGCCCTACACAAAGTACAGGAAGGAAAACTCCAACCCAAAGAAGTTAACTACATCCACAAAGACACAGACATAGAAGATCTAGTAGCAAATCCCAAAGAAGGGAAAAACATACACAATAATATCACCAACAATGAAGACTAAAATTACAGGAACTAGGAATCACTGGTAATTAATATCCCCTAATATAAATAGACTGAACTCGCCTATAAAAGGACACAGGCTAACAGATTGGATATAAAAACCGAAACCATTCTTTTGCTGCATACAAGAAACACCTCACCTCAATGAAAGACATAATCATAGATTAAAGGGTTGGAAAAATTTTTTCCAATCAAATAGACCTAAGAAACAAGTTGGTGTAGCTGTCCAAAAATCTAACAAAAAAGACTTTAAACTAAAATCAATTAAAAGAGACAAAGAAGGACATTTTGTATTAGTCAAAAGAAAAAAAAAAGCCATCAAGAGGAAATCTCAATACTGTATGCATATGCCCCCAACACAAAGGCAGTCTCATATGTAAAATAAACCCTACTAAAGCTTAAATCACACATTAAACCCCACACACCACTAAAAATGGGAGACTTCAACAGCCCCACTCTCACTACTGGACATGTATGTCACAGAAAATTAATAGAGAAATAAGGGAACTAATAGATGTTATGGATCAAATGGACTTAGCAGATATATAAAGAACATTCCATCCATCTAATAGTGCAGCAAAATTCATCATAGATGTAGAAAAAAATACTGAATTTTGCGTGGAAAAGCAAGAAATTCGCGATGGCCCAAACAATCCTGTATAATAAAGGAATATCTGGAGGCATCACAATCCCTGACTTCAAACTCCACTAACAGAGCTACAGTACTGAAATCAGTCTGTCATTGGCATAAAAACAGACAGGAGGACCAACAGAACCAAATTGCAGGCCCGGATATCAATTCACACACCTATGAATACCTGATTTTTGACAAAGATGCAGAAAAATATAAAATGGAAAAAGACAGCATATTTTTAACAAATGGTGCTGGCATAACTGGGTATCAACATGTAAAAAAAATGAAAATAGATCCATATCTATTGTCATGCACAAAACACAAGTCCAAATTGATCAAAGAATTCAACATAAAACCAACCATACTGAACCTCATAGACAAAAAAGTGAGAAGTACATTTGAAAGTATTGACACAGGAGACAACTTCCTAAATATAATACCAGTTGCACAGGCACTGAGAGAAACAATTAATAAATCGGACCTCCAGAAACTAAGAAGCTTCTGTAAAACAAAGACACGGTCAACAAGATAAAACAACAGCCTACAGAATGGGAAAAGATCTTCACCAACCCCGCATTGGACAGAGGGTTGATCTCCAATATATACAAAGAACTCAAGAAATTGGTCATCAAAAGAGATAATCAAATATAAAAAATGGGGTACAGACCTAAACAGAGAACTCTCAACAGATGAATCTAAAATGACCCAAAAGACACTAAAGGAAAAGCTCAACATCATTATACATCAGAGAAATGCAAATGAAAACAACTCTGAGATTCCATCTGACATCTGTAAGAGTGGTCAAGATCAAAAACACCGATGGCACCTTATGTTGGAGAGAATGTGGGGTAAAGGGAACACTCCTGCAAGCTGGTACATCCCCTTTGGATATCACTGTGGCGATTTCTTAGAAAATTAGAAAACATCCTACCTCAAGATCCAGCAGTACCACTTTTGGGTATATACCAAAGGATGTTTAATCATGGCACAAGCATATTAGCTCAAATATGTTCATAGCAGCATTACTTGTATTACTAAGAACATGGAAACAACCTAATACCCTCAACTGAAGAATGGAAAAAGAAAACATGGTACATTTATACAAAAAAAAAAATGGCAGCAGAAAAAAAAATAATGACACCTTGAAATTTTTGGTCAAATGGATGGAACTAGGACATATCATATTGAGTAAGGTAACCCAGACCCAGAAAGACAAATATCATATATACTCACCCATAGGTAGCTTTTAGATATAAAGCAAAGAAAAATCAGCCTAAAACTCCCAATCCCAGAGGACCTAGACAACAAAGGGGACCCTAAGAGAGACATACATGGATCTAATCTACACAGGAAGTAAAAAAAAAAAAGCAAGATCTCCTGAATAAATAGGGAGCATGGGGACCTTGGGAGATGGTAGAAGAGGGGAGAGGAAGGGAGGGAGTGAGGATAAATATAAAGCTCCATAAAAGCAATTGTTAAAAAATAAAAACCTTGAAACTTTTCTCTGTTAATATGCAAAGAGCATATTTTAAATATTTGCTTTATTTTTAATTCCATATGTATGTATAGATTTGTTCATCAATGTGGGAGTTTGCAGAGGACAGGACTGTCGAATCCCCAAAAACTGCAGTTACTGGGGGTTGTAAGACTCCTGGCATTGATGTTGAGAATTCAACTTGGATCCTCTATCAGGGCAGTATATACTCTTAACCTCCGAGCCTTCACTTCAGCTCTTGTATAAATCCCTTTCTGTGACTTTTCAAATAGTGATAGAATAACTATGAACTTGAACACAATTGACCACACAGTAGACCGATGTAGAGTGAATGTAGAGGTATATACAGAAACAAGAAGTAGAGAGATGAGTGAACCATGCAAGGAGACACATTTTAGGTTCTTGTTCCACTAGAACAAAGCACATTTTTGTTGATGGTGAACGGGATGGAAGCTAGATACAGATGATCCTTGTCACTGTTATGGTAAAGTTCCTTTGGGGGGGGAGGAACTAAGACATAATTGACAAATAACTGCAGGTGTAGCTGAGGCAGTGCTTGAAGACATGGATTAAATCCAATCAGACATTCTTTATAAGTAGTGTCACTTGATTTTTTACCTTCAGTGTCTTATTATTAGTATGTCATTGACTGCTACAGAGGTCTTTCAAATTATACTTGATGTAAGCTGTGAACACTTTAATGGAGATTTTGCTTTACTTAGAATTATGAATGTAATTATAAATGTAGTTCCTCGTTTGTATTTGAAGGTTAGTTTTGTAGCTCTATATGGATGTATAAAGGTCTTCTGTAATGAGGATGAAAAATGACAGATTATTCTTTTCCATTCCAATTTTTAATATTTTTGCTCATGAACAACCAAAGTTCTTTTTCGTCATGCTAGTATATAAAATTATTGTTTTGAGGATAAAAACAAATGCCTTAGATAAAGCCGGGCGGTGGTGGCGCACGCCTTTAATCCCAGCACTCGGGAGGCAGAGGCAGGTGGATCTCTGTGAGTTCAAGGCCAGCCTGGTCTACAAGAGCTAGTTCCAGGACAGGCTCTAAAAAAGCTGCAGAGAAACCCTGTCTCGAAAAACCAAAAAAAAAAAAAAATAAATGCCTTAGATTAAATATTAAATCTCACACAAAACATTTTCTAGTATAAAAAAAGCAATGCATGTTGTTGGGGGAATCTCTTTTTGTTCTTTATATCTATAACTAGTAACTATTATTTCTGAAAACATCACAAAATTATTTTTTTTCCAAATTAATTATTGGAAAAATGATATGATCAGCATTTCATAGCATGGAAAAATAACTGTTCCAGTAGGACAGTGGAAAGCACACTGAAAGTAGTGGACACGGACATACCTAGACAAATAGGACATTTAGAGAAAACCAATCACTTTTCAGGCTTTGGGCTCAGAGCTGGTATAGGATATTTATAACAAACCAGACTAGACCTATATATCAGTGTCTTCGACTTGACTTATCTTTTTCCTTATGAGTATCTTTCTGCATCACAGTGGCAGAGATTTTTGTCAGAGTTACCACTACAGAACCTTGTACCATTCACAGTTTCTAAAACATAGTAAGATTCAGCAACAGCTTTCATTGTTTGGAGAAATGTGACTTAGTTTCACTGAATGTATAGAGTCCAAATGACTTAGAGATATGTCCTATAATATTTCTCTTAGTACTTATGTTTTATCTTCTATCCATATACATAGAATGTTAAAGGCATGCAAAAGAACAAAAATATATACACCATTCCAATATGTAACTCTTAATGCTTTTATACTTGTTTTCTTGATATAACTCAGTAAATGCACTTTGAAAAAAAATTTCAGCCCTTAAAGAATACATTTTAGTGAGAAAAATTGACAAACAAGGAAATACTGAATGGATATAGTGTGACCTAATGAACTGAAGGTCTTATTTCTTTATTCGCATTGAATGAGCACCATTCTAAACTCATAACATTCTAAACTCATTTTCATTCTGAATATTCATTTTTCTTTGATTATTGCCTTCTTTTCTTCCCTTAGAAAAGCAAAATGAAGGGTTTATTTGTAATAGATGATGGGATGGCACCATTTGTTCAGAATCACTTGAGGTAATTTAATAATTTACATTTCTTTCATGTATGTTCAAAAGTATATTCTGTTATAGTCAATAGTTGCTGAAGTCATTCACATCAAACCTAGCCATTTCATTCCCTATTCTGTGAAACAAAATATCTGAATCAAGAATTACCACATCTTAGAGACTCAGACTCTATAATTATTCTAATTTTCAAGGCAGCTCAAATGGTTAGATAAAACGCATTTGAAAATCAGCATTTTATGCTGATCACTTGATTCAGTCTCATTAGGTAATGTAACCTGACTCTCAGCCATCAATTAATGCTATTACTCAGAGATAAAATTCTTTGTATTCTTCCCTTTAGTTTGCCTTCAAATTTTGTGCAAAAAAGAAATGAAGGACACAGATCAGCAGGCTTGAAATAAAAAACCTTAATGATTATTGAATATGAGTTCACAAATTAATGAGAACATTTTGGAACTAGAATTGAAATCATGAGGTTTCCAAGTGAAATAATACTGCAGTTTTCTTTTCAAAGGACTCCAGAGCTTCTTGTATGACAGGCACAGCCTACAATAGGCTAAAAAATGATCTCTTAAATTATTGTATGAGCATTTGCTTTTATTATATTATCTTTAAAAAATTCATGGTGGTACAAAAGTGAATTTGTGCTTCAATCTCAAATTTGATCTTATCCTAGACTAGCAATATTCAGCAGAATCTCTGAACATCTTGGGCAGGGATAGTGGTCATAGGAGACACAAGCATATAATAAACCACTGAGGTAGGGTGTTTGATAAATGTAATCCATTAACATATTTTTGATATTTGATCATGTCAACTTGTCATGGGTACATGTTAATGTAACTCTATTAGGCATAGTCAAGAGAAGCATGACCCAGGATTTTTGTCCCAGGTGAAAATAAATTTTTAAATGACAAATGAAAATCAGTAATTTCAGGATAAAATATTTCCAAGTAATATTATAAATTACTTCTTTCTGACTCTAGAAGATGTAACTCATTCCTAGGCAACTGTTAAGACAAAATCTTAAGGCTTGCTAGCTCCTAGGTCCTAGGGAGAACCTAAAGTTACTGTTATTATTAAAAATGGACATTGTAATAAACTTACTTTTTTTGAGACAGGGTTTCTATGTGTAGGTTCACTGCCTGTCTTGGAACTAGCTCTTGTAGACCAGGCTGACCTAAGACTCATAGAGATCTACCTGCCTCTGCCTCCTGAGTGCTGGAATTAAAGAAATATGCCACCATCGCCTGGCTATAATAAACTTTCTTGCAAGTTCTTATTTTTTTTAGATATTAGTACAACAGAGATAGTCCTATAGGAGATAGTCATACCCTTATAGACAGGACTAAGTGAATAATGGGATACAGAAAAATAATTTATGAAATTAGAAGGGGAAAGGAGAGGTGACTCTAAAAATATATTTGGAAAAGAAGGAAAGAGGGATACCATTTTTCAAAATTAATTTTGGGCATGTATAAAATTTCCAAACAATAAGAAAATGTTCTCAACTCTGGATCAGTTCCCAGCATCAGACCAACAGGTGAGATAACCGAGAGCATGCCATACCACCCCCTTTAACACCTACTAAACTTTGTAACCACTACAACTCACTCTGCTGCCCAAACCAACTAACCCCATCAGCCCTTATACAAACACCACCTACTCCAGATGGAAGAACATGTGAGTCACTGATACCCCAGCTAAACTGTCCCAATCTCTATACCCTAATCCACCATACATATCCCCTGCCCCTCCCACTCCCATCTCAACCATAGCAACACAACTGGGTCCTGCCCCCAACACTAATGGATCTCTACTGCACTGGAGCAGCCCACAGTCAACAGGTGAGAGTCCTGTAAGCATGTTGCACTACTATATCAGACACCCACTGGATGCTGTAACCTTTACAACCCACTCCACCAGCCAAACCTGCCAACCCCATCATCCTCTCCTTCACTGCAACATCAGCATCCCCTGTAGGTGCAAACACAACCTACTACAGTTGGAAAATCAGCCTGAGCAAGGCAGCTGGGTACTGTCCCTAACTCTGGTCAAACTCCACTGTTCTCTAGCAGCCACCAGAAGCTGGCCAATGGTGAGAGATCTTTAGGCAGGTCACACCACTACCCCAACACCCACTGGACTCTGTAACCACTAAGGCCCATTTCCCCCAAACCCATCTTTCTCCCCTTGGCCAACCATCCCTCGCAGCATCAGCAGCCCCTATAAAAGCACGGCAAACTCCAGTTAGAAGATCAGGATAATGATTGCTGCACCATCATACACAACCCCCACTGGACTCTGTAACCTCTGTGACCCACTCCACTACCCAAACCCATAAACTCCATCATTCTCCTCTTGGCCAACCATCCACTGCAACACCAGCAGCCAAATACAAGCACCACTTACTGCTGTTGAAGGCTTCTTGTTCATTTTCCAGCCTCCAAGACCTGAAATAACCACTCGGAAACTATATTAATGAAAACACTGCTTGGCCTGTTAGCTTATGCATATTGCTAGATAACTCTTACATCTTATATCAAACCATCTCTATTTTTCTTTTTTCTTTTTTTTTTTTTTTTTTGGTTTTTCGAGACAGGGTTTCCCTGCAGCTTTTGTTTTAGAGCCTGTCCTGGAGCTAGCTCTTGTAGACCAGGCTGGCCTCGAACTCAGAGATCCGCCTGCCTCTGCCTCCCGAGTGCTGGGATTAATCTGTGCAACACATGAGGAAAGTCTAAGTTCTTAAAACATTTTAAAGACCATATAATCTTAGTCTTTGAAAGGTTTGAAGAATAACTATCCACCTGAAATATATCTCTGTACATCTAGAAAACCTAACGAAATTGATTATATTATAAATAACTATCTAATAATCTGTATTTCTTAATTCTATATTTTTAAATGAGCTGCACAAACACAATACCTTAAACAAGAGCAGAAATATAGATATAACAAAATTGACCTTAAATTTTATCAATAAACCAAAGTCCATACCAATATAAAGTATTCATCTCTATATCATATCCCTCTTTAAATGTAAAGAAACATTTATAAAGAATCATTTAAGTAATTTGGGCATAGTTCTCTCCAAACTGCTTCCTGCTGTTTATTGGGCAAAGTAATTTTGCAGTTTACCGAGAAGTTTCAGCAGATCTTGGTTCATCAAACCACACTAGTCTGGAAGGAATACACAGGTTTCCATCCTCAGTGAAAACAAAAGCATAACCTCTTTTCCAAATCAATATCATTGCCTACCAGCAGGATTTCACCGTCTCCTCAGGCAGCTACATGACATCTTCCTGACTCCACCTTCTTTCTTCTTCTATCTGCTTAGAATTCCTGCCTTGCTGTACTCTGCTGAGCCACTGGTCTGAACAGCTTAATTCATTAACCAATAAAAGCAACAAATATACAGAAGACTTCCCATACCAACCTACTCCAGTTGAAAGAACAGCAGCCCCTTTATAGCAGCTGAAAAACAGCAGCTCCTATAGGAACAAGTGCCACCCACACCAATTAGAAGAACAACAGTCCCTATAGGCATAAAAACCCAACTAAACTGAAGGAAGAAGAGACACACACAATTCACACCCTTAGAAAGAAGAGTTTCCATTGGTATTGTCATTATTGTTACCAGTATGAGAAATAGATGCCATAGACACAGGTAAAAACACACAATCCAGAACCTGAGGCTATGCTTCATTTAGGCACCAAAACTCCCACAAACTTCAACTGAGAAAACCCTACTGGACCTGAGGACCAACCACCAGAACTATTGGCCATTCAGGCCAAAAGACAATAAAGGATTCAGACAATAAAGGAGCAAAAGATCCATCCACCAAAAGCATCACAAGAATCAAAACCTATAACTTTAATATCTCAAACCTAGATAGGTAAACAGCAGTGTAAGATTACATGCAATGATAGACACTATGTGAACCAATAATACAATGTGGTAAGTGACTGGTCTTCCACCTGGACAACCATGACTCTAGGCCTAGGCCACTCGTCCACCTATTGCATCCCCACTGGCTGGTCAGCAGGAAAGACTCTGCTGGCAGACTTCTCCATTGCCATCCTCCATCAGACCCCATAATCTACAGGTCCCACTCTGCTCCCCAACCCCAACCACCCTGACTACATCAGTGGCTCTGGAAGACACAAATACTGCCTGCACCAATCTCACAAAACTCACAAAGAGTAGTCCCCAGAAACACAGACACTGCCTGCACAGATTGGACAAAGAGCCATCCATTGAGTCACAGGCACCACCTGCACCAATGGGAGGAAAAGATGGGTAGGTGCCAGTGTAAGTATACACTCAACAACATAAAGGAAAATGTGGCATCACCAGAACCTAATGTTTCTACAGTGGCAAGTCTGGAATATCCCAACGCAGAAGAGGCAGAAGAAAATGGCTTAAAAATAACTTTGTGAAGATGATAGAGGCCCTTAGGGAGAAAATAAAAAATTCTTTTAAAGAAATGGAGGAAAAGCCCCAAAATTGGAAGAAATTAATAAATCCTGTCAAGAGCCCCACATTGGAGCACTGGACTGAGCTCCCAAGGTCCTGATGAGGAGCAGAAGGAGCGAGAACATGAGGGAGAAGGTCAGGAACGTGAGGGGTGCGTTCACTCATGGAGACGGTGGGACAGAACTAAAGGGAGATCACCAACTCCAGTTGGAATGGGACTGATGGATCATGCGACCAAACCCGTCTCTCTGAATGTGGCCAACAGCGGGGGCTGACTGAGAAGCAAAGGACAATGGCGCTGGGCTCTGATTCTTCTGCATGGACGGGCTCTGTGGGAGCCTTCTCAGCTTGGTCGATCACCTTCCTGGACCTGGGGGGAGTTGGGAGGACCTTGGTCTTAGCATAGAGTAGGGAACCCTGATGGCTCCTTGGCCTTGAGAGGGAGGGAGGGGAGGCATGGGTGGAGGGAAGGGGAGGGAAGGGGGAGAAGGAGGGGAGGGAAGGGGGAGGAGGAGCGGAGGGAGAGGGGAGGAGGAGGGAAGGAGATGGAAATATTTAAATATAAAAAAAATAAACCATGAGAAAAAAAAAAAGAAAGCCAAGAAAAAACAATCAAACAGGTGAATGAAGCAGTTCAAGACTTGAAAATTGAAACAGAGGCAATAAAGAAAACACAAACCAAGGGAATTCTGAAAATGGAAAATCTGGATAAACAAGCAGGAGCTACAGATACAAGCATAACCAACAGAATATAAAAGTTAGAAGAGAAAATATCAGGCATTGAAAATACGATAAAGAAAATAGATTCATCAGTCAAAAAATGTTAAATACAACAAATTATTTTTTTGAGATAGTGTTTCTCTGTAGCTATGGAGCCTGTCCTGGAACTAGTTCTTGTAGACTAGGCTTGCCTCAAACTCATAGACACAGAGATCTTCCTGCCTCTGCTTCGTGAGTGCCGGAATTAAAGTCCTCCACTACGAATGCCCAGGAAAAGCCAACAAATTCTTAAAATATAGCAACCAGGAAATCTGGGAAACCATAAAAGACCAAACATAAGAATAATAGGGATAGAAAACAGAGAACTCCAGCTCAAAAGCACAAAAATATATTTTACGGAATCATAGATGAAAATTTTCCCACCCTAAAGAAGGACATGCCTATGACAGTATAAGATGCTTACAGAGCACCAAATAGACTGGACTAAAAGCAAAAGTTGTCTCACTACAATAATCAAAACGCTAATCATGCAGAATATAGAAAAAATACTAAGATCTGCAAAGGAAAAGGCCAAGAAACATATAAAGGCAGGTCTATCAGAATTAGTCCTGACTTCTCAGTGGAAATAGTGAAAACCAGAAGGTCTGGGTCAAGCATTATGCAAACATTAAGAGACCACACATGCCAGCACAGACTACTATACCCAGCATAATTTACAGTCACCATCAATGGAGAAAACAAGATAATCCATGTCAAAATGAGATGAAACAATACCTATCCACAAATCCAGCCCTACATAAAGTACTGGAAGGAAACTCCAACCCCAGGAATTAAGCTGAATCAATGAAAACACAGAGAAATTTCAAAGAAGGGAAACACACACTACCTCCAACAACAAAGCCAAAAATAACGAGAATTAATAATCACTGGTCAAGCCAGGTGGTGGTGGCACATGCCATTAATCCCAGAACTTGGGAAGCCGAGGAAGGCGGATCTCTATGAGTTTTATGCCAGCCTGGTCTACAAGTGCTCCTTCCAGGACAGGTTCCAAAGCCACAGAGAAACCTGCCTCCAAAAACAAACAGACAAACAAAATATAATCACTAGTCATTATAATTTCTTAATATCAATGGACTCATTTCACCTATAAAAAGACACAGGCTAACATAAAGGTTATGAAAACAATAACCATCCCTCTGCTGCATACAAGAAAAAAATTCAAATTCAAAGACAGGGGAAAGGGTTAGGAAAAAACTTTCCAAACAAATGGACCTAAGTAACAAGTTGGCCAGCTATCTGAATATCTAACAAAATAGACTGCAAGCTAAAATTAATAAAAATAAATGGAGAAGAACATTTCATAGTTATCACAGGAAAAAATTCATCAAGATGAGGTCTTTATTGTGAACATTTATGCCTCAATTACAAGTACACCCACATTTATAAAAGAAACATTACCAAAGTTTAATCACACACAAAACCTCACACATTAATAATGGGAGACTACAATACCCCACTCTCACCACTGGACAGATCTGCCAGACAAAAACATAACAGAAAATAAGGAAACTAATAGATGTTATGACTCAAATGATCTTAATAGATATCTACAGTACATTTATCACAAACACATAAGAATATATATCTTCTTCTCAGAACCTAATAGAACCGTCTCTAAAATTGACGACATACTCAGTTACAAAGCAAATCTCAACAGATGCATACAAAATATTGGAATAATCCCATGTATCCTATCAGATCACTATGGGATAAAGTTAGATAGAATTTAACAGTAACACAAACTACAGTAAGCTTACAAATTCATGGAAACTAAAACCTTTCAACTGAATTATCACCGGATCAAGGAAGAAATAAAGAAAAAAAATTGCAAACTTCCTAGAATTTAAAGAAAGTAAAAAGTAAAAAGCGAGAACATGAGGGAGAAAGTCAGGAACGAGAGGGGTGCGTTCACTCATGGAAACGGTGGGACAGAACTAATGGGAGATCACCAACTCCAGTTGGAATGGGACTGATGGATCATGCGACCAAACCCGTCTCTCTGACTGTGGCCAACAGCGGAGGCTGACTGAGAAGCAAAGGACAATGGCGCTGGGCTCTGATTGTTCTTCATGGTCGGGCTCTGTGGGAGCCTTCTCAGCTTGGTCGATCACCTTCCTGGACCTGGGGGGAGTTGGGAGGACCTTGGTCTTAGCATAGAGTGGGGAACCCTGATGGCTCCTTGGCCTTGAGAGGGAGGGAGGGGAGGTATGGATGGAGGGGAGGGGAGGGAAGGGGGAGAAGGAGGGGAGGGAAGGGGGAGGAGGAGGGGAGGGAGGGGGGAGGAGGAGGGAAGGAGATGAAAATTTTTTAAATATTAAAAAAAATAAACCATGAGGAAAAAAAAAAAAACACACACAACATACCCAAACTTATGGGACACGATGAAAGCAGTGCTAAGAGGAAATTTAACAGCACTATGTACCACATAAAGAATTTGGAGAAATCGCACCTGAGTGACTTAACATCACACCTGAAAACTCTAGAACAACAACAACAAATCAAACTCACCAAGGAGGACAGATGGCAGGAAAAAGTCAAACTCAGGGCTGAAATCAATAAAATAGAAAAAAAGAGAACAATGCAAAGATATAATGGAACAAATATTTGGTTCTTAGAGAAAATTAGCAAGATAGACAATCTATTATCCAAACTAACCACAAAAGCAGAAAGAGAGAGGGGGGGGGAGAATATGAGAATATCAAAATTAACAATATCAGAAAGGAAAAGGGGGATATAACAAAAGACTCTGGGGAAATCTAGAGAATCATCATGTTATCCTTCAAAAACGTTTCCTTCACAAAATTGAAAGACCTTAGAAAATGAGCAATTTTCTTGATAGATACCACATAACAAAATTAAATCACGACTAGATAAATAATTTAAATAGACTTAATACCTCTAAGGAAGTAGAAGCAGTCATTAAAAGTCTCCCAACCAGCTCTTTTCAGAGCAGAGTTTTACCAAAATGTGAAAAAATAGTTAATACCAACACTCCTAAATTGTTCCATTCAATAGGAGCAGAAGAAACATTGCCAAATTCCTTTCATGAGACTACAGATGCTCTGATAACTGTGGGGCCCTCACCTCTATTCTCAAAGAGGTGAAGAGATATTTGCTAGCAAATGTTTTAAAAATAGAAACCCAGACTAGCTTATTCCCAAGAAGATAGTGGCCTTCCCTCCTCCCTCTCAGGGAAATTAAAAGCACAAGTCCACCTGATAGTAAGGACTGCAGGAGTGACCTTGCCCTGGAAACAAAGAACAAGCAGTTAGCTAACATAGCAGTATAGAAAAGAGAAAAAAAAAAAAAAAAAAAAAAAAAAAAAAAACCTCCACCTGTTCCAAATCAGCTCTAAAAGTCTTTCTTGTAGTTTTTCCTTAAAACGACTAACCCCGCAGAAGGAGCTCAGCTCCTCCAATCTCGCTGCATGTCAGGGTATCTGGATGAACTCTGAACTGCAGTTTGATTTATGCTAATTAGCAGCAATAAACCGTGCTTTTGCAGTCTGGTCTTCTCTGGTTTCTGGTAACCTCTCTGGGGGTGGAAGTCTGGGCACAACAATAACCAAACCACATACAGATGCATTAAAAAAAGAAAGAAAATTACAGATTATTACTCTTATAACCAAACCACATAAAGATGTGACAAAAAAAGAATATGTATCAACCTCCCTCTGAAAATTATGCAAAAATACTCAATAAAAATACTTGCAAACCAAATTCAAGAATACATGAAAAAAAATCATTCCCCTCTAGAGTCAAGTCTCTGCCAACCCTAGAATGGCTCCCTTGACTCTACAGGGGTTCCCAGGTGTCCAGGAAGACGCCCCCAGCTAGGTCCTTGGGCAGCTGAGGAGAGGGTGCCAGAAATGTACAGATCCTATTGCCATACTCATGAATATCTTGCATATCACCATAGCACCTTCACCTGGCATTGGATGGAGAAAATGACAGAGCCCCACATAGGAGCACCGGATTGAGCTCCCAAGGTCCTGATGAGGAGCAAAAGGAGGGAGATCATGAGCAAGGAGACGGTGGGACAGAGCTAATGGGAGACCACCAAGTCCAGTTGGAATGGGACTGATGGAACAGGGGACCAAACCGGACTCTCTGAATGTGGCTGACGGTGGAGGAGGACTGAGAAACCAAGGACAACGGCAATGAACATGAACTCTACAGCATGGACGGGCTCGCTGTGAGCCTTGTCAGTTTGGTTGCTCACCTTCCTGGACTTAGGGGGAGCTGGGAGGACCTTGGACTTAACATAGTGAAGGGAACCCTGATGGCTCTTTGTTTTGGAGAGGGGTGGAGAGGGGGTATGGGTGGAAGGGAGGGGAGGGAAGGGGGAGTAAAAAGAAATAAATAATAATAATGAAAAAAATCATTCCCCATGAACAAGTAGGTTTCATCCCAGAAATTCAGGAATGGTTCAACATACAAAAATCTGTCAATGTAGTCAACAATTTAAAAAGAGGTCTTGTAGAAATAAGGCATACAGGAAACATTCCTAAATATAATAAAAAGCAATAGCAATATACTGCAAACTGACAGCCAACAACAAATTAAATGGCTAGAAACTCAAAGCGATTTTATTAAAATCAGGAACAAGACAAGGCTTTCCATTCCATATCTTATCAGTTTAGTACTCAAAAGGTAGAGCTAGAGTAATAAGACAACAAAAGGAGATCAAGGGGATACGAACTGGAAGCAAAGAAGCCAAAATATTGGTATTTGCAGATGACACGGTTGTATAGATAAAAGACTCAAAAATTTCAACCTGGGAACTACTTGAGCTGATAAACACCTCAGATACGTGGTAGGATACAGGGTTAACCATCTTATATATAAATGACAAATTGGCTGAAAGAAATCGAAGAAACAACACACTTTATAACAGTCACAAATAACTTCAAGTAACTTTAATCAAAAAGTGAAAGACATGTATGACAAGAACTTTAAGTCTTTGATAAAAGAAATTTCAGAAGATAACAGAAAACAGAAAGATATCCCATGATCATGGATAGGTAGGATAAACAAAGTAAAAAATATAATCTTACCAAAAGCAATCTACAGATTCAGTGTAATTCCCATCAAAATCCCAATACAATACTGCACAAAACTTAAAAGAACAATACTAAATTTCATATGGAAAAACAAAAAAAAACCCAGATATTTAAAATAATCCTGTGCAACAAAAGAATTTCTGGAGTTTTCACAATCCCTGACTTCAAATTCTACTATAGAGAAAAAAAAACAGCTTGGTATTGGCACAAAAACAAACAAGTGGATCAAAGGAATCAAACTGAATACACTGGCATAAATCCACACACAACTATGAATACCTGAATTTTGACAAATAGGTTCAAAATTATACAATGGAAAAAAGAAAGCATCTTCAACAGCTGGTGCTGGCATAACTGGATATCGACATGTAGAAGAATGCTAATAGATTCATGTTTATCGCCCTGCACAAAGCTGAGATCAAAATGGATCAATGATCTCAACATAAATCCAGTTACATTTAACCTCCTAGAAGAAAAAGTAGGAAGTAGCTTTGAACACATTGGTATAGGAAACTATTTCCTAATAAATGACCATCAGCAGAGACACAGAGATAAACAATTAAAAGATGGGACTTCCTGAAACTTCAAAAAGCTTTGGTAAGGCAAAGGACATGTTCAAAAAGACAAAACAGCATCCTTCAGAATGCAAGATCTTTACCAGCTTCACATGTGACAGAGGGCTGATCTCAAAATAGATAAAGAACTCAAGAAACTAGACATTAAAATACTAAATAATATAATTAAAAATAGGGTATACATCAACACAGAGAATTCTGAGCAGAAGAATCTCAAGTGGCCAAAAGATACTTAATGAATTGCTCAACATGGTTAGTCGTCAGGGAAATGCAAATCAAAATGACTCTGAGATACCATCCTTTAACTGTCAGAATGGCTAAGATCAAAAATACTAATGATAACTTATGTTGGAGAGGATGTGGAATAAGGGGGAAATTCCTCCACTGCTGGTGGAAGTACAAATTTGTACAGTTACTTTTGAAATCAATATGGCAGTTTCTCAGAAAACTGGAAATCAATCTACCTCAAGACCCAGCTATAGGGGCTGGAGAAATGGCTCAGAGGTTAAGAGCACTGACTGCTCTTCCAGAGGTCCTGAGTTCAATTCCCAGCAACCATATGGTGGCTCACAGCCACCTATAATGAGATCTGGTGCCCTCTTCTGGCATACAAGCATACTTGGAAGGAATGTTGTATATATAATAAATAAATAAACCTTTAAAAAAAAAGACCCAGCTATTCCATTTCTGGGCATATACTCAAAGGATGCTCAATCATACAAGGACATTTGCTCAACTATGTTCATATCAGCATTATTCATAATAGCCAGAAACTGGAAACAACCTAGATGCCCCTCAACCAAAAATGGATGAGGGATATGTGGTATATTTCCACAATTGAGTATTACTCAGTTGTAAAAAACAATGACTTCATGAAATTTGTAAGCAAATGGATGGAACTAGAAGAAAAATAGTTCTGCGTGATATTTTGTTTGGTTTCTAACAAATAAAACTTGCCTGGAGATAAGAGGGCAGTACTAGACACTAGGTAACCATAGAGGCCAGACAGTGGGGGGTGCTCATCTTTAAACCCAGCATTTGGGAGGAGGAAGCATGATGATCAAGATTTCAAGGCAACCTTTGTCTACAGGAGATTGAATCAGACTGAAAAAAGAAACAGAGCAGTGTGGTGATGGCTCACATCTTTGATCCCAGCACTTGGGATCTCATACCTTTGATCCCAGTTCTTGGGAAGCACGTTCTTTTGTTCTTTTAATCCTAGTTCTAGGGTGATAGAGAGAGGAGTGAAAGGTGCGTGGAAACAGGATCTTGGACCCATTCAGTCTGAGGATTTGACCCCTCCATTCAATCTGAGGATTCATAGAGACATGATCTCCCTCATTCGGTTTGATATTTCCTAGAGGTAAGAAGTCTCTAGAGACTGGCTACTCTGCTTCTCTGTTCTTTCAGCTTTCACCCTTGATATCTGACCCCAGGTTTTTATTTTTAAGATTAATTAGAATCACACTTCAGAGTGAGGTAAACCCAGACACAGAAAGATAAACATGTTATGTACTCACTCATAAGTGTATTTTAGGAATAAAGTACAAGATAACCATGCAAAGAGGGATGCATGGATTTCCCAGAAAATAAAAAATAAAAAAGACCTCCTGAGTGAACTGGAGGTGGGGTGAGGGAAAAAAGGGGCGGGAAGTAGAGACAGCAGGTTGGGAGGTCTGAGTTCAGAAGGAGGGCTGGGGATGGGACAGAGTGGGGGAGTACAGAATAAACATCTTGATGGGGGGTAATTTGTAGTTAGGGAGAAATCTGACACCAGGGAACCCCCAGGAACCGAAAAGTATGATCCCAGTTACATCTCCTATCAGTAATGGAGAGGGTACCTAAACTGGCCTTCTGCTGTAACCAGATTCATGACTACCCTACTTGTGATCAAAGATACTCTATCAGCAAGTAATGGAAGCAGATGCAGAAATACACAGCTAAGCACTGGGCTGAGCATAGCTGAAGAAAGGGAGGAGGGATTGTATGAGCCAGGGGGTCATGATGTGGGAACCCACAGAGAGAGCTAACCTGAACTCCTGGGAGCTCAAAGACTCCAGACCAATAATTAGGGAGCCTCTCTTGGACCAATTTGAACCCTCTAAATATGTGTTACAGTTGTGTAGCTTGGTCTGTTTGTAAGGCTCCTGCCAGTGAGATTAGGACCTGTCTCTAGCACTTCCTGGCCTGTGGGAGCCTGTTCTCCATGCTACATCACCTTGCTCAACATTGACATAAAGGGAGCAGCTCGTCCTTGACTCAACTTGATGTGTCATGCTTTGTTCAAGTCTATGGAAGGGAGGTTTACACCTTTCTGATTGGAGATGGAGCGGGGTAAATAGAAAGTGGGTGGAGGGAGAAGAGGTAGGGGAAACTGGGGTCCATATGAAAAATAAATAAAAAGATTTATTTAAATAAAATTTTAAAAGTTCTCAAGTAATATTATTTATGTGGGAAAATGTCAAACAAACAAAAAGGCAAATGGGCAAGATTCAATAGATGAAGAAATGTGGGGAAATATTTTTTTATCTCTAAAACCTGGTCCTGAAAGAAAAAAAAGAAAAAGAAAAAAAAAACCTGTTCCGAAAAATATGAAAGAAAATATATTCACAGAAAAAAATATGATTTAAATTTGCCTGCACTGATAATATTTAATTAAACAATGATATTATAAAACTATGATTTAACTCCTAAAGGTAGTACACAATAAAACAGGAATTTTGATGGATAGATACTCCCCGTCACAGTACAAGACAATTAAAAACAAGTCCTTCCCTTGTGCAAATGTTCCTTCTTACTGAGCTGCATCATGTATAATGTCTATTTTTATGGCCTCATAGGAAGGGAGTTCTTCCTTGCTTAGATCATTTAAAGGTATTGTACTCATTAAGGTAAAGTTATAGGAAAAATAGAATTTGTTTAATATTTACTGTAAGATTTTGGTAAAGTAAATAAAAATAATTATTTAGCCTTATGATAAAAGCTAATAGAGCATTGTTATACAGATTTAAAATACACTAAAAGGAATCTTCTGCTAACTGTGGCAGCTGTGTCCATGGCTTAATTTCCTAATTCCCATGAGACAGTCTCTGAATTCTGTTTACTTTCTTTTTATGTTTCCCATTTCTCTTTTGCTAGCACCTTAAAAGAACAACAACAGACTTGAGCTAATTCTAAATTCACATTCCAGTTTTAGCCACATGAACCTAGGGTAATACAGATCAATAAGGAGAAAGAAATGCATTCCATGTTAAAAGAAAATTTTGGCAAATTCTATTTACTAATCCAGACTTATAGAAGGGATTAGATGGAAATTTTCATCCAGAATAGAAGATTAACTACACCCAAGTGAATATTGGAATAAATAATCCTATAATAGTTAACAGAAAATGCTAAATTGAATTTATTGATTATATCAGAAAACCAAAAGGGGTGTCAAGAAATCTATAAAAATTTTTGATTAAATGACAAATACAATCCAAGTTTAAGAGTTTTGTGATCGACAGTAGTTAAGTAAGTGATGATATAGCAAATGTATACTGGCTTGTGTTTTAAAAAAAGAAAGAAATATTTAATGCCTAGTAGTAACTATTCCTGTGGTCCATAAGTCATTCTAATCAGTTCTTCACAGGATGCCAAACGTTCCAGTGCTTTGGACTGAAACAAAATGTTACTAGAAGTGCAAATGTGGCTGTGCCTTTCTTTGGACAATATTTACAATTGGAGATATATGTAAAGGGATGAAACAAAAGGGGAACCATAAAAACAGGACCGAAACTCAAAAAATCAAACAAGCAAACATATTCAGGTTATGAAATAGCATGTAAGCAGAAGTTTTGTGGAGATAATTCAATTGCAAAATTGTGGCCATGCTCAATATTTACATCAGTAAAGACAGTATCATATATTAATTCTGTCCAATAAATACAGTTTCCCAGAGGAAAGTTTAATCATCTTGAACAATGGAACAGATGCCCTAAACTTCCTTCATGAACAAAATAACTTGGGAAGTTTATTTTGATTTCACTTTTTGGGCTAAGCATTGTTCTGTTTGTTTGTTTGTTTGTTTGTTTTGGGGGTTTCTTTTTAAAATTGCATCATTGTTTCTTTCAAACATCTCAAGCATTTTAAAGATGTGACAAATGTTTCATAGCTTGAGCATATACAAGATTACATAAACAGTGAATACAAATTTGCATATAAAAAGACACAAGAACATTGTAGACATGAATCTCATTCTGTTTTGCAGTCTGTGCCAAGAAGAATTGCAATGACCCTCTACAATTACCCATAACTTATATGAAGAGCCTTGCAGTTAAGAAGAAAAGGATAATGGTTGTAAGTAATTCAAGCAAAAAGTAATTCACTCATTAACATCACTCGTGCATTATTTTTGAAATACATTTTTAAAAACAGGGAATAGCTGTAAGCACATATACCACATTTTTAATGCATTTCAACAAACTTTAATATTTAGATTCACAAATATATATATGTATGTATATATATATATATATATAAATTAAAATGAAAACTGTAAATACTAATTGGGTAATTCAATGTTTATGAATTCTGTGTTTGCTTCTCGGTGAAAGAACTACAAGGAGCACTTTCTGCCACATTTCGGGGTGACTTTAGAGGGAAATTTTTAATAAAAACACAAATAGAAACATGAACATTGAAAGTAAATAAATCTTCAAAGAAACTTGCAAAGGGTGATAAAGAAAGGTTATTACTGTTTGCTTTCATTAATTATAAATGTATAGATTATAAAAAGAGCACTGGTATTTTAAGATAGTTGTTTTAAAACATGCTAAAATAATTTCTCTCCTTCTTGCCTCTTATTTGTTAAAGTCCTAAAACAAAAATGAATAAAGAATATATTCAAGTTCATAAATAAATAAACAGATACCTCATGTACAGTAATATATCCGCAAAAATACAGAGCATCAATGAAGACTCAGCAAATAGAAATCATGCAGTGTGTATATGTTGAAGAAAGAACATGAGGACCATGCATCCCAGGTACTTGCAAGTCAGTAGATAAGAAAGTAATACTTCTGGCAATTACAGATTTTATTTAAATTATCTATCCAACATCTGTCATTCTAAGTATCTATCTATCTATCTATCTATCTATCTATCTATCTATCTATCTCTACTTATCATCTATCTAACATCTACCTACCTACCTATCTATCAATAGATCATCTACCTACATATCTATCTCATATCTATCTCTTTAACCCTAACATCTATCTATCTATTTATTTAACGATCTATCATCTATCTATATATAATTTCTCTGTTTTAACGTCATAAATCACTGAAGCAGGTTTTAGGAAATTAGGATTATAATTATTTATTTACTGATTGTATATAATTCAATGCAATGAAATAGTTTTCTAAACTGTATGCTTGATACAAGTCTTCAAAATTAAAATATGGTGTGATTTGTTTGGGAAGACTTAGAGAAGACAGAACGTACATCTAACACATAAGTCATTCCCTTGACTGCAAATATAATATTCCCTCTCTCAGCCAATTAATTCGGCAAGTGGAGTGAGTACTACTCATTCCCAGATACCCTTTACAGCAGAACATAAAGAAAGAAAAGATGAGATCATGTTGTAACTGAAAGTTATTATCATAAATTATGGTTTTTCCTTATATAGTTCTAGATCTTAGTGTAGTTTGGGCTGTGAGCCTTCTCAGTAAAAACTTAATCCTAATATTAAGTAAATCCTATGGACCCCATATATGTTACATCACACCTAAAGTCTCATGTTATTTCCTAAATTTTCTGTAATAGACGTAGGATTTAATTTTTTATTTGTCAAAAATATTTGCTATTAATCTTAGTAACTACACTGTTTGACATCAATGACCCCCACCCAATATTCTTGTGTTCTGCCATGATTTATTATTTCGTCTTCATCTAAATAATTATCTTTTACTAGCATCTAAGGCCACTTTCTATTTCTATAACAAAATATTATGGACTGTTTAGTTTCAGAAAGAAAGGGGTTGCTTTGCCTTGCAAATCTAGGAGACAGAGAACAAGGTTTCAGCATCTACCTTGTTTGGTGAAGGATAGCTGCTCACATGCCATGGCAGAGGCTATGATATAATAAAATAACACAAGCACACTGTTTGGAGTCTACCCTCATCATCTTACACAGCTGTGAATGCCGTCATGGAGGCCTCAGAAATTCATTGTGTCCTAGTCAATCCCCATTAACATATAACTTGGAGATTAAGTTTATAACTCATGAACTTTTGAAGTAATGTTCTAAACCTAAAAATTTAGTTAAAATATGTGTTTCTTTATTCACTTTATGTGGAGGCCCAAAGAGGCCAAAGGTCAGAGAGTTTGCGACTTGTTTTTAGTTCATTCAAGGTTTGTGCTTTTAACTCAAATAATGCTTCCACCTAGTTGTAAACCAGAGTTCTGCTCTCTCAAGGCTATTGGCAACAGGTGTGGCTAGTTGCTAGACAAGCACTCCTAAAATAGGGAAGTAGTTGGCTTCTACTTAAAACAAAGGTTTAAGGATTAAACAAAGTTCTAGTTCCCTTTATAGAAATAACTTGGGATTCCACCCAGGTAGTGCTTTGCCTCCAGAGTGTGTGGCTAGGTCATGAGTCAAGGGCATGAGTCATGAATGTACCCTGTGACTTTCAAGTTGTATGTTAATTCAGTCTTTTTGATTTACCCCTACCTTTTGAGGGCAGAGGTATATGAAGCTGTTGCAAAATAAAACATGTGTGAATTTTCAGTACTCACTGAAAATTCCCCCTGTAACTATTCTATATCTTTCTGCATTTTATTATTTTCATTCGTGTCTTTGTATTCTTTATTATATTTCTAAATTTCCATGCCTCCAATCGGGAGAAAGGTATGTTTGTTACTGCCCCCCCCCAACAACTTGACAAAAATAATTTGAGTAGAAAGTTACAATTTTACCGATAATAGCAAGTTTTAATTGTTATGAACATATGTATCATAGTGCTTGAAAGAATTGAAAATACATGTAAATTCTTTCATGCACTTTGATACATATGTTCAAAAATATTGAAAGCCTGCTACTAATGTTAACAATGTTAGTAGCAGAGCTAAACATTTTTTTTATCTACACATCTGTATCCTTACATTATTTTGTAACTTCTGAATCTTTATAAAATACTTAAATCTTGATTACATGACATCTTTCATAAACCAGTATTTTGTGAATGACCAACTTCTCCTTAATTACTGGTTGCAAAACAAAGCAAGGTATGTTCCTTCAAATTACGAACATCAATTTATACTCCTGTATTAGGATATTAATAAAACATTAAATTCTAAATCTGAAGGGTAATAGGTATTAGCACAATTTCTACTGATTGTATCTTACGGTCATAGAGATGGAGGAAGGGTGGATATAGGAGCAGGGAAGAAGATATCTACATTAAGGGAGCCATTTTCGGGTTGGCAAGAGAATTGGCTCTAGAGGGGATCCCAGGTGTCCTCACGATTGTCCCCAGCAGGTCCTTGGGCAGCAGAGGAGAGGGTGCCTGAACTGTCCTTGCGCCACTATTACACTGATAATTATCTCGAATATCACCATAGAATTTTCGTCTGGGGTCCGTTGACGGATGGAGATAGGGACAGAGACCCTCATCAGAGCAAGGATTGAGCTGCCAAGGTCCATCTGAAGAGCAGATGGAGGGAGAAGATGAGCAAGGAAGTCAGGACCACGAGGGGTTGGTCCACCCACTGAGACACTATGCCTGTTCTAATGGGAGCTCACCAAATCCAGCTGGACCGAGACTGAACAAGCATGTGATCAAACCTGACTCTCAGATTGTGGCTGACAATGGGGGCTGACTGAGAAGCCATTGATAAAGGCACTGAGAGTTGTTTTTACTGCACGTACAGACTTTTTGAGACCCTAGTATATTTGGATGTACAGCTTCCTAGGCCTGGATGTAATGGGGAGGGAGGGCCTTGGAATTCTCACAGGGCAGGGTTCCCAGCCCTCCCTCAAGCAGGGAGGGGGAGCAAGGAGGAGGAGTGGGGGAGCAGGAGGGGAATGGGAGAAGGGGAGGAAGTGTAAATTTTTGAATGGAAAAATAAATTTAAAAAAAGAAAAAATACGTTATTTAAAACACATAAGGGACCTGAGGGTTTAGCTTAGCGGCAAAGCACTCACATAATATTCATGTCATCCTAAATTCAGTCCTCACTACTACCTAAAATAGTAAGTAACCATGTAAATCTTCGATAGACTCCTCTTACAAAGCCCTAATACAGGGGGACAAAAATTGAGAACATGATAAATTTTTTAACTCCTTAGCCATGACAACACATCCACTAAACACCTGATTGCAATTTCATTCAATAAATACGTACTGAATCCTAGAGGTGGGACAAATACAAAGTTAGAAAAACCATCGTAAGGCAGTAGCTCTTGCCTAAATCTTGCAGAAATGTTAGAAATTTGACGTAAGCTCCCAAATGTTCAGTGCCTAAGCATTCTTAGGAAAGGTAACAAACCCATGGTCATTTTCAACATGTAAGGAGTTGTGCTATAATCTGGACACATAATTTAGTAATACTGTGCCCTCTACACTATAAACTCACTTCCAAGATCACTACAACGGTAAATAGATAGCAAATATTAAAATAATGTGAATATGGTGCCACACAGGCAAAAAGAAGGCTGAAATATCTTCCCCCTTGAGGAAGATTTAATACTTGAAAGCAGCATTTATGATGAGCCTTGAAGGACATGTTTTGTTTATCTGGTGGGAAGGGATAAGGAGTTATTTCTATGACAAAGGTGCAGAGTGGGTAAAGATATGAAGGCATGAAATTACACAGAGTTTGCAACCATACATATTAATGTAACAGACAACACTCACTAGGGAATTTTCTCCTTAGCTTTAAATAAATAGTAAAACTTACCAGACTGTCACAAGCTGTCTTTTTCCTGTTACTCAGAGGAATTTAGACCTTGAATGGAAAGCCTACTAGACATTCTGTGTGGCCCTGCAGGCTTCTATACAGATGTTCACACATTCAACCATGGACAATTTTTTTTGCAAGATTCCTTTACCTCCATCTAGAGAAAGTTCAAGCAATGGAGTGGAACTCAAATCTTCCAAGTGTGTTAAATATTCATATTGTCAGGCAAAATGACTTTATGCATAAAAACAGAAAATGGAAGGCTGCCACATCTGAGTGCAAAGTCTTTGAAGGCATAGTTTGAAGTACTTGGTGTCGCCAAACCCACAGTCAATGTATAACCTGAAGAGAGTGGAGAAGTAGAGGGATACAATTTCCTCTTTTATCTGCTGGACATGTATCCAGGTATTTTGATAGTTTGCTAGAAGATATAGGAAAAATTGTAAAATGGCAGTTGTACTTTGTCTGGAAATTACAGGTTTCACTTTAAAGCAAAAAGGAATTTTGTATGAGTTAGAAAACTAATAACTTGGCATACTGTCTGAGGAATAGAATTATTTGTTTTTTTTTTTTTTTTTTAAGACAATGGTCTCCTTATTTGGATATGTGGAGAAAGAGACTGGCCAAGAGAGGGGAAAGTAACAATGACAATATAGGTACAAGAGATTAAGGACATCTGGGGTTTCTTTTGGCAGTAGAGGAGCTCATCAGAAGCTTATTATTTGGTGACAGGGCTTTGGGAAAAAGGAAATGAAAAGGAGGATAAATTTATCCTACAATATTACCTTAGATTTAGGAGGAATATGGGTTTCCAGGAAGTGACATTAATAAAGAAAATTTCCTAACATTTCTGTGGTGGTGTTTGTAATAGATTGCTTTCTAATACCATAAAAGAAATGTTATAATAGTAGTAAATATGTAATTTTAATTTGCACATGAATTATCTGTAAGGGTCCAAAGCAACACATTCAATTACTAGAGAGAAGCTGGTGGGGAAGAAGTAGTTCAAAACACAGTATATAAAGTTGCAGAAAATCTTAAAAATGGGAGCATGATCCTTTCTCTCTTTAATGCTTAAGACATTAGAAATAATGTAAATGATGAACCAGAATTCTTATTGTTATATTTTAAAGACATATAAATTCCTAATAAAAGGGGTTGTGAAATGAGCCAGGGGGAACAATAGTCATTTAAAGACGTAAAATTGTGACGGGCAGTGGTGGCACATGCCTTTAATCCCAGCACTCGGGAGGCAGAGGCAGGCAGATCTCTGAGTTCGAGGCCAGCCTGGTCTACAAGAGCTAGTTCCAGGACAGGCTCTAGAAACTACAGGGAAACCCTGTCTCAAAAAACCAAAAAAAAAATTGTGACAAACATTTGTTAAAACCAAAAGGAATTTGTGTCCCAACAACTAATTGAGATGTCTTGCTAGGCAATTCTAACTCCCTAACCTATTCTATTCATCCCAAAAGGGCAGGTGTGGCTGTTTTTAAAAACATTGCCATGTTTTTAGAGAATCTGGATGCCAAAATTGAAGTTATGCCTCTATTGCAAAGAAATTAGAGAAAATTAGATATGCAAACACAATGAATGATTTCTAACACCTATATTCATGTATTTCGTAAACACCTCTTTCCTTTTTTAATTCGTGTTCCTTTTAACAGTCGCTATGGCCAGTGATTATTTTCCTTTACTGCATCTCTAAATTAGGGTGGTCAAACCTCTTCAGGTTTTATCTCTGAGACTATATCCTCCCCGATTTGTTCTCTTAACTGCAATAGACCACTCAGAGGTCCCAGCTGATGAACTTACTCTTATGAAATTGATTAATTATTTTTTTTCTCCATTTGACAGACCCTTTCTCTGCCTTTTTTTCTCTGCTCTAATTATTTCTGCTATGGAGGTCTAGCCTTTCATTTTCTCCCCTTGGATCAATGTTCTTTTTCTTGTGCAGAGTCAGGACCATGGATTAGAGGCACTCATGTCAGGATGCCAAATTACCAGTTAGCAATTAAGGAAGCTCATTCACATAGAGACATAATCATTCAATTATGGGAGAGTCAGAAGAGTCATCTTTCTCTCATGCTGGCATCCCAAGCCACATCAAAGTGGCTGGAATTTATTTCCTATCATTTTACCTTGATGAGTGCTCAGCTTGACCACAGTCCCATTCTGTGAGGCAAACAAAAGGAGTCTTTGTTTGCATTTCAGAGTCATTTATTATTTCTCTGGCTTTAGAAATTCACAGCTGAGATAAAAGGGAGAAGGAAGCCATGGTGCTTAGCAGCCAAAGGCTGTAAGAAGAGTCTGGACCTACCTCATTGTCTCCTAATTATTTAGTATCATCTCAGCGAACTTTGTATTTCAGAATAAGACAACACCGGAACTGCTGAGGTAAATAATTCCCATAATATATCATGTCCAAAATGAGCCCTCAAATGTTGACTGCGGTTCTAGGGTCCAAGGTTGATGACCCTGGGTACTGCTGGTTATGTGCCCTGTAATATAATGGGTAGTTTTCCTCATGTGTGTCTAAATTCTCTCACATGTAAAATGAGGGAATAGAAATGTGATGATTTTCACTCTTTCATTAACAGATTAAAATGTTAGATGTTCTATTCAAGTAATTTATCAAATTAAATGTATCTGTCATTATTTTTTATTATATATGTAAAATTTATAGCTTAAGAGTAAGGCAGAGAATTAGACACAGTGGTTTTCCCACCAGAAGCCTATGTGTATAATAACTATCTGCTTATAATATTTGTGTGGCTGTGTTTTATCAGTGTAACACAAACCTAGATATATCTGGGAAGGGGAATCTCAATTGAGGAAATGTCTCCATAAATTTAGCCACATCATGTTAGCATGAGATTTCTTGAAGTATGGTCAGACTGCTGTTTATTATTAAGTTATATAAATACTTCAGTAAATAATAATGAAAGTGACACCCAGTCCCCCGAATACCCTGGATCTGTCCACAGACTCCAGTAATTTAGTGTATCCATCACATTCCATTCTAAATAAATGAATATTTATGCTTGGATATTAACAGGGGCACATATTCATAAGTGCATATCTCTACGTTTATCATTTGCATAGATAAGATGAAATTTTAAACATCATATTGTAACATACATTTTGTTTCCATTCATCAATAAGCCTCAAAGAACTTTCTGCACCAGCATAAATGAATCTCAGACTTCCCATTATAGATCTATATCTTTGCATCTTTTGACATACATTTGTTTAACAAACTTCCAGGAAAAAGTATTCAACCATGGTTGCTTTTCATTTACTTATTTACTATCATTAAGAGTCCATATATATAAATATATTTGTATATATATATATACATACATGTTTGTATGTATAAATTTATGGTGGCAACACAAATAATTATTACTTCATATAGTATAATGTTTTGCTATTTTAAAAATAAATTTATAATTATAGGGGCAGAGATTAATATTTTGACTGGTGATGTTTTCCTTTTACTATATTTTTAGATGAGTCAGGGTGCAACATTATTTATGAATATGAGGAAAAGCAAAGAATTTTATAGATAACTCACAATTATTTCCTCAGGGAAGGTTGAGATGATCTTCTTCCTTTCAAATGTCCATTTTTTTTTGTCTCAGTAGCACTGAAAAGATTGTAAATATAACAAAAACTTATGTGGTAGAAAAAACAAACAAAAGGAAAACTTTAAAGAAATGTCAAAGCATATCGTCACTTGCTACTATTTTATTATTTATTTATTTTCTTACTCATACCTCTCCCACAAAGATTTTTAAGCATGTGCTCTTGTTCTGAATTTCTATGTGGGAACAATCAAAGGTATTTCAAATCACTAAGGATTCTGAAAGGCAAAAATGGAAGAATAATATTTAAAAAGCACTCACTGTGTTTTATTTCCTGTTCAATGTTGCTCTTATCTATTTATGGTAGAAGTTGCTAAAGGTTCTGTTTTAACTTGTTATGTAGATATACAGAAGCTCAGAGAACAGTTTCTTCCAGTAAGTAGAATGAGAGGTTTTACTGTCAGACAAAATTGGTTCTGAAACCAACCTAAACCAAAGAGACAGTGCATGTCTTTCTTGAACTGCTTCCCAGTTGTTGATTTTCATCACCTTAAATCACCTGGTTATGCTGTATTATGTTTAAGACAAGACCCACCTGGCTGTATAATAAAATGTTACGACTGCTTGATGTTTTTGTCATTGGAGTCTACACTGTGAATTTGTATTAGCTGAGAGCAGTTCAGATGAATGGAAGCAAAAGTTACCTGATCAGTAATGACGGGGATTTGGTCAAAGGTGGACATTAGTCGTCTACTTTGTTCTGGGTCAGGCTCAGAATTGAATACAGGAACTTACTCCCGCTAACAAAGTGTCCTACCGTGGAGCTTTGCTCATGCTCTCAGATTAATTTCTCACAGCAAAACAAGTCAGAGTGCAAAGACTGAAGTGCTGCTTTTAAGAAGAGGTAGGGACAGACAGACTGTCCTATGGGGGAGAACAGGCTGATCCCACTTCTACAAAGTGATTGTATAGTAGATGCCTGCAACTAGGTGAATTGAAATGCCAAAAAAACCGGTTTGCTTTAATAATTGTGTTATCCTGAAACGGAGGTTACTGCAAGATTGCTTTGAATACGCTATAACCAAAATCTTGGTAGACTGAAAAGATTGTATTACGTATTCTAGAATGTCTTTTAGGATCTACTAAGTTAGAAACTCAGACTTCTAGGGAAGTGTCAGCATTTATATGTACTCTGTATTATTCTAGCTATTTTGACATCATATAGTCTGTGTGGTGGATGACAACCTCTAATTCTTTTAAAGTACCTGTATTATTTAGTGATTATTTATACCTCTACCAAGTTCCCGGAACATTCAACCATTATTATTCACAAGAGCAGACAATGAAATGTAATGCACAAATTAGTTGGGATTAAGATTTTTAAAAACCAAGAAAAATCTTTTTAGTCACTGTTGAGAGTGATTTCAGTTATCACAGGAATCACCCAGTTGTGCTGTTTGAATAAAGATAGATGAGGGCTACACAAGCCCCAAAACAATACTTTAAGTAACTCACAGCTTTTTCAACAGGCCCTTTAGCTATTTATTTAGTTTTATAACTGGAATTTTTGAGATATAGATACTTTGTTACTTATCTGACTAGTAGTGGAAATAATCTTACAAAAATGAAGACAAATATGTTGGAAGAGCTGGAGGGAAGTAAGGGAATTATAAGAAAAAAAATAAAATACTCCTTTGAGAATTCTGGAAGAATAGAGAACCGTGATGGAGGCAAGGTCTGTTTCTTATCCTCTTTACAACTGGCTAAGTCTTTCTCGTCATCATGAGTTATTTTCTTTTGGGATACACCCACAGAATTCTTAAGAATCTAGATGAGGTCCTCTTCCTCTGCTTCTATTTGTAATATTTTTTTTGTCCAAATTCTCTCAGAGTAGATTGTAACAGGCGTCTTCTCCTCTACCTATCTTCAGGACTACACTGTAAGTCTTGTCTGAGTATTCTGTTCATAACTTCAACTCCAGTATATACCATAAAGTTAGTACTCATTTAATCTTTAATTGAATGAGGTTGACATGGAGCATTGTTGGGATTAATGAGTCCTGGCAAAGAAAGCCAGCCTACAAACCACAACCCCAGAGAACTTAGACAACAATGAGAACACAAAAGACAACACAATCAATATATACATCTGTACACATTTACCTTTTAAGCTATATGCATTCTATCTTTTCACAATACATACATCCCCTCCAGTTGGGAACAACCCTGTTCATTTACCCCTTTCTCGGATGGACTTTCCTTTGCTGCCAAACTGAGCGAAGGACGTCAGGATTAACACATATACCCCAATCCACCCTCACCTTCTGAGGGCGACCTCTCAGCGTTCCCTAGTTCCCAATATCTTGGTGGGACCTCCAATTTCTGAAATATCGGTGGAGACCTCCAATTGCCGCACACCATGCCCCCTTGTCTGCGTTTGATGCACTGGCACCCAGTTTGCGAGCTTTGGGCAAGGGGCGGGAGGTTAAAAAATGATGGAGGAGTGTCTATGTGTTACTTTCATTACTAATAAAGAAAACTGCCTTGGCCCTTTAAGAACAGAAAATTAGGTAGGTGGAGTAGACAAAACAGAATTGTGGGAACAAGGAAGTAGAGTTGGGGAGACGCTTCAGGCATTCGCCATAGTGAGTCTCCATGCTGCTCCTCTCCGAGATGGACGCAGGTTAAGATCTCTCCTGGTAAGCCACACCTCGTGGTGCTACCCAGATTACTAAATATGGGTTAAAGGAAGATGTGAGAATTAACCAATAAGAGGCTGAAACTATGGGCCAGGCAGTGTTTTAAAAGAATACAGTTTCCGTGTAATTATTTCGGATAAAGTTAGCCGGTTGCTGGGAACTGGGCGGCGGGACGCAGCCCCGCCGCTTCACACTACAAAAAAACACAAACAGATACAGAGAGACAGCGACATGGGTCATCCTTGAATTCCCCAAGAATGCACCCTTTATTTTGTTCAGGGGCAGATTATATAGAGATAGCCATGCCCCAGCCAAACCCACCAGAAACCACTCTCCTGCCATCAGGAACTCCTGAAGGTCTCATGCTCAAAGCAGCTGTAGGCACTTAGATCAGGGCATTACAAGTAATTCAGGATCTGGGGTCTCACTGCTCCCAACAGAGCATTACCTTAGAGTGTGTGTTTTTTTTTAAATTTATTCTCAATATCCTGAACATTTTTAAATAAATTAGCACATTGGCTCTATATGTACTTGTATGTACATGTGCTAGGGTACCTACTAAGGCCAGATGACAGCATTGGAAACCATGCACACGCACACACACACACACACACACATAACTTTCACAAGCATGACTTCCTGTGTTCAGGTCTCTCCTCAGCCTTACTGAAGCAGCATTTTCATTCTTGTTTCTGCTGCTGGATGGCTAGCTGTTCCTCTACTTCAAGGCAATTAGTTTCCATGCCGTGTAATCTTCCTCTCTGCACTTCCCTCCTTGCCATAGAAACATGGAGACAGCAAATGGCACCACCACATTCCTCCCTCTGTGTGAGTTGTAGGGATGAAACCCCGCCCATTAGGCTTGCACCACTAACCCTATATCAACAGAATTATATCCATGGCCATGGTGTGAAAATTATTTTCATTTCCCATTTTTTTTTTTTTTTGGTTTTTCGAGACAGGGTTTCTCTGAAGCTTTTTTAGAGCCTGTCCTGGAACTAGCTCTTGTAGACCAGGCTGGCCTCGAACTCACAGAGATCCGCCTGCCTCTGCCTCCCGAGTGCTGGGATTAAAGGCGTGCGCCACCACCGCCCGGCTTCATTTCCCATTTTTGTTTGAATATTTTTATACCTGCATAGAAATTCAGAATTTTACTTCCCATTCCTCCCCCTTATTTCCTTCCTTCTTTCACAGGTACCTTCTTCTTTGCAGTACCTCCCCACAGAAACATTCATGTGCTATTTTTGTGTCTGGCCTACTGAGTTTTTTGAAAATTATCTGTGCAGGGTTTGTCACTACAGAAGATAACCCTCCAATGAGCATAATTTTCTCCTGATTCCTCTAAAAGAAGGAGATCTCATGGATCATTCCAACATCGATGATGAAATATTGGGTCCAAATTTGTATGCATTTTGAAGATATAACCACGAGGCTGCAAGAAATTTTTGGGTGCAATAGCTATGCCACATGAGTTCCTCCTCTCTTTCTCTGTTAACATGGGGTGCCCAGATTGCTAAAGGTGCTAGCTGAGGCTAGAATATGGTATTGTAAACTCTGAAACTAGAATTACAGGCGGTTGTAAGCAGCCCATTGTGCATGCTTGGCACCAAATTCTGAACCTCTGGGGGAGCAACAAGCACTCTTAAAATTCAAGCTATCACTCCAACTCCACGAACACATCTTTTCTTGCAAAACACACATCTTCTATGATGTTTTCTGAGACTGATAGGGGTGTTAGAACTTTTGCTGTTGAAATGTGTGCATACCACAGTTCCTATTCACAAGAACGAAGAAACGGAGAATGGCAGAAAAAGCATCCATGTGCACCTGCTTTTAAGGTCGACCAATGTGAATCTCCTGTCAAACTCTCTAAAAATGAATGTAAATGAGGATCTTGGGAATAGGATGACATCTTTCACTCATTACCTTTACTATATACGCCACTTAGCTAGAAGTAGGATTTAACATGGAACTAAAGAAGTGGAGTGGATAAAATGGAGGAGGTGTTACCAAGTAAGATTGGGTAAATTAACATTTAAGGAAATAAATTTAAACCCAGAAATTTCTCTGAATTCTATTCAACAGAACAAATGGACCAAAATAATAATAATAGAATTTGGCTTTTGCACTTATCTGGATTTCACCATTAAAAGTGTTTGGCATACATTAATGATCTGGCTGTATGGTTAGAAATTGCATGGCAGATGTAACAATGAACAGGGCCTGTTTGTTGGGGTTTCTGTCCCGCCTGGTACCCGACAGCCAGCAAGCCCCAAAGAAATAACACAGAGATCTCTATAAGTTATAAAGCTGATTGGCCAATTAGCTCTAGCCTCTTATTGGCTAACTCTCACATCTTGATTAACCCATTTTTCTGATCTATTTTAGCCATGTGGCTCAGTACCTTTTTCAGTGAGGCAGATCACATCCTGCTGCTTTGGTGGTCTGGGCAGGAGTGGGAGTTCTTATTGTATCATTTCAATTTCCTGTCTGGTTTTCCCACCTTTACCTCCTGCCTGGCCAATCAGCATTTATTTAAAACATGATTGACAGAATACAGACAATTCTCCCGCACCAGGCAGAGGCTAGCCTGAGTAATCTGTGCACACAGAAAATAAGACGGGGAACACTTATTGTCATGCTGTTCTAAATGCTATTACTGGGCCCAAAGTTTAGCACTGGGTAGGAAGTAAAATTATATGTGTATTTTGAAGGGCTTGGTAAAAGTTTTATGAAGGGGGTACTATTGAATATGGTCACAGAGAATGGATGAGAATATACCACATTGTAAAATGTAAATTTAATGGGAATAGGAACATCATGCTCTTCCCCTGATTGGAGACAAGCTTATGTTGTTCAGGATCAGCTTTTACTGCTGATCCTCGTGTTCTATGCTTAAGTGCTAGGACTGCAGGCACATGACTCTGTGGTGAGGCCTCCACTTGAGTTATGCACCTCTAACTTCCGGAAATTTGTTTCTCCAACCACAAATAATATTCTTAAACACTTCATAAATTGTGTAAAGCTTTCCTGTAACCGACTTCAGCACATGCAGTTGGCAGAATCTAGGTACATCCTGAAAACTACAATTTATTCAGGTCAACTACACTCTCAGATGTCCTATATTTCTCCAGAATGAAAAAGTGCAGCTGGCCTCATTTTTGGCTTTCCCTCATCAACACAGACTTGCAAATACATAGACACAGGAAGAAAATCACACTGCCATTTTGGTTAACAATTGGAAAGAAAAAATGTGTCTAGACTGGAGAAGAAGAAACCAAACATTAAACATTGTTAAGACCTAGAACAGCTTTCTGGACTTGGCTCCAAGATGACCAAAAAAAAGGAGAAACAATGGTCGTGCCACAAAGGGCCGCGGCCATGTGCAGCCAATTCGCTGCACTACCTGCGCCTGCTGTGTGCCCAAGGATAAGGCCATTAAGAAGTTCGTCATTCAGAACCTCGTAGAGGCAGCTGCTGTCAGGGACATATCCAAAGCAAGTGTCTTCGATGCTTATGTGCTCCCCAAACTATATGTCAAGCTGCATTACTGTGTGAGCTGTGCTATTCATAGCAAGGTAGTCAGGAATCGATCTCGGGAAGCTGGGAAGGACTGAACATCCCCACCAAGATTTAGACCTGCTCGTGCTGCACCATGACCTCCTCCAAAGCCCATGTAAAGTGGCTTCATAAAGATAGAAGAAAACACCTTGGAAAAATAAAATGGGACTTACACTTGAAAAAAAAAGACTTAGACTAATATCACCTGACAAACCTGAAACTCCATTACTTAAGAATTTGCACTTGAAACTATTCTTCCTTTGTGATATGCTGACCTTCCATAGATCTCAGCTGCATATGACAACAAGGAATGATGTAAATGTGAACATGGCATCTTTTAGGTAAGCTAATTGCTACATGGCTTTTTTTTGTTTGTTTGTTTGTTTGTTTTTTTGGTTTTTCGAGACAGGGTTTCTCTGCAGCTTTTTTTCAGAGCTTGTCCTGGAACTAGCTCTTGTAGACCAGGCTGGCCTCGAACTCACAGAGATCCGCCTGCCTCTGCCTCCCGAGTGCTGGGATTAAAGGCGTGCGCCACCACCGCCCGGCGGCTTTTTCAATGATAATGATTACAATAAACACAAATAAACTAAAAAAAATCAAGTGATCCTCACTTAAAAATGGCCTTTTGCATCTAGAATGCAGTTAAATTAAAAAAAAAAAAGATGTGGGAGGCAGGAAGCAGGTTAGACATGTTCCAAATTAAGGAAACTTTGTTGTTGTGAATATATAATATTTCTGTCCAAAAGCTTTACTGATATGTATACAATATAGTATAGGAGGATCTTATGTGAATGTAGTTAAAAAAATGTATGTGATTGCTTCAGAGCAGAATTCATTTGGAAGAAGACAAATGTTGTCCCCAGCTGGTGTGGAAATGTCAGGTGAGGAGTCTGAGCACTCAGCTTCTCCCAAAGATTACCGATAAATGGGCCTTCTCTAAATGTTTATCCAGTTGTACAATAGACTATTTCATAAGTTTTGAGTAGCTTTCTCTCATAACTTGCTTGAGAACACAGAGATTTCTATAGCAAATTATTATAAAGCTTTAGATTAAACTAACATTCTTTAATACAATATATGTTAAAAAAAACATGTGTGTGTGTGTGTGTGTGTGTTTACAGTCTGTAAGCAAGGTTTTGCTCACAACTGCAATGACAGGTTTATTGAGGGTCATACACTCTTCAGAATTTTTTTCCTCATTTTTTTATTAAAGATTTCCATCTCCTCCCCTCCTCCTCCCCCTTCCCTCTCCTCCCTTCCACCCATACCCCCACTCCACCCCTCTCCAAGACAAAGAGCCATCAGGGTTCCCTTCACTATGTTAAGTCCAAGGTCCTCCCAGCTCCCCCTAAGTCCAGGAAGGTGAGCAACCAAACTGACAAGGCTCACAGCGAGCCCGTCCATGCTGTAGAGTTCATGTTCATTGCTGTTGTCCTTGGTTTCTCAGTCCTCCTCCACCGTCAGCCACATTCAGAGAGTCCGGTTTGGTCCCCTGTTCCATCAGTCCCATTCCAACTGGACTTGGTGGTCTCCCATTAGCTCTGTCCCACCGTCTCAATGGGTAAACGCACTCCTCACGGTCCTGACATCCTTGCTCATGATCTCCCTCCTTTTGCTCCTCATCAGGACCTTGGGAGCTCAGTCCGGTGCTCCTATGTGGGGCTCTGTCATTTTCTCCATCCAATGCCAGGTGAAGGTTCTATGGTGATATGCAAGATATTCATGAGTATGGCAATAGGATCTGGACATATCTGGCACCCTCTCCTCAGCTGCCCAAGGACCTAGCTGGGGGCGTCTTCCTGGACACCTGGCAACCCCTCTAGAGTCAAGTCTCTGCCAACCCTAGAATGGCTCCCTTAACTAAGATATATAATTCCTTGTTCCCATATCCACCCTTCCTATATCCCAACCATCCTAATCCCCCAAGCTCTTCCCATCCTCCACTTCACACTTTTCTCTCCCCATCCCCCCTCCCCCATCCCACCCCACCCCCATGTTCCCATTTTTTGCCCGGCAATCTTGTCTACTTCCAGTATCCAGGAGGATAACTATATGTTTTTCTTTGGGTTCACCTTCTTATATAGCTTCTCTAGGATTTTTTACGAATTATAGGCTCGATGTCCTTTATTTATGGCTAGAAACCAATTATGAGTGAATACATCCCATGTTCATCTTTTTGGGCCTGGGTTACCTCACTCAGGATGGTGTTTTCTATTTCCATCCATTTGCATGCAAAATTCAAGATGTCATTGTTTTTTACCGCCGAGTAGTACTCTAATATGCATATATTCCACACTTTATTCATCCGTTCTTCCACTGAAGGGCATCTCGGTTGTTTCCAGGTTCTGGCTATTACAAATAATGCTGCTATAAACATAGTTGAACAAATGCTTTTGTAATATGATTGGGCATCTCTTGGGTAAATTCCCAAGAGTGGGACTGCTGGGTCCTGGGGTAGGTTGATCCCAAATTTCCTGAGAAACCTCCACACTGCTTTCCAAAGCGGTTGCACAAGTTTGCATTCCCACCAGCAATGGCTGTGTGTACCCCTTACTCCACATCCTCTCCAGCAAAGGCTATCATTGGTGTTTTTGATTTTAGCCATTCTGACAGGTGTAAGATGGTATCTCAGCGTTGTTTTGATTTGCATTTCCCTGATTGCTAAGGAGGTTGAGCATGCCCTTAAGTGTCTTTTGGCCATTCGAACTTCTTCTGTTGAGAATTCTCTGTTCAGTTCAGTGCCCCATTTTTGAATTGGGTTAATTAGCATTTTAAAGTCTAGTCTCTTGAGTTCCTTATATATTTTGGAGATCAGACCTTTGTCTGTTGCGGGGTTGGTGAAGATCTTTTCCCAGTCAGTAGGCTGCCTTTGTGTCTTAGTGACAGTGTCCTTTGCTTTACAGAAGCTGCTCAGCTTCAGGAGGTCCCATTTATTCGATGTTGCCCTTAATGTCTGTGCTGCTGGGGCTATATGTAGGAAGCGGTCTCCTGTGCCCAAGTTGTCGAGTACTTCCCACTTTCTCCTCTAACAGGTTCAGTGTGTTCAGATTGATATTGAGGTCTTTAATCCATTTGGACTTGAGTTTTGTGCATGGTGATAGACACGGATCTACTTTCATTCTTCTACAGGTTGACATCCAGTTATGCCAGCACCATTTGTTGAAGATGCTTTCTTTCTTCCATTGTGTGCTTTTAGCTCCTTTATCAAAAATCAGGTGTTCATAGGTTTGTGGGTTAAGATCTGGGTCTTCTATTCGATTCCATTGGTCGACTTCTCTGTTTTTATGCCAATACCAAGCTGTTTTCAATACTGTAGCTCTGTAGTAGAGTTTGAAGTCAGGGATGGTAATGCCTCCAGAAGTTCCTTTATTGTATAAGATTGTTTTGGCTATCCTGGGTTTCTTGTTCTTCCATATAAAGTTGATTATTGTCCTCTCAAGATCTGTGAAGAATTTTGAGGTGATCTTTAAGGGGATTGCATTAAATCTATAGATTGCCTTTGGTAGTATTGCCATTTTTACTATGTTGATCCTCCCAAACCAAGAGCAAGGGAGATCCTTCCATTTTCTGGTATCCTCTTCAATTTTTTTCTTCAAAGACTTAAAGTTCTTGTCAAATAGGTCTTTCAATTCCTTGGTTAGAGTTACCCCAAGATATTTTATGCTATTTGGGGCTATCGTGAAAGGTGACGCTTCTCTGATTTCTTTCTCTGCTTCCTTATCCTTTGTATATAGGAGGGCGACTGATTTTTTGGAGTTGATCTTGTATCCTGCCACGATACTAAAGGAGTTTATCAGCTGTAGGAGTTCTTTGGTGGAGTTTTTTGGGTCGCTTATGTACACTATCATATCATCTGCAAATAGCGAAAGTTTAACTTCTTCCTTTCCAATTCGAATCCCCTTGATGCCCTTGTTTTGTCTTATTGCTATTGCTAGAACTTCAAGCACTATATTGAAGAGATAAGGAGAGAGTGGACAGCCTTGTCACGTTCCTGAATTTAGTGGGATGGCCTTGAGTTTCTCTCCATTTAATTTGATGTTAGCTGTCGGCTTGCTGTAAATAGCCTTTATTATATTTAGGAATGACCCCCGTATCTCTAATCTCTCCAAGACCTTTATCATAAAGGGGTGCTGAATTTTGCCAAATGCTTTTTCTGCATCTAATGAGATGATCATATGGTTTTTATCCTTCAGTTTATTTATATGATAGATTACATTGATAGATTTTCGTATGTTGAACCAGCCCTGCATCTCTGGGATGAAGCCTACTTGATCATAGTGGATAATTTTTCTAATTGTGTTCTTGGATTCTGTTTGCCAGTATTTTATTGAGAATTTTTGCATCGATGTTCATGAGTGAGATTGGCCTGTAATTCTCTTTCTTGGTTGAGTCTGTTTTTTTTTTGTTTTTTTTTTTTTTTTTCTGAAGCAGGGCTTCTTTGTGAAGCAGTCCTGGCTGTCCTGTAACTCACGCTGTAGACCAGGCTGTTCTTGAACTCATAGAGATCCATCAGCTTCTGCATCCCAATTGCTGTTGAAGGTGTGGACCACCACCACCTGGCTTGCTGTGAAAACTTTCTAATCAATTTAATAGTCACAAATTTTCAGTAATAGACAGAGGTTTGTTTCAGATGTATATATATATCATATATGAAGCCTGATATAAAGCAAAGTCCTTTTTTGGAGGAGGGAGAGCTGAGATGGATGAGTTAAAGAGGTATTTATTTGTCCCTAAGTAGCATATTCAGTGTCATGTGCCAAGAAAACTGAACAGATACAATTAATTAATAGCTCTTGGAATAAAATTGTGACTTGAAAATTCTTCACAATTCTTGTTGATGCTAATCCTTAGCTTAGTTATATCCCATCAATCTGTTGTACACTCATTTGGAATCTTTACCTGCTAACTGACACTAATGTACATAATAATTAAGTAATAATTCTATACATTAATTAACTTCATCTAGACATATTGGATGCCTAATGTGTGCAATGTACCATGCCACACATGTTTCTTTGCTTGGACTCAATGGGTGTGAAAGAACGAACCCGTTATGTGTTTTGAATCTGTAATGCAAAAAGCATTAGATCATGATCTCTCAGGCAGGCCAGAGTCTGCTAATTTCTATTACTTCTATGTCCATTGTCTGACAAGTAATCTTTTCTACAAGAAAAACCTGTATCTAAAGGACCCTTTAAGGTTGTCCAAATTCTAGTAGTTCTAAAATAATGAGTACAATGATAATGTCCACAAAGACAATAATCATAATGCTAATTTAGTGATAATAACTAACCTGCTTTTAATGTACATGTACTGACAGATTGATAATTTCATGAATTAATCAATGCAATGTAGATAAATACATCTATTTCTTTATATGTTGTATATGATGAATGTAAGCCTGAGATGAATGAACATTGGAAAAATTTTGAAGAACTACGATTTAAACTTGTGGTTACTAACTTTAAACTATAAATGGATCCTAAACTTTTTTCTGAATAAACATTTATCAGAGATAAACAATTATTGTTCTGAATAACAGCAGCACTAGAGAGAAAATAGGCTAATTGTAAGGAGAGATTTTTAAAGGCAGAAGATGTGTCTGCTGAGTACTATTTGAAATTGTCCTGCTAGCCATCACACTCAATGCAGTTAAAAATTCAAGAAACGTCTGTACAGTTTCCATTGCCATTTAGGTCTCCTCTCCATGACTTTGGCAAAGCATCACCATGGCAACCAGTCTCTTTCAATGGTGTTTGCACTGATGTTTCCATTTTAACTGTTGATTTGGAAAGTTCTAACTCTGACTTGACTAAAAAGTACAAAAATTAAAAAAAAAAACTGTTGTAAATAGTTAAAACTGAAAAGTATTGCAAAAGAATGCTTTGAGTTGTGTCCTTGAACTGAAATCATTTACAGAGAAACATCTGTAGTGACAATCATCATAATAATCACAGAGAATATTGACTAAATTTGCACGACATATGAAGACATTTGGGGAGTTTCAATTATATGTATTATTTCTTTTCACTAAATACTATTATAGCATAAATATTACAGGTGAGGAAACTGAGGTCCAGTATGGTGGAGGTTTTATGTGGTCATATGCTATCTAGCAAGAAATGTCTGAAAAGCCAAATGATTTAAACCTCTCTCCTACCATTTCTCTTAACTTAATGGCCTTCTTGGTGTAATTTAAGAACACCTGCATTCGTCTGATTACTCTGTAGCAAGTAATTTCCATGCCAATTGATTTAAATGGACTTTTCCAGGAGAAGAGAATGCCAATGGGATTCTTGTGAAAGAGGTTTATTAATGGAAGGCTCCCAGAAAGTGTAGTAATAGTAATAAGGGATCCCCCCATTTCTCACATATGCACTCTCACACACAGAATAACAGATACTAATTTATCCTGCATGTACATTCCAAGAGAAAAAGTGTGAATTGTTCAATTTAGATCAATTACCCACCTATAGTAGATAAAAATCGAGGCAGGAAGATAAGGTCATATGGCAAATACCAACGGCACTAAAATCCTTCAAATGAGAGTCAGTTATCATTAAATACAAACAGATATGCACACCCCAAATGTTCCTCATTTTAAGCGTGAATAAATATGTATGACACCCCGACGGTGACCTCCATTAGCATTTCAGACCTGTAGACTACATAAATAATTTTAGTGAAGTTTATATTATTTAACCAAGAGAGTAACTCTCTGAGGAGGTAGATATTTTCCTTGTTTTGTAAATGAATAAAGACTCCAGAAGGCAAAAAGTATGCTCATGTTAACAGAGTTGCAGGAGCCCAGTCAGATTTTAAATGCTTCTTATCTCTCTGTGCATTCCTTCATCACAGCTGCTACAAGGGAGCTAACATTGTCAGAGGAAGTGCTGTAGGAGACAGATTTTGTATTTCTTTTCTGATTTTCTCCATCCTTCCTCCCACATTAAAAAAAGGTTAAGAAAGCCAACTCTTGTCTTCACAGGAAGCCATCCATCTTCACTCCTGTCTTGGCAGGAGATGCTCCCCAGTCTGCCATTTTTAGCTGGCAGGCTATTCAGATAAATATCTCATGAATCATATTTTCCCCCTTCTCTCCTATGTGTACATCTCCCCACTTATTATATTCCTCGGCAATTTCAAAGGAATTAATTTTATATAACGGGGATGCTATTTGACCTTAAAATTTTCTATAGACTCATTTGAAATATAAGCATTGCTCAGATATTCAACTTTTGTGGTATGTGGGAGCACCTGTCATAGGCTAGTGCCAGAACAGGACTTGAGGATAAAATAAAAACAGTATATTAATATTCTGAAATGTTAAATAAGTGTCCTTTTAAAAATAAATATTTATAGAGACAAATTATTTATAATGATAGCAAAGAGCTATTTAGCATTTGATATTGTCCTGATCCTGTTATTATTATTTACAAGTGTTTATTCCTCTGATTCATTAAAAACATATAAATCCTGTCATCACCATTAGCTGACCGATGAGATAGTGAGGTTATATTGCTATGGCCAATCCACGATATCTTCGACCTGATTCAAACATCTTATTTTTCCTATCCCATATTCCTTCATCTTTTTCATAATTCAATTATGTATAAGACTGCAGAGTATATAAGAGAAATAAAACACACTGAAATGTCCCACAAGACAAAGAAGTATTAAAGGCCACTTTGATGATAGAATAGTGGTAATATATAGGACCACAGTCTTCAGAGGGAAATTGTCAGGTCATAGCAATCTGAGAAAAAGCATCAGTGTTAAGTCATAGGGCAACCACTTTTATACTGCATAGTTGGTTACAATTTTAAATTTCAAATTTAGGAAGAAGGTATTTAGTATGTAAGTAAGATCTATTAGGTGAGAGTAGAAGTATCACAATATATTTAGAGAATGGATACTGAAAAAGGAAGAATTAAAAAATAAATAGCCAGGCACATCAGAACATAGCACAGAAGATATTCTGAAAGCTGTATTCTGAGTTCAAAATATTATTTTTTATCCCCCCTGCACTGGCTATCTTTACCTAATAGGTTATAAGTTATTTTCATAAAACTTTTAGAAACAAGAAGTTTTGTTATAAGGCTCTAAAACTTGTTTCAGAATCCTTCTCTCAGAACTTGTGAAAAGAATCAAAAATGGACATTTACAGATTTTGCAATTCAAACAACCTCAGCATCTAATACGTGAAATATTTTTCTCACTTTTCCATAATGTGTGGGCTGCTGACTTTGCCTCTGTCTTGCCATTATGCATAGAATGAAGAATTGAATAGCTTTGAGGTGACTTCCTGATAGGCTTATTTTTAAACTAATTATAATTCTTTCCATCATTATTGTTAGAGGTAGGATGATACTATATAGTGCACACTTGTTTCAAATATTCAATACTGTTTTATAAGCCCTCTTAATGCTGAGATTTCACCTGTGAGCAATCACACCCTGCATGGCAGCCCTATTTTAAAGGTTAGTGGTAAGATGTATATTACAACAGCTTTTATGAGATGGCCTCTACTTCCCACACTTTCTTCAGAGGTGTCTAATGCAGAATTTCTATTTCGATAATGGAACTGAAATTGCCTTAAAGAAACAAATTGCCAGAGGTCAGGATCCTCAGTGAGTTCTATCTTTGTTTTTCTTAGGTCTTAAAACATAGATGGAATGAAATTTGGAATTGAATAATGAACAATAAAATATGATTTAAAACCATTTACAAAGCAGATGGAATATTTGGAACACTTAGTAGAGAAAATATATTTTCACTATTTTATCAAGTGTTCTCATAGCTAAAACATTACCTCAATAAGAACACACTGCTTAATGAAATGTTAAATGTTTATCCTTGCTGTTATAATGTCAACACTATGTGGACACACTGATTATTTCTGCTGAACAGCTCTGAATGACCTTGATCAATGTCTTTGATTAATAAAACTTTGTGAATCAACTTAAAAGTGACTGAATACATGTAGTTTCTATAGTAGACAAGACCATTCAACATTGACTGGCTATAAAGCCCATATAAATGGGTGGAAGTAGTAATGTATATCATAAAAGTTCAAGTCTCCTGAGCTTATGTTCTGTAGTAGGTATTTTTCTAGTGTTTGCAAGGGTTATATTCACAGTCTTCATAGTGAGTGTATAAGGGAGATGTTGCTTTAACATTCATTTACAAAGCAAGAAAATTTAGCATTTTATAGAATTATTAGAAAGGATTATCAAGAACTTAATTTTCTACATTAAAAATTTTAAATATCAGCATGAGATCACCTGCAGGTGAATGATGGCCACCTGAAGATATTAAGTCCTGCTATCTAAAATATATAAGGTTTTGGAGATGAAAAGTTTATTAGTTATGTGAGAGATACCCTTAGATAGTCTTAGCTGGCATTGGACAACAGACAGAAAGGCTTTATAATCACAGAGGAGGTGAAGGTCATGTGAATTTGGATTCAGAATTGCAATAGGTGTGACTACATGCAAAGGCATGCCGGCAGCTAACCAGGAACTGGAAGACGACCAAAGTCTTGCTTCAAAAATTCTGAAGAGTGGCCCTTCCTTCATTAGTCTGCTTGCAGCAAGGTAGGCCCTTTGTCAGCGAGCTGCTTGGCCTGCAAGGAGACCTGACAGTCGGCCAGAGGATCCATCATTCATTGGGGTGAGTGAGGAGTGAGTGCCTGAACCGCGGCATGGGCCAGGAGAGGGACCACCAACATTCCCCAACTCCTCCCCCACCCGCACACTTTCGGCTCTTCCTGCAGGGGTTATTCTCCCCGGATACTGCCTCTCTCTTCCTGTCCCTTCCCAACCTGCACCCAGAAAACACCCCCCCCCACCACCTCATCCTCCCGTCTTTGGGGCCACAAAATTCCACAGCTCAGCCTGTTTGGGCGCCTGGAACCTGGAATTGAGTGCACCCAGGCGGGTGGGAGGTCCCCTCCTTCCTTCATTAGCCTGCCTGCAGCAAGGTAAGCCCTTTGTCAGTGAGCTGCTTGGCCTACAAAGAGACCTGACAGTCTGCCAGAGGATCCATCATTCATTGGGGTGAGTGAATTGAATTCATTGGGGGGGAATTGAACTTCTAAAAGAAGTCCCAAAGGGGACTATTCAGTGGAAGAAATGGGCAGGCGCCAATGTAAGAATTCCTCCAACAATTTGAAAAACAACATGAAAGCACCAGAACCCAGCGAAATTATAACAGGAGGACTTGAACGCAGTAATCAAGAAGAAGTAGAAAAAAATGACTTTATGAAAGTAAGAGTCCCTTAAACAGGAAGTGAAAAAATCCCTTAAGAAAATGGACGAGAAGAATAACAAAGAGTTTGAAGAATTGAGTAAATCCGTAAATGATATCCTAGGAAACCAAGAAAAAACAGTCAAACAGATAATGGAAACAGTGCAAGACTTGAAAACTGAAATGGAGGAAAGGAAGAAAACACATCCGAGGGCCAGCTGGATATGGAAAATCTATGTAAACTAACAGAGACTACAGAAACAAGCATAACCAACAGAATACAAGAGATAGAAGAAAGAATCTCAGATTCTGAAGATACCTTAGAGAAAATAAACACACTGATCAAAGAAAACAGCAAATCCAACAAATTCTCACCACAAAACATTCAGGAAATCTGGGACACAATAAAAAGACCAAACCTAAGAATAATTGGCATAGAAGAAGGAGAAGAAATACAGCTCAATGGTCCAGAAAATATATTTAATAAAATTATAGAAGAAAATTTCCCAAACCTAAAGAAAGATATTCCTATTAAGGTTCAAGAAGCTTACAGAACACCAAATAGACTGGATCAAAAAAAAAAAAAAATCCCATCGCCATATTATAATCAAAACACAAAACATACAGAATAAAGAAAGAATATTAAGAGCTGCAAAGGAAAAAGGTCAAGTAACATATAAAGGTAAACCTATCAGACTAACACCTGACTTCTCTATGGAAACCATGAAAGCCAGAAGGTCCTGGATAGATGTTTTGCAGAAACTAAGAGACCATGGATGCAAGCCCAGATTACTATACCCAGCCAAGCTTTCATTCACTATAAATGGAGAAATCAAAATATTCCAGGCTAAAAACAAATTTAAACAATACATAGCCACAAATCCAGCCTTACAGAAAGTAATAGAAGGAAATTCACACACAAAGGAGTCCAGCATTGCCCAAAATAACTCAGACATCTAGCGACCCTTCACCAGCACATCTCAAAGAAAGGAAACACACAATCTCTACTACCAAATAAAAAATGACAACCGGAGTTAACATCCACTGGTCATTAATATCACTTAATATCAATGGACTCAATTCACCTATAAAAAGGCACAGGCTAAGAGATTGGATATGAAAACAGGATCCAACATTCTGCTGTTTACAAGAAACACACCTCAACCACAAAGACAGACATCTACTCAGAGTAAAGGGTTGGGAAAAGGTTTATCAAGCAAATGGACCTAAGAAACAAGCGGGTGTGGCCATACTAATTTCTAACAAAGTTGACTTCAAACTAAAATCAATCAGAAGAGATGGAAAGGGACACTTTATACTCATTACAGGAAAAATCTATCAGAATGAAGTCTCAATCCTGAATATCTATGCCCCTAATACAAAAGCACCCACTTATGTAAAAGAAACATTACTAGAACTCAAGGCAGCCATCAAACCAAACACACTGATAGTGGGAGACTTCAACACTCCTCTTTCACCAATGGACAGGTCAATTCGACAGAAACCTAACAGAATTAAGAGACTTAATAGAGGTAATGAACCAAATGGACCTAACAGACATCTATAAAACATTCCACCCAAACAGGAAAGAATATACCTTCTTCTCTGCGGCACATGGAACCTTTTCGAAAATTGACCACATACTTGGTAACAAAGCAAACTTCCACAGTTACAAAAACATATTAGTAACCACCTGCATCTTATCGGATCACCATGGATTAAAATTAGAATTCAACAACAATGCTACCCCCAGAAAGCCTACAAACTCATGGAAACTGAACAGTAAACTACTGAACCACAGCTGGGTCAAGGAAGAAATAAAGAAAGAAATGAAAGTCTTTCTTGATTTTAATGAAAATAAAGACACAACATACTCAAACTTATGGGACACTATGAAAGCAGTGCTAAGAGGAAAATTCATAGCACTAAGTGCCCACTTAAAAAAATGGAGAAAGCACACATTGGAGACTTAACAGCACACCTGAAAGCTTTAGAAAAGAAAGAAGCAGACTTACCTAGGAGGAGTAGAAGCCTGGAAATTATCAAACTGAGGGCAGAAATCAACAAAATAGAAACACAGAAAACAATCCAAAGAATCAATGAAACAAAAATCTGGTTCATGGAGAAAATCAACAAGATTGACAAACCCCTAGCCAAACTAATCAAACGGCAGAGAGAGAGGACACACAAATTAATAAGATCAGAAATGAAAAAGGGGACATAACCACAGACACAGAGGAAATTCAGAGAATCATTAGATCTTACTACAAAAGCCTGTATGCCACAAAATTGGAAAATGTAAAAGAAATGGACACTTTTTTAGATAAGTACCATATGTCAAAGTTAAACCAAGACCAGGTAAATGCTCTAAATAGTCTTGTTAGTTGCGAAGAACTAGAAACTGTTATCAGAAACCTCCCTACCAAAAAGAGCCCAGGACCTGATGGTTTCAATGCAGAATTCTACCAGAACTTCCAAGAAGACCTAATACCTATACTCCTTAAGGTATTTCATAATATAGAAACAGAACAGTCATTGCCAAATTCCTTTTATGAAGCTACAATTACCCTGATACCTAAACCACACAAAACTCAACCAAGAAAGAGAATTACAGGCCAATCTCACTCATGAACATCGATGCAAAAATTCTCAATAAAATACTGGCAAACAGAATCCAAGAACACAATTAGAAAAATTATCCACTATGATCAAGTAGGCTTCATCCCAGAGATGCAGGGCTGGTTCAACATACGAAAATCTATCAATGTAATCTATCATATAAATAAACTGAAGGATAAAAACCATATGATCATCTCATTAGATGCAGAAAAAGCATTTGGCAAAATTCAGCACCCCTTTATGATAAAGGTCTTGGAGAGATTAGAGATACGGGGGTCATTCCTAAATATAATAAAGGCTATTTACAGCAAGCCGACAGCTAACATCAAATTAAATGGAGAGAAACTCAAGGCCATCCCACTAAATTCAGGAACGTGACAAGGCTGTCCACTCTCTCCTTATCTCTTCAATATAGTGCTTGAAGTTCTAGCAATAGCAATAAGACAAAACAAGGGCATCAAGGGGATTCGAATTGGAAAGGAAGAAGTTAAACTTTCGCTATTTGCAGATGATATGATAGTGTACATAAGCGACCCAAAAAACTCCACCAAAGAACTCCTACAGCTGATAAACTCCTTTAGTATCGTGGCAGGATACAAGATCAACTCCAAAAAATCAGTCGCCCTCCTATATACAAAGGATAAGGAAGCAGAGAAAGAAATCAGAGAAGCGTCACCTTTCACGATAGCCCCAAATAGCATAAAATATCTTGGGGTAACTCTAACCAAGGAATTGAAAGACCTATTTGACAAGAACTTTAAGTCTTTGAAGAAAAAAATTGAAGAGGATACCAGAAAATGGAAGGATCTCCCTTGCTCTTGGTTTGGGAGGATCAACATAGTAAAAATGGCAATACTACCAAAGGCAATCTATAGATTTAATGCAATCCCCTTAAAGATCACCTCAAAATTCTTCACAGATCTTGAGAGGACAATAATCAACTTTATATGGAAGAACAAGAAACCCAGGATAGCCAAAACAATCTTATACAATAAAGGAACTTCTGGAGGCATTACCATCCCTGACTTCAAACTCTACTACAGAGCTACAGTATTGAAAACAGCTTGGTATTGGCATAAAAACAGAGAAGTCGACCAATGGAATCGAATAGAAGACCCAGATCTTAACCCACAAACCTATGAACACCTGATTTTTGATAAAGGAGCTAAAAGCACACAATGGAAGAAAGAAAGCATCTTCAACAAATGGTGCTGGCATAACTGGATGTCAACCTGTAGAAGAATGAAAGTAGATCCGTGTCTATCACCATGCACAAAACTCAAGTCCAAATGGATTAAAGACCTCAATATCAATCTGAACACACTGAACCTGTTAGAGGAGAAAGTGGGAAGTACTTCGACAACTTGGGCACAGGAGAACGCTTCCTACATATAGCCCCAGCAGCACAGACATTAAGGGCAACATCGAATAAATGGGACCTCCTGAAGCTGAGCAGCTTCTGTAAAGCAAAGGACACTGTCACTAAGACACAAAGGCAGCCTACTGACTGGGAAAAGATCTTCACCAACCCCGCAACAGACAAAGGTCTGATCTCCAAAATATATAAGGAACTCAAGAGACTAGACTTTAAAATGCTAATTAACCCAATTCAAAAATGGGGCACTGAACTGAACAGAGAATTCTCAACAGAAGAAGTTCGAATGGCCAAAAGACACTTAAGGGCATGCTCAACCTCCTTAGCAATCAGGGAAATGCAAATCAAAACAACGTTGAGATACCATCTTACACCTGTCAGAATGGCTAAAATCAAAAACACCAATGATAGCCTTTGCTGGAGAGGATGTGGAGTAAGGGGTACACACAGCCATTGCTGGTGGGAATGCAAACTTGTGCAACCGCTTTGGAAAGCAGTGTGGAGGTTTCTCAGGAAATTTGGGATCAACCTACCCCAGGACCCAGCAGTCCCACTCTTGGGAATTTACCCAAGAGATGCCCAATCATATTACAAAAGCATTTGTTCAACTATGTTTATAGCAGCATTATTTGTAATAGCCAGAACCTGGAAACAACCGAGATGCCCTTCAGTGGAAGAACGGATGAATAAAGTGTGGAATATATGCATATTAGAGTACTACTCGGCGGTAAAAAACAATGACATCTTGAATTTTGCATGCAAATGGATGGAAATAGAAAACACCATCCTGAGTGAGGTAACCCAGGCCCAAAAAGATGAACATGGGATGTACTCACTCATAATTGGTTTCTAGCCATAAATAAAGGACATCGAGCCTATAATTCGTAAAAAATCCTAGAGAAGCTATATAAGAAGGTGAACCCAAAGAAAAACATATAGTTATCCTCCTGGATACTGGAAGTAGACAAGATTGCCGGGCAAAAAATGGGAACATGGGGGTGGGGTGGGATGGGGGAGGGGGGATGGGGAGAGAAAAGTGTGAAGTGGAGGATGGGAAGAGCTTGGGGGATTAGGATGGTTGGGATATAGGAAGGGTGGATATGGGAACAAGGAATTATATATCTTAGTTAAGGGAGCCATTCTAGGGTTGGCAGAGACTTGACTCTAGAGGGGTTGCCAGGTGTCCAGGAAGACGCCCCCAGCTAGGTCCTTGGGCAGCTGAGGAGAGGGTGCCAGATATGTCCAGATCCTATTGCCATACTCATGAATATCTTGCATATCACCATAGAACCTTCACCTGGCATTGGATGGAGAAAATGACAGAGCCCCACATAGGAGCACCGGACTGAGCTCCCAAGGTCCTGATGAGGAGCAAAAGGAGGGAGATCATGAGCAAGGATGTCAGGACCGTGAGGAGTGCGTTTACCCATTGAGACGGTGGGACAGAGCTAATGGGAGACCACCAAGTCCAGTTGGAATGGGACTGATGGAACAGGGGACCAAACCAGACTCTCTGAATGTGGCTGACGGTGGAGGAGGACTGAGAAACCAAGGACAACAGCAATGAACATGAACTCTACAGCATGGACGGGCTCGCTGTGAGCCTTGTCAGTTTGGTTGCTCACCTTCCTGGACTTAGGGGGAGCTGGGAGGACCTTGGACTTAACATAGTGAAGGGAACCCTGATGGCTCTTTGTCTTGGAGAGGGGTGGAGTGGGGGTATGGGTGGAAGGGAGGAGAGGGAAGGGGGAGGAGGAGGGGAGGAGATGGAAATCTTTAATAAAAAAATGAGAAAAAAATCATAAGAATAAAAAAATAAACAAACAAATAAGCAAAACAAAAAAAAACAAAACAAACAAACAAAAAGATTGCAAACAGAAATATTCATCCTATAGTGTACTGATAAAACCTATGATGGATCCCTAATTCATGATCAATGTTGCTTTAGATAGAACACATGTATATGTGTGGACAGATATGTATGCCTCTTTCTGTTTGTAATTTTGAGATGGATAGAAATATTAAAATTTGATAACTGTGAAAGCACCTCAGTGAAGTACAAATGAGACACAGATATTGTGACTAGTGCTTTGGAGATACTGTGATATTATCTTACTGAACCATTCATGAAACTTGATCCACTTTGAAATTCATCAGGAAGCTCTCTCCTTTTCCTTGTTTGTTGCTCAATGCTCACTTGACTGTTACTACACATTCTAGCAATATAGCATTTGCCAAGGCAAGCCCTCAGCCAGAAATTCTGACATAGGTGCTGAGCCCTCTAGTGAATCTTAAGTATTTTTATATGTGAGACCATATTCTACGTCTAAGTTTTCCCTTTACTTATAGGCTTAAAATAAGTATAGTTGTAGAGCAGCATTTCATTTTGAACACTTGTTCTATGATTAATTACACCCATTACTTGCTAGACAGAGCTTGGTATTAATATCTGAAATAGATCTCCAATTTATACATGGGGATAATTTAGATTATCATTTTCCTGCTACTTCTTTAACTTAAAAGACAATAAGACACCAGGGTTTCACATTTTTTAATCTGAAAATCTTATCATAGTAGCAAGTTGGATTTTCATGTCCATTTCAAAACTGAGGAAGATTATTAGATTAATTTGTATAATATCAATGTATGCATGTATTATTACTGGTTGGAAAGTATGCAATATGTGCACAGTTTAGATATAAGAACTTACAGCTAGTGCTATAACATTCTAGAAGATATGATTCCAGCAGATAACACTGTTAGTTAAGCCACAAATTGCACCATTCTGTAAAACTGATATAATAGAAGAACTCAGAGCTTTTAAAGTTTTTCTTGAGAAAATGAATGTTATGCATGCTGAGTTCTCATCTTCCTCCAAATTTACACATAGAAACCAGTTTCTTAAGGCAGGACTATCAGGATTTCAGTAGATCATTAGCGCAATAACACGAAGGTAAAAACATCAATGAAAAACAAAACCCCCAATGAATCTACTTTTTCTTTTTCCCTTGTGAGCATATGGCATCAAGAGGAAAAGATAAAGCTAAAATGATGGTTCTCTGTGAAACATTAAGCTAGTTTGATGTGGGATTTCCCTCTGTATGCTGTGATTACCATTAATAAATAAAGAAAACTGGCTTGGCCTATTGATAGGGCAGAACTTGGGTAGATGGAGAAAACTAAGCTGAATGCCGAGAGAATGAAGGTCAGAGTCAGAGAGAAGCCATGGAGCCACTGGAGAAAGATAATAGGAATTTTAGCCGATTAGTCACCAATGATAGCCTTTGCTGGAGAGGATGTGGAGTAAGGGGAACATTCATCCATTGCTGGTGGGAATGCAAACTTGTGCAACCACAGTGTGGTGGTTTCTCAGGAAATTCGGGATCAACTTACCCCAGGATCCAGCAATACCACTCTTGGGAATATACCCAAGAGATGCCCTATCATACTACAAAAGCATTTGTTCAACTATGTTTATAGCAGCATTATTTGTAATAGCCAGAACCTGGAAACATCCTAGATGCCCCTCAATGGAAGAATGGATAAAGAAAGTGTGGAATATAGCGGTAAAAAACAATGACATCTTGAATTTTGCATGCAAATGAATGGAAATAGAAAACACTATTCCTGAGTGAGGTAACCCAGACCTAAAAGATGAATATGGTATGTACTCACTCATAAGTGGATTCTAGCCATAAATAAAGGACATTGAACCTATAATTTGTGATCCTAGAGAAGCTAAATAAGAAGGTGAACCCAAAGAAAAACATATAGTTATCCTCCTGGATATTGGAAGGAGACAAATTACCAGGCAAAAATTGGAAACTTTGGGGGTGGGGGTGGGGTGGGGGTAAGAGGAGATGGAAAGAGAAAAGTGAGAAGGGGAGGATGGGGAGAGCTTGGGGGAAATGGGATGATTGGATGGAGGAAGGGTGGATATAGGAGCAGGTAAGTATATATCTTAATTAAGGGAGCCATTTTAGGGTTGGCAAGAGACTTGACTCTAGAGGTGTTCCCAAGTGTTCATGGAGATGTTCCCAGCTAGTTCCTTGGGCAGCTGAGGAGAGGGAACCTGAGATGGCCCTATCCTATAGCCATACTGATGAATATCTTGCATACCATCATAGGACCTTCATATGGCGATGGATGGAGATATAGATGGAGACCCACATTGGAGCACTGGACTGAGCTCTCAAGGTCCAAATGAGGAGCAGAAGGAAGGAGAACATGAGCAAGGAAGTCAGGACCACGAGGGGTGCGCCCACCCACTGAGAGTGTGGGGCTGATCTAATGGGAGCTCACCAAGGCCAGCTGGTCTGGGACTGATGGAGCATGTGATCAAACCAGACTCTCTGAACATGGTGAACAATGAGGGCTGACTGAGAAGCCAAGAACAATGGCCCTGGGTTTTGATCCTACTGCATGTACTGGCTTTGTGGGGGCCTAGTCTGTTTGGATCCTCACCTTCCTAGACCTGGATGGAGGGGGGAGGATCTTGGACTTCCCACAGGGCAGGGAACCCTGACTGCTCTTTGGACTGGAGAGGGAGAAAAAGAGGGAGAGGGATGGGGGGACGGGGAGGGAAATGGGAGGAGGGGAGGAAGTGGAAATTTTTAATAAAAAAATCATATTGAGTATCATTTGTTCAAGTATTCTAGCTTTCATTTTGAGACAAAGTCTCTAATTAGCCTCAGTTTACTAAATAGGAAAGGCCTGATATCCACACAGCTACCTGTCCCTACTTCCCCAAAGTTGATTTTCTGGTGCCTTCTCTATCTCTTCTCCTTTTCTTCTCTCTACCTCTGTCTATCTCTTTTCCTTTTATCTCTCCCCTTCTTTCTCCTTCTTTGCTGAAGTAAGTATTTCGCCCACTCAGCAGTGTCCCCAGAATGAAATACAGAACAGTTTTATGACTACTTGTTCCCCTACCACAAGTTGAAAGAGGGTATTAAAGGTGGCCAGCCTCTCCAAGGTTACATGTCAATGATATAATGCTACACAACCCTTTTGTTCCAGCATCCAAATACTTGTTACCCAATCTCTAAAATCCAGCATGTCTACATCTGTGATAGCAAGTGATATAACAGTATACATAGATGTCTGTGAAAATCGCATTGTGAAAACCATATCCAATCTTTAGTATATAAATCATCTGTGTATAATAACACTGGCACAAAAGTTAGTCCTTAAATTTTGTGTACTAGTTTTGAACATAGAAGTCATACAGACATATATGTCAGCCATATCAAAAGACGAATGTCAAAACTATTGTGGGCAGCTCCTTATTCTGACATCTCTAGATTTGTATATTATTTATCAATAGTCAGAAATCTTCAATTGAATTCCATGAAAGAAACATTTGGTGTCAATTTTCATTTAGTTGTTTCCCATAGTGAAGTGGAAGAATTTGGCCTGTGAAGTTACTCAGTTTTGACTTTCATTCCAACCAGTAAAAGAATAACTTTGAGATATTATGTTAGTTTCTTTTCATATTAGATCACTTATAAACTGGATATTAACTATAGCATCTATCATATTGGGGGTAAATATGAAGTATTAGTATAAGATATTCAAATTAAAGTTAACAAGTGACATCTTGCAAACATTTTTTCCTTTTTAGACTTAATTGGGAAATAAATCAGATTTTAATTTATTATTATTATTATTATTATTCATTAGTTAGGGGATACCATATACTTCATGGTGAGATATTTCTGCTTTTGCTTTTGAAATGCTGTGATTACTAATGTGTGACATTGTCAAGAAAGAGATTTAGGTCACAGGTTCCAAAGTACTGTGCAAGATGCCCTGGATATTACATATGAATCTTTGACACATAGATACAAAGAACTTATCAAGTATACCTCTTGGGGGAATAATCAGGTGAAAGAAAAGTACTTAAGTTTTCGAGATATTGACAGGGCATAAAGTATCTCATCCACAAGGAAGTAGAAAATCTACAAAGAGAGTAAAGACTTTGCTTATTTATGAAACTTTAAAAATATTTTCTAGTATTTTGATATTATAACATAGTTACATCGTTCTCGCCTTTCCTTTACACCATCCAGACCCTTCCAAGTATTCACGTTATCTTCTTTCAAATCCTTGGTCTCTTTTCTTTAAACTACACACACACACACACACACACACACACACACACACACCATACATAATGAGTAAATGCAACTTGCTCTGTCTATATACTATTAATTATATGTATTTCAGGTCATGACCATTTTGTACTGCATAACCTATTGGTGTGTTCTTCTACTACTCTCAGTATTCCATAAAAGTTCACAGTCTTTGGGTAGGTCTAAGACCTCAAAACTTGTTGATATGAGGAATATTTTGTTTCTGGGGAGAAAAGAGAAATAAGAAGGGCATGATGCACATACAATGAGTATTGTGTATAACCTGTAAGTTATATTCTCTTGATGGTAATGAAATAAGCAGTGATATTGCTCTAAGTTATGATAATGACTGCTTCTTGCTGGTATGTAATGCAGCCACTTTGTTATAAGGCTCCTTTAGAAAGAAGCATGGAACTCAAAATAAAATTAAAAAAATTTCCTTTGTACTACTTTGTCATTTTTTGAACTGGCTATAAATTCTCACATTAAGGACATAGGATATATTTTCTCATTATTCCTGAGCAAATCAGTACACAAAAGGACCAATGCAATACACAGAAACATACACACACACACACACACACACACACACACACACAGAGAGAGAGAGAGAGAGAGAGAGAGAGAGAGAGAGAGAGAGAGAGAGAGAGAGAGAGAGAGAGAGAGAGAGAGAGACTGAGTGGCTGATTTGAGACAGGTGCAGGGTTATGGAAATTGAGCTTGCTTGTATTGGAAATGGAAAGACCTATTGGCCTATTCTGATTTCCATTCTCCTTTGGTTTTCTCCTTTCTTCTTAAAGTTTTCAGTTCTTGTAAATTTGCATCAAGATTCCCATCCTGCAAACTCTAAACAATTGATATCCCCAAGCTGGGTGATACACTGCCTTTAAAATTCAAACCACATACAAATGTGATTGAATTTATATGAGCACAATTGCAATGAAGTTATATTGCATTTAAAGAGGGAAGTTCATCAAGAGGGTAACAGCATTGTATCTTGACCCATCCAGCTCATTCAAACTACTGCTTTATACTTGCATGGTCAAATGAAACATTTATCTTCCATAGCCTAAAATACAATATTTTCAAATCATCATTCATTAACTAGCAGTATATTTTACCCTACAGCAAAAGCCTTCCTTAAATTCTTAGAATAAACAAACATGATAGTCCCAGAAGTTTGTAAATATTTGAAGGGGTAGACAACATAAAAGTTGTTCTTCTCCTTCTGTCTATTGCACAGCTCCAAATTACATTAGGTCAATTCTATAAGAAATGCCAATCTTGCTCATTTCTAACCATCTTATTCCTATGATACATTAACTATTCATTTTTCTATTTTATCCAATATAATATCTTTTTAAACAATGATCCTTTTGGCTGTTTTATTCCAATCTAACTATCTTAACTTACTCTTCACTCTGTAAAACAGACTGAAGGGGGGCTGAAAATCAGACAAGTTGTTTTTGTTATGAAATCTGTGCCATAATACCTAGAAAATAATAACAGTCTGTTTTAAACATGTACTATAGAAATCGCTCATTTTCAGCATTAATTTAGTTGCACCCATGTATTGCCTTCAAGGACATATGTAAATAGATGATTCGTCAAAGGAAAACAAAATTACAGTGGCAATATGGTAAGTCTTTGTTTTTGTAAAATGTACAAACATTTACTACAAAACTCTCTCTTGTATTGAAATAGAATTTTACTGATTTTCTAGCCCTTAACAACTTGAAGTGAGATGTTCAGCTTTTATGTCCCTCTGCTTGTTTCTGTGAACTTGCTAAATTAAATAAAAATGCTTTTTTCATGATGAATTTCATCTTCTTTATAAAGAAATTATACCATGATATAGTGAAAAATAACCTAAGTTTCAAAATGAAAATTCCTGGAATTGTTATTCAACTTTTAATGTATTTGATCATTTGAATATGGATGCAATATATGTCAGTTTTAATAAAGGAAATCTAGAGCCAAGCCAAACATTATCTGGGTCTTGTAAAGAGAGAAGGGAGTAGCAGAAGACAGCCAGGCCAAGCACCATCCAGGTCTCACAACCCTGACTGCATTAGATGCCACTACAAAGAATAAATATGTGACAAAGAGGAAAAAAAAGAAGCAAATTGATGTGTGCATTATGGATAGGAGCAGAACTGGCAACCTGATGGAGGTGACATCTAAGAGAGTGGGCAAAAATGACATCTGTCATTGCCCCGTAGGTTCAGGCAGATGGTGTACAGCAGCCTGGAGCTTATACTTGTGGGATCATATTCTGCTCCTTCAGCCAATAGCATTTATATACCAGCCAACTTGGGCATGGTCTCCTATACTGTAAATGAAGCTGTAAGGTGTGAACTCACTCTCTTGCTTTTTGCTCTCACTTTTCACTGCTAGACTCTGTTCCTGTTTTTGTAGAGGACTGTTATCTAAGACAGTGATCTGTTAGTTTTGCCTAAATAAGTAACCCTTTATTATTCATAATACTGGACTAGTGTGGAATTATTTTGTGACTTCTGCAATTGTCTGGTTCCCAATGTGGGACACCCTGAGATTAAGAGTCTGATACTCTACTGACTGATCTAGCTTGGAGCTTCTCTTGCTACAGACTGGTCATGGATCTTTATATTTTGTCATTGCAGCATCATGGAGAAAGATACAGATAATTTGGCACATAAAACCCAGGAAATGACAGTGGGTGCTGAAACATATTTGTGTATGAATGGCTTTTTATTGAAGGCTTACTTATGGGTGTAGATGTAAGTATCATTACTCCAGAAACTTGACATCCGAACTGGCCTCTTTAAGAAGTAGATGTTCTCTTGAGTTCCTTATATATTTTGGAGATCAGGCCTTTGTCTGTTGCGGGGTTGGTGAAGATCTTTTCCCAGTCAGTAGGCTGCCTTTGTGTCTTAGTGACAGTGTCCTTTGCTTTACAGAAGCTGCTCAGCTTCAGGAGGTCCCATTTATTCAATGTTGCCCTTAATGTCTGTGCTGCTGGGGCTATACGTAGGAAGCAGTCTCCTGTGCCCAAATGTTGTAGAGTATTTCCCACTTTCTCCTCTAACAGGTTCAGCGTGTTCAGATTGATATTGAGGTCTTTAATCCATTTGGACTTGAGTTTTGTGCATGGTGATAGACACGGATCTACTTTCATTCTTCTACAGGTTGACATCCAGTTATGCCAGCACCATTTGTTGAAGATGCTTTCTTTCTTCCATTGTGTGCTTTTAGCTCCTTTATCAAAAATCAGGTGTTCATAGATTTGTGGGTTAAGATCTGGGTCTTCTATTCGATTCCATTGGTCGACTTCTCTATTTTTATGCCAATACCAAGCTGTTTTCAATACTGTAGCTCTGTAGTAGAGTTTGAAGTCAGGGATGGTAATGCCTCCAGAAGTTCCTTTATTGTATAAGATTGTTTTGGCTATCCTGGGTTTCTTGAATTAACCCAATTAAAAAATGGGGCACCGAACTGAACAGAGAATTCTCAACAGAAGAAGTCCGAATGGCCAAAAGACACTTAAGGGCATGCTCAACCTCCTTAGCAATCAGGGAAATGCAAATCAAAACAACGCTGAGATACCATCTTACACCTGTCAGAATGGCTAAAATCAAAAACACCAATGATAGCCTTTGCTGGAGAGGATGTGGAGTAAGGGGTACACTCATCCATTGCTGGTGGGAATGCAAACTTGTGCAACCACTTTGGAAAGCTGTGTGGAGGTTTCTCAAGAAATTTTGGATCAACCTACCCCAGGACCCAGCAATCCCACTCTTGGGAATTTACCCAAGAGATGCCCAATCATATTACAAAAGCATTTGTTCAACTATGTTTATAGCAGCATTAATTGTAATAGCCAGAACCTGGAAACAACCGAGATGCCCTTCAGTGGAAGAATGGATGAATAAAGTGTGGAATATATGCATATTAGAGTACTACTCGGCGGTAAAAAACAATGACATCTTGAATTTTGCATGCAAATGGACGGAAATAGAAAACACCATCCTGAGTGAGGTAACCCAGGCCCAAAAAGATGAACATGGGATGTACTCACTCATAATTGGTTTCTAGCCATAAATAAAGGACATCGAGCCTATAATTCATATAAAATCCTAGAGAAGCTATATAAGAAGGTGAACCCGAAGAAAAACATATAGTTATCCTCCTGGTTATTGGAAGTAGACAAGATTGCTGGACAAAAAATGTGAACATGGGGGTGGGGTGGGATGGGGGGATGGGGAGAGAAAAGGGTGAAGTGGAGGATGGGAAGAGCTTGGGGGAATAGGATGGTTGGGGTATAGGAAGGGTGAAAAAAAAATAATAAAGATAAAAAAAAGAAGTAGATGTTCAGTTCCTAGGAATTGGAACCCTATCTCAGGTAAAACAAAACATGAGATGGGTTGAATGTCTATGGCCAGAAGAACAGATAGGAAAACTGAGGCCATATGTAGCTAGTATGGCAGTGAATTTGTGGGGTTGTGACCTATTGCAGCAATGGAATACCCGGATTAACATTCCTGCAGCCACAAAACTTATGTTTCCAGGGAAAATATTAGAAGATATTATAGAAAAATCGTCACCAGCCATTCAGTCTGTACAATAACATAAAGCAATTGAAAAACTTTCAGAGGTACTAATGGCCCTGCCTTTAAAATGGTTAACTGAGAAACCAATACGGGTTAAATAATGGTCTCTAGCTGAAGAAAAGCTGAAGGCTTTAGAACAGCTGGTAGAAAAGCAACTGATGCTCACCATATTGAAGAATCTACCAGCCATTGGAATTCTTCTGTACTTGTTGTAAAAAAGATATCTGGAAAATGGAGAATGGTGAGAGATCGTAGAACTATCAACAAGGTTATTCAACCTATAGGCCCTCAAAAATCTGGAATTCCTCTGCCTTCTCTATTATCAAAGGGATGGCCTCTCAAGCAATAGACTTAACCTTATAAACAGAACTTCTTGGATTCTTCCATGAATTGTACATGATACACCAATAACTGGAGCCCATACATTTTATACTGATGCAAACAAATCAGGGAAGGGAGGTTACAGATCATAAGAATTAAGTAAGGTGGAACAAAGTCCTTATAATTCTGTCCAGAATTATATATGGTACTAAGGTGTTTTAAAGAACCTCTCAATATAGTTTCTGATTCACAATATGCAGAAGCGGTTGTGTTGCATATTGAAACAGCAGAATTTATAGCAGATGATATTGAAAGTGTGTTGCAGGCCTATGAATTTCATTTAAAAAGCATGTCAATAGCAAAGGTTTAAAGAGTTTTCTATTGCATGGCAACAAGCTAAGGATATTATAAAGAGATGTCCTATTCGCTCTCTCTATAACACCACTGCCTGCAGGGAGTAACCCAAAGGGTACACAAAGGAATGAAATCTGGTAGATGGATGTTTTCCACTTTGCTGAATTTGGCTAAACTAAAAAATGTACACCACACCATAGACATGTACTCAGTTTTTCAATAGGTAATTGCCTTGAGCTTGGAAAAGGCGAATTCAGTAATCAGGCATATATTAGAAGTTATATCCATCATGGGCATTCCTGCACAAATAAAGACAGACAATGGTCTGGCATATGCTTCTAAGAAAATGAAATGTTTTTTTTGCTTATTATAATATAATGCACATTACAGGTATACCAAATAATCCTACAGGTCAGGCAGTTATAGAAAAGTCATATTGTACTATAAAGGATATGCTGAACAAACAGAAAAAGATGGAAAATAACCCCAGAAGTAGATTACATAATGCTTTACATAATGCTTTGTAAACTTTGAATTTTCTTAATGCTAATGTGAGAGGAACAACAGCAGCAGAGAGGCATTGGATAATGGAAAAAACTTCTGAATTGAATCAAACAGTGTATTTCAAGGATGTATAGACCTCAGAATGGAAATGAAAAGATGTGTTATCATGGAGAAGGGGTTTTGCTCTTGTTTCCACAAGAGAAGAAAAACTATAGATACCATCAAAATTAATAAAGAATCTCTTTGAAAAGAAGAAACCTTTTGAAAAAAGAGAAAAGACAGCTCATACACAATGGGTGACAACCATACATGTGGTAAGGAAAGCAAATAGTGTTTGGGCAGGGTTCTGTTCTTATCTTTACAGGAAAATACACATCTTCAGAAATTCAGGAGAACCTGGATGTTTGAATGCTGACAGAAGGAAAAATAACTATCCAGTAAGGAGCCTCTAGAAAAAGGAATATGATTGGTGAGGTCAGGTAATTAACACATATATATATATGTATATATATGTATATATATACATATATATATACATACATACACACAGACACACACACACACACACACATAAATGCAGTTGTTTAGCACATGCTTGCTCTCTTGCTTTAAGGTCTTGCTTCTGGCTGCTAGACTATGGTCCTGTTTGAGCAGAGGACTGTTTTCTAGGACAGTGATCTGTAAGTTTCCCCTAAAGAAATAAACCTTTATTATTCATAATTCTGAACTGGTATGGGATTCTTTTGTGACTTCCAACATCATATACTGGCTCAGAATCAGCCAGGAACTTGATGCCTCAGCCCCAGTTCCCACTATCTCTGTGCAATAAGGAAAGACCAAGAACAGGAAAGGTTCACTTTCTGAATTGACATTCTCTAAGGACTACATTGGACTGCCATACTACTTGGAGGCACGTAAGTTTAATTGACCCATGTTGCTGGTCCAGGCTGCAGTGAAGCCTGAGATCCATTTGGGTGTATGCAGTTTTGTCTCTGCCTGATTCCTTTGTCGTTTCATCAAACTTTGCTGCATCAGACTGCTATGCTGAGGCAAATGGAACCATGTTGAGGCTCGTGGTCTATGCAGACACTGAGGGCCATGAGTGGGTCAGAGGTCCTACTACAGCCAAGGACCATGTTGTTGTCTGTGATGCTGATGTGTTACCACCAAAGCCCCAAGGATTCTATGGTCAGGGATGATGCCTGAAGCCATGTTAAAGTCTGTGGACACAGGAAAGCTGGCCTTGCTTTCACAGTACTGTAGTGTGTTGGATGTGGGAGAGCTTGTCCAATGCTAGTTCAGCTACTACCCAGGTCTCCTCATTTCATGCTTTCTGTCATGAATGCAGGCAAAGAAATACTCATCCTCTCTTAGAAGCCTGGCCACTAGGAATTTAATAGTGCTCCAGTGAGTATGTAGACAATATAAAGTAGATATTTTAGTGTGTCATGGTGGGAAATATTAGGGAAGACAGGGATGTGAGCATAATCAGCATGATCTAAGATTCCCAAATAATCAATAAATATAGTTTTTGAAAAATAAATAAAAACTAAAAGAAATATTAATGCAGTATGTTTAATTATCAATGTTTCTATAAATATCATCAATAGAAATACTCTTCAGTGATAATATAGCTTTACTCAAAATCCAATTTCTTCTGTTACTACAGAGAAATGATGAGAGGAAAATAAAGTGCTGATGAATTTTAATCAAAAAAAGATCCAAAAATATCGATAGATTTAATTTAAGTAAAGAACAATTGTCTTATGTAATCCGATAAGGGGCAATGTTGAAAGCATGGGATATGAATTTTAACCATAAGGAATGATATAACTCCACAACTCATGGCCCTAAAAATATATAGACTTTCGTACATTTTGGAAAGAACCTTAAGAATATGAAAAATGGAAATATCCCATTAAAATTTTGCCCAATGCTTTTTAAGTGCTAAATTGCTAACATTAAGAAAATGAGTTTTACTAATGGGCTATATACATCATGACACAGGGATCTTATCTGGTCTGACCATTTGTGACAGTGGTGTATCGGAAGTTAACAAGTATAATATGCTTAAGTATGTATCCATGCACAACCCGAAGCCAGGCTCCTATCCACAGTATATCTTTTCATTATATAGACCCTCTCGTGATACTGTTCAATTAAACAATAGACCAATGTTTCATGATCTGGAGTCCATTACTTTATAATGTGCTTGAGATTTCTTCTGTTTCATGACCTTGTGTATTAACCAAAATATCTTCTCATTATCTGTCAGGTGAGCATTCCTATTTCAAGAACCTTTTCCTCCATTCTCATCAACAACTATATATGTATACTATTTTTTTCAGTCAGCTCAGAATTATTAGTTAAATCTTGGCTAATTCCGTCTCTTCTGTTACCAACAAACATGGCAGCAACAGAAAAAACAAACAACAGCAACAACACCAAAACACCTCCACTTATGGGCTTACAGTATTAAATACTACAACCTGAAACAGGGATCTTTTTACATTTATCAATTTATTTCCTTACTTGGTTTGACTGAGTGACTCAAGCTAGATTTTAATTTACTATCTAACTACTTTTCAATCCTGAGTGTTTGAATGAAAAGTGTGTATCTCACAATACCCTTATGATACAGGAATTTTATATTTGTACTGGAAACCTACTCAACTACTAAGGATTGCTGAATTAGTGGATCTTGGAAGACTACCTACAACTGCCCCTTTGTTAAACCAACATGAGCTCTAACTACACTACAAACTTTTGTCCTTTTACCCACAGATAGGCATAGTCATCACCTCTCATAATTTTTTTTTTCTTTTTAGCAGATATAGACCAGTACAGAAGAGCATAGCTGTCAAAAGACAGAGTTGAGGATCCTGGTCACTACTGATGGAATGCACAAGCCCTTTCTCTAAGACTTAGGAATCATTGAAGAAGACGAGGCTGGAAGATGGTAGGGGCTAGAAAAAGAAAGGTTGATTGGAGATTGTCTATCTTAGGAATGTATGAAGCTATATCCTTATGATCTCATTAACATAAATGCCTAAACATGAGATGAACATGCCAAAGTATACAGGGGAAGGCCTGGGAGGCTTCAGTTATACACAAAGAACTACATACAACTAGGTAGTGCAGAGAGTTGGGAAAACTGTCTTCCACAGAGGTAGTACACCATTTGGTTATTCAATACCTACATGGCCAGTCCTGAAACCATTTACATAAGAATAAATTTATATAAAACAATCAGGTTGTATTTATCTAATTATAATATATATTCTATGCATGTATAGAATACATACATATGTATTCTCATACATATATATGTATATGTATATATATATTCTAAAATATAGGCCACAAATTTGAAAGAAAACAGAGAAGGATATATGGGAGGTCACATAGAGAGGAAAGGGAAAAGAGAAATAATAAAATAATATATTTGTAATCTTAGAATATAAATAATAAGAATAAGGCCGGGTGATGGTGGCACACTCCTTTAATCCCAGCACTCGGGAGGCAGAGGCAGGAGGATCTCTGTGAGTTCGAGACCAGCCTTGTCAACAGAGCTAGTTCCAGGACAGGCTCCAAAGCCACAGAGAAACCCTGTCTCGAAAAACCAAAAAAAAAAAAAAAAGAATAAAAACCTCCCCAGTACATACTTATTATCTTATTGTAGAGCAAGCCATTGCATTTCATCCACTTGGACTTAATAATAATCTTATAATATTATTTTTTCTGAAATCTATTTTACAGTAAACAAGATTATCTTTGCAATGTATAGTCATATATACACTCATAAAACATATAAGAATTACCTACTTAACTAAAGCAAAAATACATCATACAAATGTTGATTTCTAACTAAATATGAGTCAAGATTTAGAAATACATGCAATGTGAAGCCAAAATGTAACTGGAGTGAAATCTGCATGCACTGCCACTGCTTGAAAAAGAAATTCCATCAGGAATCTAGTAGGAAAGTTAAATTGGAAGGAGGTTCAAGACCTAACATCCTATTTAAAATAAATGACTTCAGAATAACTACACATTGCATTGATATTTAATATTTCACAGATGCATGCATTCTATTTGTATGTGCTAATATTAAAACAGAAGCAATTGATGAAATTCTTCCCACAAGATATGGAAAGTTTTTAAATTTTAATCTTGTAATGAATTTCTCAGAAAAAAATCAATGGAAGCAAGGTAAAAAGAGCAATCATACAAAGGTGCTTATCAAATTTTCTACTGGAGTCAAAGCTGTCTCTCTCCATTAGATCTATTTCATACCAACTGTTCATTCTGACATACAACATGCTTTGTCTATATCCCCAAGAAGTGGGAGTAGAAAGAATGGTATTTTGAACCCATGAGTCATCTGAATATTAATAATATCTTATCAAATGTACTACAAAAATTAACTTAATCAATGGCAATTAATTTATATATTATTTTAATGAGATATTAGTAGCATAAAGATAAATATAGGTGAATGTACTGATGCAATAAATATTATCATTGTAGTTTTATATGTTTGTTTAATTATTTTACTAAAATCAAATAATATTTGATTTTATATTTATATATAGAAAGAATTGTCTCTCATCTACTTTTATCTAGTTTTTGTACTTAAGAGGTAGATTTATAATCACATAATTTTGTTAAATTTCATTTTATTTTATAGTGAACATAGTATAATTAAATGTATGATATAGCAGTATTCATTTTAGAAATAATAGTTTTATTAATTATATACAGCTATAGGAAATTATGTATTTAACTTTTATATAACATTGTCTATTCCATGCTAAAAGTTTCAGTCCTTCCAAAGTTCCTAGACATTACCATAATTAATCTTTAATGTTACTTTATGAGGTCAAATAGTCAAATCTTCAAGCAATATAATTGTTTGAAATTGATTAGAGTCAAGTATTTTAAACAAATTTGATTCAAATCCTTTTCACATAAAAACCCAATATCAGAACATTCTGTTTCTTCCAGCTTTGGAATAATCCTTTGGAATAAGTATTATATCCCTCACAGCACTCCTGAATGGAGGTCTTCATCACTGTGGTTCAATGACTGCAGCTAGAAACTATGAACTCTCCTGCTTTTTCTGAATCCTGTAATCACCTTGTCACAAACTATCCCAAAGGTGTGTTTATTATGGAAGGCAGGATCATTGTTAATGTGTATCTATCTTTTGTTCTGTATGTTCTTTCTGCCTGACAAATTCTTTCCTGTTCAGTTGTGAAGACCAGACCATTATTTTATTCATTTCTTTCAGAAAGGTACACCTAAGTAAGTAATTTATATTTAGAATGATCAAATATTACATCTTTATATCACATATATGAAGTAAATAGCTATTTTCTTTTTAAAATAATGAGGTTGAGGGATCAATTTACCAACCAAACTGTCCCTGTTAGGGTCATGGTCATGGGAACATATCGACCTTCTCTAGGTCTTCATGTAACTACACTGGACTGACGGATACAGAGGCTCACATCCTCTTCAAAAATGTCACACTGGGGTTCCCAGGTGTCCAGGAAGATGCCCCCAGCTAGTTCCTTGGGCAGCTGAGGAGAGGGTGCCAGAAATGTACAGATCCTATTGTCATACTCATGAATATCTTGCATATCACCATAGAACCTTCACCTGGCATTGGATGGAGAAAATGACAGAGCCCCACATAGGAGCACCAGACTGAGCTCTCAAGGTCCTGATGAGGAGCAAAAGGAGGGAGATCATGAGCAAGGAAGTCAGGACCGTGAGGAGTGCGTTTACCCATTGAGATGGTTGGACAGATCTAACGGGAGACCACCAAGTCCAGTTGGAATGGGACTGATGGAACAGGGGACCAAACCGGACTCTCTGAATGTGCCTGACGGTGGAGGAGGACTGAGAAACCAAGGACAACGGCGATGAGTATGAACTGTACAGCATGGACGGGCTCACTGTGAGCCTTGTCAGTTTGGTTGCTCACCTTCCTGGACTTAGGGAGAGCTGGGAGGACCTTGGACTGAACATGGTGAAGGGAACCCTGATGGCTCTTTGTCTTTGGAGAGGGGTGGAGTGGGGGTGTGGGTGGAGGGGAGGGGAGGGAGGGGGGAGGAGAAGGGGAGGAGATGGAAATCTTGAATAAAAAAATGAGAAAAATAAATAAATAAAAAAAATAAAACACACACACACAAAAATGTCACACTATCCTACAAATTTCAAAATAATTGAACTGCAGTGTCCTTTGAGAGACATCTCAGTGTTCATCAATTAACTGAGGAATAATTACATGATAACTGAGAATCATGAAATACGTTCTTAATTTTTTTAACTTTCATTTGCTGTCTCAATCCCCTTTCATCATGACTTCTGCTCCATGAATGATTGCATACTTTAATGATTGCCTCTTGAATTGCATTACAAAATAAGCCCTTCCACCTTTACATTGCTTCTTGTCTGGTCTAGAATGACAAAAATAAGGAAAATAAATAAGGCAGAAGGTGTTCTAGTTGAGGTGTTTATCGCTCAAATTCCTATGCTGGAATATAAGATGATATAAAAATATTAATGTATTTACTGAGGAACCTTTACAGGGACAATGGAAGTAAAATACAGTCCTGATACATAACATGTAGTATGTTCATTAGAAGTAGAAATGAGGAAACAGGGAAGTTTATATGAGAAACAATTGTAATTTACTGCTACAAGTGTTTACTTGCATACACAATCAATGAAAAAAATTTACTTACCAATTTCCATTCAAGATGAAAATTTCAAATATCTCCATAGAGTGGTTAAATTGTTAAAGGCTAAGCCATATTCAAGAAAAATAAAAATGTTCAAAATCAATGACAGACATAAATATAGAATGGGAAATAATAAAACAGAAAGGTGAAGGCAAATTCCAGGTGGCCTTCATTTGATAGATACAAAATCAAAATCTCCAAAGAAGAAACAAAGAATTGCTAAATTGAAATTAACACAAGAGCAAACCAACACTATCCAGTAAAAATTTTACAGTAAAAGACACAGAGATAGAAAGAGCAGAATGCTATAAATTGGGGAAATATTTGCAAAAGAAGAATCCAAATATAGAAAGAATAATTAAAACTCAGAAAGAAAACTGTCTAGTGGACTAAATTTACCAGATCTCTCCCATTACAGCACATGAAAGATTGTGCATAAATTTATTAAAATTTTACACATGCCATAAAATTAGTCTTAGCATATGAATGATATAAGAGAGGAGTTATTATTCTTTCCTACAATTAAAATGACTCAGCTGTTATTTATACATTGTCAATCTAAAGCATTATGTGTGCATTAACTCTAAGATTTCTCTGCAGTGGAATGCATATTTGAACCTTGAAATAATAGACTGCTTTCAGTTTCTCCTTGAGCCCAGGAATAATATTTTGTTTTGTTATATGTTTTAATTTTTTGTCATTGATTCTTACTATGGCAGGCTGTAAATCAGAATATCCATAAGAATACAAAACTCAATTGATTCTTCAGTCTCAGTGGATGATTAGGTGTAGAGCTTAAAGTTAAAAATGAAATTCAGAAATTTCCTAGTCCCTCCCAGGAGCCTGGGGTAAGAATGGAAATGGAGAAATCATTTCTATTCACACTAGTGTGGGTTATTGAACTGACCTACACATATCTGATAAGGTAAGTATTAACAAGACCATTTTAGAGATAAGAAATTTATTAGTGTAATCAACTTAGTCATTATCAATTAACTAAAAGGGAAGAAATGAAAATCTGTTTAATAAATAACGGCATAGCATTTCATATATACAAATTCCCACTGAGTCAGCTTACAGTTGTCTGTATGCATTTTGGGCAGACTACCTAAGATACTTCCCCTATTTCAACAGCTGCTGATTGCTAATAGCTTCCCATCTAATAGTAGAGACTTGAGAAATACCCCCATACATTTTGCATAGCACCCAAAACTGTTGTTATGCAGAACTTGTTCATGCAAACTATTTGTTAAGATTTTGTGGTGTGCACGTTCTGTATCATATCCAGAAGACACCATCTCAGATCTAGCAAAATTATCCTCTAACCTATCGCTACTGGCGATGTTTAGTCCTGTCTTTGTACCTTCTTTCCCTGCTCATCAGCTCCAATAATATTCTCAATCATTTCAAATCTTTTTTCTATTGTCCGTTGTAAAGCCTGAATCTCCTGGTCTGTATATATTTCTAGTGATTTCATTCAGGCACGTAGCCTATGGTCCTCATTCTGCACATGTGATTCCAAGATCTGAAGTTTTTCCTTTAATGATAACATTTCATTTTTGGACATTATTTGGATAGTGTTACCTGCCTTGGTGTTTGTTAAATATTGAGAAATATGCTTTGTTTGACAAATTAAAAACAAATCAATTTAGTACATGGATCAAGAAGCCCAGAATGCAGGAATCAGGACTACAAACCGTATGTTGTACAAGTCTCCATGTGGCATGCACGTTCTTAGGAAATTTACAAGTCACTGCACACAGTTAGCTCTGCTGTGGAGGGGATTTTACAAAAACTGCTTAGTAGGTTAAAGCAAATCAAGCATGTGGGAGTGGGAGACTTCCTGGGTGGTGAACCATTTAGGCCTTTAAGCCAAACCACTTGGTAGGTGTGGAGTTCAGATCCACATGTGGTGGCAGATGAAGAAGGACACTTAAGAGAAATCCCACATTAGCTCAGAATTGAGTATAATAGATATTTATTTAGAGGTAGACTCACAGATCATCATCCTCTGCTGGAACAGGGAACAGCAGCTGGATCCCACAGCTGGAAAAAAGGCTGGACATGTGCTTAACATTGGCATCTATATTATAAGAGACCACACCCAAGCGGGCAGGTAATTTAAAGGCTACTGGCAGCAAGAATTCTTACAGAAAACTCCCCTTGCCACCTAATAATCAAAGCATTTAATATACAGAATAAAGAAAGAATATTAAGAGCTTCAAAAGATAAAAATCAAATAACATATAAAAGCAGACCTATCAGAATTACCTTCAACTTCTTAATGGCAACAGTGAAAGTCAAAAGGTTCCTGTCCAGTGTTATTGCAGACACTCAAAGACAACAAATGTCAGGCCAGACTTCTATATACAGAAAAGATTTCAATCATCATAAATGAAGAAAACAAGATGTTCCATAACAAAACCAGATTTAAAAAATACCGAGCCACAAATCAAGCTCTACAGGGAATACTAATGGGAGAACTCCACTCCAAGAAAGTTAACTACATCCAAAAAAAACAAAGGCAATAGATAGTCCTTCATCAGCAAATCTATAAGAATAGAAACATACACACAATACCACCACCAAAAACAAAAATAACAAGAGCCTGTAATCACTGGTCATTATTATCTATTAATTTCAATGGATTCAACCCACCTATAGGGAGACACAGGCTAACTAACTAGATATGAAAAGAGAACTCATCCTTCTGCTGCACACAAGAAATCCACCTCAACTATAAAGACAGACACTACCTCAAAGTGAAGTGTTGGGAAAATATTTTCCAAATCAAATCATCCTATGAAACAAGGTGGTGTATGCATCTTAATATCTAACAAAATAGATTTCAAACTAAAATTAGTCAAAAGGCATGAAGAAGGTCATTTCATATTCATCACAGGAAAAATCAATCAAGATCAAGTCTCTATTCTGAACATCTATATGCCAAATACAAGGACACCCTCATTTGTAAAAGAAACATTACTAAAGTTTAAGTCATACATCAAGCTCCACACACTAATGCTGGGAAACTACCCTACCCCACTCTCACCACTGGATATGTCTGCCAGACAGAGACTCAATAAAGAAAGAAAAGAACTAACAAATATTTTTGACTCAAATGGGCCTAAGAGATACCTATAGAACATTCCACCCAGTGGAAAAGAATGTACTTTCTTCTCAGCACCTCATGGAATCTTCTCTAACATTGACCACATACTTGGTAACAAAGCCAACCTCAACAGATAATACAAATTGAAATAACCCCGTATCTTATCAGATCATCATGACTTAAAGTTAAAATTCAATAACAACACAAGCTGCAGAGAGCCCACAAAGTTATAGAAATTGAAAAATGCTCAAAAGAATTACTGCTGGGTCAAGGAGGAAGAAAAGAAATTAAAGACTTCTTAGAGTTCAATGAAAATGATGGTACATCATACTCAAATTTATGGAACACGATGAAAGCTGGGATAAGATGAAAGTTCATATCACTAAATGCCTAAAGAAAGAAACCAGAGAAATCTCACAATAGCAAAATAACAGAACATTGAAAGCTCTAGGGGAAAAAAAAGAAGCAAACTCACCCAAGAGAACTAAATGACAGGAAATAATCAAATTGAAAGCTGAAATCAACAAAACAGAAACTAAGAAAACAATACAAAGAATCAATGAGACAAAGAGTGGGTCTTCAAGAAAGTCAACAAAATAGACAAACCTTTATCCAAACTAACCAAAAAACAGAGAAAGAATATCCAAATTAACAAAACCAGGAATGAAATGGGGGCTATAACCACAGACACAAAGGAAATCCAGAGAATCAACATGTCATATTTTAAAAAACCTGTACTCCAGAAAATTGGAAAAATTAAAGGAAATAGACAATTTTCTGGATAAGTATCACATACCAAAATTAAGTCAAGACCAGATAAACAAGTTAAATAGACATGTTACTGTTAAAGAAATAAAAACAGTCATCAAAAGTCTCCTAACCAAAAAAAAAAAAAAAAAAAAAAAGCCCAGGGCCAGATGGTTTCAGTACAGAATTACACAAGATTTTCATACAAGAAATAATACCAATACTCTTCAAATTGTTCCACACAATAGAAACAGAAGGAATGTTGCAAAACTCTTTTTATGAGGCTACAATTACACTGATACCCAAACCACACAAAGACATTACTAAGAAAAAGAATTACAGACCCTTCTCACCCATGAACATGGATGCAAAAATAATCAATAAAATACTGGCAAACCGAATCTAAGAACACTTTGAAAAAAATTATCCACCATGATCAAGTCAACTTCATCCCAGAGATACAGGGATTGTTCAACATATAAAATTCGGTCAATATAATCCACCATGTACACAAACATACAAAAACCCCACATGATCATTTCATTAGATGCTGAAAACAAAAACCTTTGACAAAATACAACGTCCCTTCATTATAAATGTCTTGAAGAGAGCAGAGATACAAGGAACATACTTAAACATAATAAAGGCAATATACAGCAAGTCAACATAAAATTAAATGGAGAGAAACTCAAAGCAATCCCACTGAAATCATGTTGTCCACCCTCTCCATATCTACTCAATATAGTACTTAAGGTTCTAGCTAGAGCAATAAGACAACAAAAGGTGATCAGGGGAATACAAATCGGGAAAGGGGAAGTCAAACATTCATATGTCATATGAGTACATATGTCTACACCATATGAGCCCCTGGTGCCATACAGGCTAGAAAAGGGCATCAGGTCACCATGCTTCAGAATTACAGACAGTGTGAGCCATGTTGGTGCTGGCAATGGGATCTCTGTCCCCTGGAAGAGCAGCTAATACTGCAGAGTTGTCTCTTTAGCCCCCGTGTTCCCAGTTCTTGCTTGGTCCTCTTGTTCTCTGTATGATCTTTGGCAAATACCCAAGTTCTCTACATTAATTTCCCCTCATGTTTTATTGATTTTAGTTTAGTTTTGTTTTGGTTTTTGGTTTTTGGTTTTGTTTTGTTTTGCTTTGCTTTTCTAAGACAGGGTTTCTCTGTAGCTTTGGAGCCTAACATGGAACTAGCTCTTGTAGATCAGATTGGCCTCGAACTCACAGAGATCTGCTTGTCTCTGTCTTCCAAGTTCTGGGATTAAAGGTGTGCACCACCACTGCCCGGCTTCCCCTGCTGTTAAATGGATATATTAATAGCCCACATGGAGGTAACATTTGCATGATATGTGACTAGGGCCAGCACTTTTAGATGTTTCTTGCCATAATCTTGTCCTTTCAGAAACAGGTGGGCCTGGAGTTAGTAGACACTAGCTGTCTCTTCCCACCCTTGTGGGAGTGCCACAGCCTCACCTAACAGAGCTGATTAAGAAGATTAAGCAAGGGTACCTCTAAAGTACTTAGCACTGGACCTCAAACATAAAAGTACTTTTTAAATTGTCCAGGGCTAGGACAAGCATGGTGGAACACACATGTAATTCCATTATAAAGTATTATTTTGTAGATTTTATTCTTTGTACAACTTGATTACTTCAGACCTGTTTTTTTTTCTGTTCTCATTTTACCCCTTTGCTATAAAAATCTTTAATCATTGACAATATTTTTATTATAATTTACTTTTTATCACTGTAAAAACAGATGCTGGGAGGGAAACTGGTGGCAGTAGGAGGGCTCGGGGAAACTGTGATTGTAACGTAAAATGAAATTTTAATGAAAACATACACTTATTGTAGAAATGGTTAAACTGGGTTTAAGTGATGAATAAAATGCATAAAGTGTCACTACAAAGGATAAGGTTGTAACAAACTTTGTTTTATATTTATGTTGTAATTTATTTATGAATTAAAATGAACAGGGTGTTCACTTGCACAGTTGAAATCTGCTTGTATTCTGTCATATTTTTGGTTCTCTAACTTATATGCAATTGCAGTTACTTGTTTCCTGCAATGCATGCATTTAATTAAATGCTATGCATTTATTGTGATTCTTTATAAAGAAAAATAAATTAGAGGTAATTTATTTTGTATTTTTCATGGTTCCATACATTATTTTGTAGTACATAGAGAAACAGAATCCTTGGACAAAGAGAAACATTCTCCAGAAGTCCACAAATGTTATTATTATATAATATTACTCTTATATTACAGATGGAGGAGTTCAGGACTGAAGTGGTTTTCTTGTAAGTACAAGGCCTTGGGTATAATCTTCTGCCCTGAAAACAAGAATCATGCATATTACTAACAGTTTGGTAGCTAATAACTAACAGTTGCCATAGTGGAAGAGGTATCTAACATCAATAATCAGAGAGAAAAGCCAGCTGTGTGAGGCAGAAATGCGTCATTCATCTCCAGAATTTTGAAATCCACAAATATAAGTAGCCATTTGCTCTGAAGGTAATGGAGGTGTGGAACACAGAGTCCAATTCACAGCAAGACTATCATTTTTAATCATTGATGTTCTTTCTTCCCAGTGCTAACCACTTGTATTTACAGTCCTAGCCTTCAACTCCTGCACAGACTCTCCTGCTCCTTCATATGAATTCTGGGAATCATTGTTTGTGGACAATCAACAACTCACCACCTTCTCTCCCTTTAGGCAAATTGCTTTGCTTTGAAATTGCAGGAAACCCTTCATTTCATGTTTGCATTTAGTTGAAAGCCCTAAGAAGCCTCAGCAAGGAAAAGCAAATGAATATAAAATAGACAAGGTAAAGGGAGAGAATGTGAAATCAGATTCAAAAGAATTTATTTTTTTCAGTTTTTAAGTCACTGAAACACAGACATACCGCCCATGTTTGCAGGTCACAAACTCAGAAACTCAAAGATGGTTCTGAATATGAAAGTAACTGAGATACACTGGGACAGAATACAGATGCCTGTCATTTGCATAGACGACCTTTTCTGTATAGAAAACCACCAATGTATGAATAGTTAGTGATGGCCCTTTGTTTAACTCTTCTCTGTCCATAGTCACAATTATTACCCTCATCTGCTGGAACTCATATAGAAGAAGACCCTTTAATCTTTAAAAACTCCTGTAACAATTAGCATCATCTTTAACCAAAGAATTAGAGCTGCTACATGCTCAATAAATTGCCCAAAAATCCTCTCTATTTTCCTCAGTATCTTTTAAAGGACACAAGCTGCGCATTAGTATATAGTGAAGTAATTACTTCTAGGCATATATTTGGGAAAATAGACCAGAGAAAGTAATTACAGCATTGTTTGTAATGAGAGCAATTGGAAACCATTTAAATAAACATCCATATGACATTGATAAATAAAATATGAGATATTTATGTACTGGAACCTTGTTCTGAAATGAAAGTGAATGAAGTAGAATTTTATGCATCAATATGCCAGAATTATTCTATTTACTAAAATTGTAAGAAACTGAATAATTCATGTTGTATGATAGTGTTATGTAACGTTTGAGAACATGAAAGGCAATTGCAAACAAAAAATACAGCTTCATAAATAAATAACAGTATAATAAACATTTGTAAGAATGGAACAGACAAGAATCGGGAGATTTGTTGCTTTTGCATAGGGTAATGGCAATGGAATCAGAGAGAAATTAGAAATTAAAGAGGAAACCACAATTCCATTTGAATAGCCATAGAGGCAGTGGGAAAAGTGATAGCTTTATTTTGTTGGGCTGTAAAATTCTAATGTTTATGGTATTGTTTTGAAATAATTGAGTATATAAGTGATTGTAAAGTAAATCATGATACGAGTGCAAACATTATTTCCAAATAAAACAGTCTGCACCTCCGTCACTTTTATTCCATCGATGTAAGAATTCGGATGACTTAGTTCTGCTGTCAATCAAGTAAATCAGGCGCAGGGAAAATTAAACACAATAAAAAGCAGATGATTCTCTGTGTATACTCCTGACAAACAGAGCAGAAGGTCCAGGATATGTTGTGCTTGTGTTTGCTGCAGAGTGCATTTTGAGATGACTGGTTTGGAAAACATCCACTCAAACGATTTAAACCATATTTAAAAAAAAAAAAAATCAATGATATCTTACGCGTCCCAGAGATTTGATTTCACTTTGACCTACTTCTTTAAAAAGATATAAAGATAATGGCTAAAAGAATAACACCACAATCTGGTAACGTGCCTCTAACTTGTTTTCCTGACTACTTGTCAAAATGACACCTCTTGGCTTTGTGCCTCCTTTTGCTTCCGTTCTGCCTGCCAGCCTTCCCTTTTCCTGCCAGTTCCATCACGTGATATCAGCATCAGCACTTTATGAATCTATCCCTGACAATGAACCAACAGCTCTCCATTGAGACTGTCTTGAACAATCAGTTTCTCTGGAGCTCAGTGATGTTGAGTAACAGTTCTCAGGTGGAAGCCCTCATTTGGCTAAGACCGGGTTTGAATTATACCAAATGCGTTTTAGCTCAAGCCCTTTACCCAGCGGTTAATCCTGTTAGCAGCTGTGATAATTACACTGGTATGTGTTCCAGGTCCAGCCTCTGGTGATTGTGATTGTTTACTTTCTGTTACTTGTTGGGGTCCTTGTTTGTTACAGTTCAATTACCGAACTCGTTCTTAACCATACCTGGTACATCCATAATGTGATATTATCAGTTTCTCTGGACTGTGATCACAGTATTCCTGGTACTAATCAGTTAGTTTAATCCTTTGCTTCACTCTTGGTGGTCATCTTTTCTGTTTTTGTGTGATGAACATCATACTTCACAGCTCAACACTAACCTGTGAATGCTGATCATCTAGTTGAATATTGATACTAGAAAGCCTAGTTATGACCTAAAGTTTTCCACTCAAATTGAGTCAAATAAGGAACTGGTAATTGAATAGCACAGTGGTTGATTCTTGTATATTCTGAGACACTGGATTCCATCTTCAGCACTGGAAAGTAAATAAATATAAGTAAAAACAAATAAAAATTAACTTTTGAACGTCTCAGCCTGATTGAAGACAGTAGTTTATAATCTACAGAAGGGGCAGTGCAAACATAAGGCCCAACTCATCAATTGCCCTCCCTTCACTTGCTTATGAATTCACCCAATACATAGATAGCAAAGAAGGCCTATATTTTCACTCTGTATTTGTGTTTAAGACTACTGTAATACTCTTCTTAGAAAATTTGATCTTTTATGGATCTGAGTATTCAAGAAGCTTATGACATAGAAGGCAAAGAATACCGAAGATCAGGATGCTGTACTTTCTATTGAGGATTACTTCTCAGTACAATGCTGACCACTCATTAACACCATGATCTAGAACATTCCTCACACTAGTTTTCCTGATTTTTTTTCTGGGTTGTCCAGCTCACTGCAAGATCCTAGACTGTCCCTGTGCTGTGACCATCCCTCCCTTGTCAGGCTATACTGCCTCCCTCTGTTTCTATATAGAGTTACTGTAGTTGTTCCAAAAGAGAGATGTTTTCCATTAGCTTTTGCAGAATAAAGTTTCTCAAATATTTCATCTTTTAGTCCAGTTTTGCACCCGCCCAAGTTTCCCCTTTATCTAAAAGTTAAATGCCACATAATATAATCATTAATATAGCAAACAATATTTTTTTAATGTCCACGTCTCTTAATCTACAGGTTGAACATCCCTAGTCTGGAAATTCAAAGTTGCATGTCTAAGCATTTAACTAGTTGGATATTTAGATGAGGTATGTTCACCTGCCCATGCTTATGAAAATAATCCCCTCAAATGAAAATAACTGAAGATAAGGTTTCAATATCCATGAACATTTCCATATCCATATCCAGTGAACATTCTCACATTTCCAAAAGTAAGGCCCTGCCTTGTTTGTTTTCATAACTCCAGAACAAAGCAAAAGGAGAACAAGGATACTGAATTCATCAGTTCCTGACTATAAGTAAGCAGCGAGGTTTCCCCACGTCTAAAATCCCTTAAGGCATTCCCTTCATTTACTCATTCTTTAGGTATAAGCAGTGTCCAGAAAACAAAGGACACTCATTGCAAACAATAAAATAGCTAAAGATGATTTATATTTTTTTCATCTCTCAGGACGTTGTAAATCAGCTGATTCTCAATCAAACAAAAACCCATCTCCAGTTTCTGGTTTTCCACTTAGTTCTTGGCACAGGTCTCATGGTCCCCACTGCTGAGATTTTTAGAGTGGTTCTACTAGTGCACTGACTCTGTTGCACTTTGAAAAATTCTACTTTCTTCTATTTTTATCTGTTAGTTTTTTTTCAGTACATTGACTAGTTGGAAAATAATTGAGGCCACTTTTTTTTTGTTTGTTTTTTTTTGTTTTTTTTTTTTTTTTTTTTTGAGACAGGGTTTCTCTGTAGCTTTTTTTAAAGCCTGTCCTGGAACTAGCTCTTGTAGACCAGGCTGGCCTCGAACACACAGAGATCCGCCTGCCTCTGCCTCCCGAGTGCTGCGATTAAAGGCGTGCGCCACCACCGCCCGGCGCCACTTTTCATTATGATATATTAATTGTGCAATGTAACAGGCTTTATTAGGTCATTTTCATGCACATATTTATGCACTTTGGTCATATTCAGCTCTTTTACTCACGTATCTTTCCTTGACCCTAACACTACCTCCCTCTCTTTGTGCACACAGTTGTTCTATTCCCACATTCTGATACAGTTTTAAAAAAAATCTAGATGCCACACATCAGAGAAAGCATGTGATATTTGCTGTTTAGAATCAGGTTTATTTTGCTTAACATGATGCTGTACATCTGGTTTTTCTTGAAAATGACATGATTTCTTTTTCTTTTTCACTGAACAACACCCCATTTTCTCTATTTTCAACATTACATTGGATATAAATATTCCTTAAGTTGACTAATATGAATGATGCTATAATAAATAAAGCCATGTTATTACATGTGTTGATTGCTGATTTATAATCCTTTACACGCATGCCCTTAGTGAAATAGTTGAAGAAAATGGTAATCTTCTTTAAGTTTGTTTGGTTTTTGAAAATAGTATTTTTATTGTCTTGAGATTACCATATAATTACATCAACTTCTCATTCCCTATCAACTTCTCCCCTTACTGTCTTTCAGTTCATGGCCTTCACAGAGATTTATCCAATGTATTAATTTTATAACTTTTTTTGGCTCGTTTATGAGAGACATTTTTTTCCATCAAGACCCTGGACTTTACAAAAAAATAATATATAAAAGTTAACCGTGTTAATTTCACAAAAATTGCTAAAGCAATTCCTTCAGATTTCTCAAAATTCTCAGGAGACAATGTTATAAGAAATCACAATCAAAGTATTGTTACAACCTTCGGAACCTCAGCTCTTGAAATATTGGGTTAAGCACATATGCAATTGCATTCATGGCTCCAAAGATTTGCTTAATAAATATTTATTACATTTGCTGTGTTTCATAAATAAAAAACCCTGAAATCCATACCAGGTGTGATAGGCTAAGTCTTAACGACTGTGGACAGAGACATTAAATTTAATTTTATTTTAATTTTTGCATAATACATTTCAGTATTTAAAATGTTAAACTAATTTTACCATTGGTTTTAGGTGTAAACAGTATAAGAAATCTCTCTTTTGAACAGAAAGATGTCACTGCTTGTGGCTGTTCTCCAAGACTCTCTGAGTCCCAAGATGGGTGAGTAATTGGGTTGATGATTAGAGGTAACTGTGGCACTTACTGTGACTTGACACTGGTGTTCTGTGTTTGCCATTTGTTGGCTCAGCCATGAAGCTTCCTCCTCTACCACATGCAATTAGCAGAAGTAGCTGTAGATTTTATTCTTTCACTTGTGGGAGCCTCAGGAAAGATGTTTTAAACAGACCACTTACAATGAAGGTCAATGGCTCTTTTTATGCCACCAACTGCTGGTGTGTGATTAGAAAAAGCAAGTGGGGCCCAGTGGGATGGAGAACTGAAGATTTCAGGGAATTCAGAAAAATAGTACTAGAATTAGGCTTCAAGATCAGGAAAACAAGCCCACTATTGATGAGTAGAATAAATATAAATAAGGGAGAAGCCACAATAAAGTATTTTCCTCGCTTTCCACCAGAGAAGCTAATGAAATGTGATAGCGCTGTACCAAATATATTTTATGTATTGATTTTGATATCTATGCTTGGCATTTAAGATGATAGAACAGAACAGATTTGGTATGATAACAGGGTTTTTTTTTTTTTTTTTTGAATCCTCAGTGATTCTGAGTTCCTCAGTAAGGCAAACACAATGCAGGTGTTGTTAGAATATTTCCTGTGTTTTAGGCCTAAAACGATGAATTGATATATGCAAATAGTCATTAGAAAAATTACTATGAATCTCACCAGGTGTGAATTTTTTATGGAGACTGTTGTGACTTACTGGAAAAAAGAATAAGTACAACCCTGACATGGATGCTGGCAGAGCTCCCTCTACTGCCGCCACTCCTAAATTCTAACCCCGGCACCACCCGGAGCTGGGTTTCTGGGTAAAGATAGTAGATCCAGAAGGGAAGGGACTACAGGCTTTTTGTGATGCCAGAAATATGATGCACGTGAGGAAATTGCTGAAAAGCAAGAGCAATTTTTCATAGAAGACGTGGTCCCTGGGAAAGAAAGGGAGGATGTTTTAGGATCTCACAAGTTTGGTAGAGGTCTTCATTGATAAATACTGATTTCCTTTAGCAAACAGGTCACTATTGGCTGGATTTGCCTTTTACAAATATTACTAATTCACTTCACTGAATTGCTCCTGGAGCATTCTAGTGTGAGAATATTCCCTTAAATTTCTTATATGTGAGAAAAACAGGAGAGAATTTTTCAAAATACAGCCTTTCTTCCTGCCTAGAGTATTGCTGTTTGCTTGACTGTTTGGGGTGGCGGTGAAACGGGGTCTCTCAAGTAGTATTGCTGTCGTTGGACTCACTGAGATCCTCCTCCACGCTCCATCTGAGATCTAAGAAAAGTTGTGTTACCACGCCTAGTTTTTTGTTGTTGTTGTTTATTTTAAATTGTAATTTATTTATTTTTATCTTTTTTTCCCATGGCAGTCTCTTTAAAGCTGGATTATTCAAGAATCATATTTCTCGTAAGTCTGATTTTTCAAGTTTTCTGTTATACACTTTATTCTCAATTCATGTATTTCCATTGCCCACTGTTTATAGCCTTAAATAGTATGCAGATACATTTGTACTCCTGATGACAGCATTTCAAAGAACACTACAGGAAAGGAGATCCATTCACAAAGATCTAAGCCAGGACATCCTAAACTGGATGGTATGTTGACATGAAGTACTGTTGAGTAAAATGTGAAGTGGAATATCATTAATAAAACAGAATAATAACTCACACAGATTCAGAAAATGAGGGTGATGATGGTTAAAGAATAGACAAGTGTTAGTATAGACATACTGTAAGACCAAGAGGTAGAAAATAGGCTGGATAAATGGTGCAAAGTTTAGGAGCACTTGCTGCTCTTGCAAAGAAGAAGAGTTTGGTTTGTATATCTAAATAGTTTGTAGACATATGTGTGAGCTCTGTAACAAAATTATCAGGGGTCCAAAATCATCTTCTAGCAACTACATGAAGTTGTAATTTAATACAAACATTCTTTTGATCTCGCTCTCTCTCTCTCTCTCTCTCTCTCTATATATATATATATATATACACTTTATTTTTTAATTTTGATTTATTTATTTATATAAAATTATATATAAATAAATCAAATTTTAAAAAGAAAAATGATACAATAATCATTTAAAATGTTGAATATAATTTACAATTAGAAAAATGCAAGTTACAAAACCATAATATATGACTATATATCTATGTAATTAGCAAAGTATATATTTCATTGTGTAAACCTACATATGCATATGAGTATACATAAGTATATATATACATATATATACACATATATATATGTATATATATAGTGGTAACAGGAATACTGGCGAGGGTACATCTAAATGACTCACTCATATTTTATTCATGGGTATTTAAAATGCCTCAAACACTCAGGAACATTTCTTAAATAATTAAAATTGAAATTACCATATGACCCAACAGTTATTCTCATGGAAACTTATCCCAAAGAAAAGTACATTTAAGTTTATAACAAAATTGGTTCCTAGATATTTTATAGTGGCTATGTTTGTCAGATGTTCAAATAAGAAGCACTACAGAGAGCTATTATTTAATGGATGCAATGTACTGTTAATTATTTTATTGTTCATACCAGTGGTTACTATCCAAAACTAAAAATAACGAAATTGTTTCAGATATATCTAATTATTGCACATTCATTTTTAAAATTATACTTAAAAAAAGAATATATTTTAGGCAGGCAGTGGTATCATCTTCATTCTTGTTGTTGAAAATACAAACCCAAAGAAAAAGTAGCACATAAAAAAACTGTTTGAAAGATCATTCTTTTGTGGAGTATATGTACTGAACAAAAATAGTCTGTGGATATACTGCATTGCACAGGAACGGAAATTTGAATAAAGCTATCATTAAATATCAAATATGTCATGCCACACAATGACGGCATTATATACCAGTAAATGCTTTATAATGTTATTTTTTTTGGGGGGTGGAGGGCGGTATCTGATACAGATAAGTTGTTTTAATGTTGGAGCCAGAAAGCCTGTTGGCCTGTTCCAAAGTCAGTGACAATGTTTTTGGTAAATTTCAAAGACTAATAAATTATATTTAATGACAAGAAATTTGATAAAGGAAACACTTTTGGTATCTGTTTAATCTCCAATTTAAAAATCAGTAAGATGAGAATACCAACAATGAATGAATTTAGAGCAGCTGTAGGAAGTCCCAGCATGAGGAAACTAATTTAGGCAATATTAAAATATGCACTTCCCAGATTTCCAAGTTGTATTTCATGGCTGCATTTTCTTCAGACATCAGGGAGAAATTTAAGTGTATTTTTATCCCATTTTGTTACAGTAACATTTATATATTGCAGCAAAATGACTTGTTTTTATTTCTCTCTGTTTCTCTCTATCCCTGCCTGCCTGCCTGCCTGCCTGCCTGTCTGTCTGTCTGTCTGTCTGTCTATCTATCTATCTATCCATCCATCTATCTACTTATCTATCATCCATCTATTATCTATCATTCATCTATGTTTCTATCATTTATATATTATCTATCATCAATCTATTTATGTCTATCATCTATCTATCATTTATCTCTCTTTATTCTAGTTCTTCTTGACTCACCATATCCACATTGCTTGATTTTTTTAACCAAGCTATCATTCTAGAAGATTCAAGACTATTTGGAAGGACACATCAGTGTTCCAGTAGACAAGTACAGGTAGGTAATATAAGGTAATACAGGTAATAAAAGGTATCCAGGATTGATTATTGGACCTATGAAGGCTTAAAGTCATAGGTAATTGCCAGCCCTAGCCTGTATGCCACCAATGCGGATCCCAGACAGGGACTTATTTTTGAATGCTTACTTACCAAGGATTGCTATTATTAAAGAAGCATTGAAGTGTGTAGCCTTATTGGAGTAGGTGTTACCGTTTTGAAGGAAATGCGTCACTGGGGGCAGGTTTGGAGGTTTTAAAAGCTCATGTCAAACCTAGTAGGTCTCTCTCAGCTGAAGGATCAACATGTAGTTGTCAGATACTGCTCAGTCTCCTTCTAGAGAGCCATTATGCACCCTACCATGAGGATAGTGAAATAAACACTGAAAACTCCAAGCAAGCCCCGATTAATTGCTTTGTCTTATAAGAGTTGCCTCGGTTAAGCTGCCTCTTAACAGCGACAGAAAAGTAACTAATACACTGATATAATATTCAAAGTTGATTTAAAATTAACACAATTTATTTATTCTGTTGAGCTTATTTATTATCTTCTGTTAACACAACGATAGCAGCTATGTTTTGTGGTTGTTCTATAAATTATAGATGTGAATATTTTTAAAATGTCTGTTTAAGGGATATGTGGTAGTTAATATCCTCTCTGTGTCTTCAAGTTGGACTAAAGGTTTTTTTGGCTATTTAGATAGAAAATGTAAACTTTGGGGTTAAGAAGTTGGCAATTTTAGCTGACAGCAAGATCATAGAGCAGTTTGCAAGTAGGAAAATGTGCACTGTACCGACTGTCATTGTCACTAACAGAGAAAATGAGATGAAACTCCTGAACAGAAATGTTTCAGAAAACCAGGAAAATGGCCAGAGGTAGCATGCAACTTGTATGGATAAAGGAAATGATCAAAATTTGAAATGAATTAAGCTGCATTTTAATGTTTAGAACACATTACTGCCTCAATACTGACGTTAGAATAAAAAAGTGCATTCAAACTCATAGTTTTAAATTATTTAACATTCATATATGTACATGTATATGTGTATATATTTCTAAGTACATAAATGCAACATGTGACATATATGCATATAACAGCAATTACTGTAAGAAAAAAGAGACCATAAATTTGAAAGAGAGCAAGGAGTTTGTGGTAGAGTTTGGACAAAGTAAGTAGAAAGGGAAAATGATGTAATTATAATCTCAAATGTATAAAAAGTAATTTTAAAAACATGATTAAAAAATATTCTTTAAAATGAAAAGGGGGGCTCGGAGTTGGCCTACTGGGTGAAGGTGTTTACTACCAAGTCTGACAATCGGAGTGCAATCCCCATGGCACACATATTGGAAGGAATGTTGTTCCTCATCAAAGTTGGTTGTATACTAAGGTGTGTGTGTGAGTTTGACATATGAGTACACACAGAGGTTTTTCTCACTGATAAACTCACAAAGACATACACAGACAAATGAGTAAAATGAAAATATAATTACAAAAATAAAGAGAAAAAGGCAATGGTTAATGGGTATATCCTGGGGTTTCCCATCCTGGGACTATCTCCAAAGAACTTGATATTCTACTTCATAGATAATTACTCAGCAATGTCCATAGGCAGCCTATTCACAATACCCAGGAAATGGAAACAACAACAGGCAAACAGATGATGGAAATGTTGTACATATATACCATGGAATACCATTTGTATGTAAAGTAACTGAAATCAAAAGCATTGCAGATAACTGAATGAAAGTAAGAAAAAATATATTGACCGAGGCAATCCAGACATTGAGGAATGAATACCCCATGTTCTTTCTTATTTGAAGTTGCACAGTCCCATACATATGATGTGTACATGCAACATGGTATAAACAGAAAGTCAAGAGAAAATAGAAACCAAGGAACAAAACACATACCTGACAAAGAAAAACTCAGAAGTAAGTACCTGAGCTTATACTCATTCCAACTCATATGCCTAGAGACCAGCTTAAGAACACAATAAATAACAGCCAAGGCAACTTATGGCCACTAAGTTCCACCTGTCCTACTACAGCAACCCCTGAATATTCCAGCAGAGCCGAAGCACAAGGAAAAAAAAAACTTGTAACCAACTTTATGAAGATCATCATAAAGGTCATTAAAGAGTAAATACATTAGATCCCTTGAACAAATCAAAGAAAACACAAATAATTGGAGGAAAAGGATAAATCACTTAAAGAAAGCCAAATTTAAAAAAAAAACAAATAAAAGTGTTCAAGATGTAAGAAATGAAAAAGGAAGCAATAAAAAAAAAAAAAAACCCACGAACTGTGGGTATCCTTGTAAAGAAGAATTAAGAAATTTGACCAGGAACTACAGAGGCAAGCTTCACCAACAGAATGAAAGAGATGGAAGAAAGACTCTCAGACAATGAAGATATGATAAAGGAGATGAATACATTGGTCAAAGAAAATGATAATTCTAAAAAGTTCCTGAAATAAAGGAAATCTGGGATGCCATAAAAGTCCAAACCTAAAAAGCAATAGAAATAGAGAAAGGAGAAATATCCTAGCTCAAGGACCCAGAAAATACTTTTAATAAAATTGTAGATGAAAGTTTTCCCAACCCAAAGAAGGAAATGCTTATAAAGGTACAAGCAGCATACAGGAGATGGGAGAGATTGGACCAGAAAAGACAGTTCACTCACTGTGTATTAAGCAAACATTAAACATACATAATAAAGAAATAATAATAAAAGGTACAAGGAGAAGAGACCAAGTAACATATAGATGAAGACCTATTACAACTACATATGACCTCTCAACAAAGATTCTAAAAGCCAGAGGGACCTGCAAAAGTGTGCTGCACTCCTCACGGTCCTGACTTCCTTGCTCATGATCTCCCTCCTTTTGCTCCTCATCAGGACCTTGGGAGCTCAATCCGGTGCTTCTATGTGGGGCTCTGTCATTTTCTCCATCCAATTCCAGGTGAAGGTTCTATGGTGATATGCAAGATATTCATGAGTATGGCAATAGGATCTGGACGTTTCTGGCACCCTCTCCTCAGCTGCCCAAGGAAGTAGCTGGGGGTGTCTTCCTGGACACCTGGGAACCCCTCTAGAGTCAAGTCACCGCCAACCCTAGAATGGCTCCCTTAATTAAGATATATAATTCCTTGTTCCCATATCCACCCTTCCTATATCCCAATCATCCTATTCCCCCAAGCTCTTCCCATCCTCCACTTCACACTTTTCTCTCCCCATCCCCCCATCCCACCCCACCCCCAACCGTGAGGAGTGTGTTTACCCATTGAGACTGTGGGACAGATCTAACGGGAGACCACCAAGTCCAGTTGGAATGGGACTGATGGAACAGGGGACCAAACTGGACTCTCTGAATGTGGCTGACGGTGGAGGAGGAATGAGAAACCAAGGACAACGGCGATGAGCATGAACTCTACAGCATGGACGGGCTCACTGTGAGCCTTGTCAGTTTGGTTGCTCACCTTCCTGGACTTAGGGGGAGCTGGGAGGACCTTGGACTTAACATAGTGAAGGGAACCCTGATGGCTCTTTGGCTTGGAGAGGGGCGGAGTGGGGGTATGGGTGGAAGGGAGGGGAGGGAAGGGGGAGGAGGAGGGGAGGAGATGGAAATTTTTAATAAAAAAATGAGAAAAAAAATTAAAAAAATTGTGCTGCAGTACCTAAAAGATCGCAAATGCCAGCCCATACTAGTATACCCATTAAAACTTTCAATCACCATAGATGGAAAAAATAAGATTGTCCATGATAACATCAAATTTAAATAATATCTATCTAAAACTCCAGCCATACAGAATGTAATAGAAGGAAAACTCCATCCCAAGGAGGTTAAAAACACCCACAAAGCACAGGAAATAAAGAATCTTATAACATCAAAACCAAAAGATGGAATCCAGAAACACACACATACACCCAAACACACATATACACAGACCACCAATACCACCAACAACAAAATAAAAGGAATCAATAATCATTGGTCATAGATATATCTCAATATCAGTGGTCTCAATTACCCAATAAAATACCACAGACTAATAGAATAGATGTGAAAACGGGATCCATCCTCTGCTGCATTCAAGAAACACACATCAACATCAAGGGTTATATTACTTCAAAGTAAAGGGTTAGAAAAACAAAATTCAAGCAAATGGATCTAAGAAGGAAGATGGTGAAGCTATTATAATATTTGACAAATTAGAGTTCAAATCAAAACTAAACAAAAGAGATGGAAAAGGACACTACATAACAGCCAAAGGAAAAATCCACTACTATGGTATTTCAATTCTTAATGTCTATGTACCAAATACAAGAGCAGCTACTTTTGGAAAAGATATACTACTATGGTTTGAATCACATATTGACCTGACACACACTGATAGTGGGAAACTCTAATTCCCAACTTTTATCAATTAACAGGTAGTCATGATAAAAATTACACAGAGAAATATTGAACTAACAGATGTTATAAAGCAAATGCACCTAACAGATATTTACAGAACATTTCACCCAAACACAAAGGGTTAACCTTCTTCGCAGTACCTCACAGAACATTCTTCCAGGCTGACCACATACATGAATACAAAACAAATCTCAACAGATACATAAAAATTTAAATAATTTCCTGCATCTTATCAGACCACCATGGATTAAAACTGGATATCAACAACAACAGAAAACAGAAAGCTTACAAGCTTATGGTAACTGAACATGTCTTTACTGAGTGAAAAGATTAAGACATAAATGAAGAAAGAAATTAAAGACTGTCGAGAATTTCATGAAAATACATTTATGACATAGCCAAACTTATGGGAAACAATGAAAGTATTGAAAAGAGAAAAGTTCATGGCACTAAGTATCTATATTTTATTTAAAATGGAGAGATCTCTTATTAGCAATCTAGCAACATATCAGCACCCCAGAAAAATCTAGAACAAAAAGAGCTAATCATACCCAAGAGGAACTGACTTCAAGAAATAATCAAATAGATGGCTGAAATCAATAAAATTCAAACTAAACAAAATAATTCAAAGAATAAATGAAACACAGTTGTTTATTTGAGAAAATCAAAATGATAGACAAACCCTTATCCAAACTAATGAAAAGATAGAGAGTGAATATTCAAAAATAAAATCAGAAAGGAAAGGGAAACATGACGCTAGAGAGAAAAATTCAGATAATCATAAGTACTTTAAAAATCTGTACTCAATAGCCAGGCGGTGGTGGCACACACCTTTAATCCCAGCACTCGGGAGGCAGAGGCAGGCGGATCTTTGAGTTCGAGGCCAGCCTGGTCTACAAGAGCTAGTTCCAGGACAAGCTCTAGAAACTACAGGGAAACCCTGTCTCGAAAAACCAAAAAAAAAAAAAAAAAAAAAAAAAAAAAAAAAAAAAAAAAAAAAAAAAATCTGTACTCAATTGGATTATCTTAAATGTATAATTCTATCAATAAGTACCACTTGACAACCCTCAGATGGCTCCCTTAGTTAAGATATATGCTTCCCTGCTCCCATATCCACCCTTCCTGTATCCCAAGCATCCCATTCCTTCGAGCTCCCCCCATTCTCCCCTTCACGCTTTTCTCTCTTTTTTCTCTTCTTTTTTTTCTCTTGGGATACAGGAAGCGTGGATATGGGAGCAGGGAAGCATATATCTTAATTAAGGGAGCCATCTGAGGGTTGTCAAGAGACTACTCTAGAGGGGTTCCCGGGTTTCCAGGGAGACGCCCCCAGCTAGTTCCTTGGGCAGCTGAGGAGAGGGAGCCTGAAAAGGCCAGTTCCTATAGCCATACTGATGAATTTCTTGAATATCACCATAGAACCTCCACCTGGTGATAGATGAAGAAAATGACAGAGCCCCACACTGGAGCACTGGACTGAGTGCCCAAGGTCCTGATGAGGAGCAGAAGGAGGAAGAACATGAGAAAGAAAGTCAGGACCGTGAGGGGTGCGTTCACCCATGGAGATGGTGGGACAGAACTAACGGGAGATCACCAACTCCAGTTGGAATGGGACTGATGGAACATGAGACCAAACCGGACTCTCTGAATGTGGCTGATGGTGGAGGCTGACTGAGAAGCCAAGGACAATGGCGCTGGGCTTTGATTCTTCGGCATGGACGGGTTCTGTGGGAGCCTTCTCAGCTTGCTCGATCACCTTCCTGGACCTGGGGGGAGTTGGGAGGACCTTGGTCTTAACATAGAGTAGGGAACCCTGATGGCTCCTTGGCCTGGAGAGGGAGGGAGGGGGGGTATGGGTGGAGGGGAGGGGAGGGAAGGGGGAGGAGGAGGGGAGGAGATGGAAATTTTTAAATATAAAAAAACATAAAAAAATTAAAAAAGAAAAAAAGAAAAAATAAACATACATATATATTTCTATTAAAAAATAAGTACCACTTAACAAAATTAAATAAAATCTTATAAACAATTTAAATAGACCTATAAACCCTAGTATAATAAAACACCCAGTGATTAAAAGTCTCCCAACCATTTAAAAACCAAGTCCAGTTTTAGTGCATATTTCTATCACACGATCAAAGAAGTGTTAATACCAATGATCCACAAACTACTCCACAAAATAGAAACAGAAGACAGAAGGAACATCACCCAATTCATTTTATGATGCCATAGATACCCTTAGACCAAAAGCATAAAAAGGCTCAAAAAAGAAAATTACAGAACAGTTTTCCTTATTAACATAGATTTGAAAATGATCAATAAAATAATTGCAAACTGAATACAAGAAGACATAAAAAATATTACCCAATATAATCAAGTAGGCTTCATCCCAGAGATTTAAGATGGTCCAACATACAAAAATTAACAATGCAATCTACCATATAAACAAACAGAAAAAAATCATATACAAGCTTTATTAGATTCAGAAAAGACCTTTGACAAAATCCAACACCCTTTTTTTAATAAAAGTCTTGAGGAGATCAGGGACATAAGGAACTTAGCTAAATATAATATAGGTGATCTACATCAAGCCTATATCCAACATCAAATTAAATGGAGAAAAACTCAAATCAATTCCACACAAATCAGGAACAAGACAAGACAGTCTATTATCTCCACATCTATTTAATATACTACTTGAAGTTTTATCTAGAGCAGTTAAACCACTAAAGGAGATTAATGGGATATATATCAGAAAGGAAGAAGTCAAAATATTATTATTCACAGATAATATGATGATGTATATGTAAGCTACCCCAAAAATTCTACCAGGAAACACATTTATTGATAACCACCTTTGGTAAAATGCCTGGATACAAGATTAACTCAAAAAATCAGCAGTCCTCCTATTTACAAACAAAAACTAGCTGAGAAAGAAACAAAGGAAGCAACATCCTACAGTAGCTTCAAATAATATAAAAATCTCAGGGTAACTAACTCTAAACAAATAAGCGAAAGATTTGTTTGATATAAACTTCAAGTGTTTGAAGAAGGAAACTGAAGACATCAGAAGTTTGAAGATTTCCATGCTCATGGATATGCACAACTAACATAGTAAAAATGACAATCCTATCCAAAGGAATCTACAGAATCAGTGCAATCACCATCAAAATTCCAACACAATTTGTTATAGACCAGGAAAGGATGATTCTCAACTTCATATTAAAAAACAAAAACCCAAGGATAGTTAAAACAATCCGAACTAATAAAAGAACTGCTGGAACTATCACCATTCCTTATTTCAGGTTGTATTACAGAGATATAGTAATAAAAATGGAAGACACAAAATATGAAGTGGCTATCTCTCATTGATGTAGGTGTGTCTTCTATCTATCTGATGATTTCATTGGATAATTAATAAAGAAACTGCCTGGCCCATCTGATAGACCGGCCCTTAGGTGGGTGGAGTAGACAGAGCAGGAAGAAGTAGATGGCTCAGTCAGATGCTACACCACTCCTAAGTGAGACAGACCGCAGTGCCTCTCCTAAGAGAGATGCCAGACGCAATGAAGCTCCAGCCCAAGATGGATGTACGCTAGAAACTTCCTGGTAAGGCACCACTTTGTGGTGCTACACAGATTATTAGATATGGGTTAATCAAGATGTGAGAATTAGACAATAAGAGGCTAGAAAATAATGGACCAGGCAGTATTTAAAAGAATACAATTTGTGTGTTGTTATTTCAGGGCATAAGCTAGCCGGTGGCTGGGAGCTGGGTGGCGGGAAGCAGCCCGCAGCTCTTCACTACATCTCATAGTTAGGCAATGCTTCCACTGGCAGATCTGATTGTATTCAGTTGAGTTGGCTGTTAATGTTCAGGGTCCCAAAGAGAGCTCTAACCAATCAAGGTGAGAATAGGACAGAGTTGCCTCTGCAGAGTGGCAGAGGGGCCCAACTGCTGAGGGAAATATCCACACATCTACACAATTCACTGAGCTGAACGTGGAGAAGTCTAGTTGGTGCCTACATGGAACCTTCATCCATACATTCTAGAGTCTTTGAAGTAGAAAGGGACTCTGTGGGTTATAGAAAGAAGAACCTGGACATTTACTGAGCCACAAACCCCTTAACCTAGAGTCTTTTCTGCCTGTAAAAAGTCAATAGTGGAGCAGAATTTGTAGGTGTAGTCAACTAAAATCTGATTGAATTTGAAGTCCCCTCCAAGAGATGAAATCCATGCCTAACATTATTTGATGTCCAGTAGCCCGAGGCCATAGGTAGAATCAAGCACAACTGGTCTTAAAAGAAAGAGTAAACTAAAAACCTCAAAATGAATCCTATTCTCATAGATTGGTGTCTTGTCCATTCCTCATCAGAGAGGCTTCCTCCTTCAGCAGATAGGGGCAGGAAAAGAGACCCACAGCAAGACATGGTGGGAGAGGATTTGAACTGGAGGTCTCCATTGGGTCCTTCCCTCAGAGTTTGGGCAATCCTGTGAAAGAGGAGACAGAAAAATTGTAGAAATCAGAATGAATATACACCCAGAGAACACAGCAACTAAATTAACTAAAGAGGGCCTATAGAGGCTCAGAGAGACTGAAGCCTTCGGCATGGGCTGGCATGGGTCTATGTTGGTCTATGAGGTCCTCTGCATATATGTTGTGGTGGTTAGCTTGGTGCTTTTGTTGTTCTTCTGACCGTGAGAACAAGTGTTTCTCTGATTCTTTTCTATTCCTCGGCATGAAACTATGTGCCAACACACATACACAGAAACACATATATAAGATGTAATACAAATTTAAACAGTCTAATTTGCCAAAATGTAATAGGATATGGAATATAGTGTGACCCAGAGCAGGAAGAGATAAGGCAAGTCTCCATTGTGTGATAGTCGCACAAATTTAAACCAATTTGTTTAAATTTTTCCACGTATATCATACATTTCAATAGAAATATTTAGCTTTGTACTTAATACCTCTTTTATAGGGAGTTTTTTTTGCACATGCCTCTTCAGTTATGCATGAAAAATAAATATCTATATATTTTAATATCGTCATCTACCCTGAATTAATACACATTTCTGAAGTTTTAAAGTATGCAATATGTTTGAGTTTATGCAGATTACCTGGTGGGTGAATTTATTTATTTATTTATTTTCCTTTTTTTTTCGATACAGGATTTATTTGTGTAGTTCTGGTTGTCCTGAAACTAGCTCTGTAGATCAGGCTGGGCTCAGACCCACAAAGATCTGCCTACTTCTGCTTCCTTTGTGCTGGGGAGTGAATTTATTTTTAAACAAATAAAAATAGGGTGTGTGTGTGTGTGTGTGTGTGTGCATACGTGCATGCATTTGTGTTTGTGTATGTGTCTAACTCTAGAGAGGTTTTCAAAGAAACTGTTTTCATTTAAAAGAAAATGTCTTGTCAAGCAAGCATTATGGCTCACACCTGTACCTGTGGCTCTCAGGGAATTGGCATGTGACAACACTGGTTGTAATTTTTTATAGTAAGTTAAAGGCAAGATTCGAACACAAAGTAAGACTTTGCCTCAAAATACCACATCACAGAATCTAAGACAAAAAACAACGTAATTAATTCCACTACCTAAAAATTAAAATCAATTTTACTGACAAGACAATATTCTTACTCTCAATTCTGCATTGTTTTTTTTTTTTGGCTCCCTGAAAAATGATGAAAATTGATTTCCTTGAAGGGATTCAATGGCAATGTGAGCAGAGAGCTTACTTTGATTTCTTGCCCAATTAGTTTAGATTCTTAGCTGATTTCTGGGATGTCTTCCCCTCCCACCATTTTCAGGTATTGTTCAGGACTTTTCTATTTCATTCAGTTATCAGATATCCCAAGGCTATGATTTATATATATGTAACCAAACATTGACCCCAAGGTATCATCAAAAATCTAGTGACTCGATGCCCTTCAGATTTATACTGGCCACCAAAAATTCCAGGCATTCCCATAATTAGTCTACGTTTTTACAGTTCGTAGCCTATCTGAATTCTTAGCATATTTTTATTTTCTTGTTTTTCTTATCTCTCATTTCCCTTCTTATATTGTGCAAACCAGTCTGTGAACACGAGAGCAAGAATCATGCCACTTGTGTCCTAATAGCCAGTACTATACTTTCCATGCATACACAGACACAAACATATTCACTTTTCTTCCATTATCAATGAGTGTGGAAATGACAGTTTAACATGCCTCCCCACATGATAAGCACAGAACCTTCCTGACTCCCTTCACTTAAAAAAACAAAAACAAAAACAGAAAGTAAACTGCCAGGTCACATGAATTTGACAACATTAAGGCACTATTTTCTTAAGAATTTTTGTTATTTTACAGACATTTCCAATCAAGGTGAAAAGTGAATGAAATGATCACAGACAAGAACTCTGTAGGTGTACACAGCATATACACATATGCATATAATATACAAACACTCACATACTAGACACCACCCTACTATCTTCTTCTACAGATGTTAACACAAAATCTATGTCAATGGTTACTAAACATCGCTGAGTAGTTACCTATCTACATGTTTTCTGATATAAAATTAAGAACAGAGTAAAGGTTTGTGTTATCAATATATGATTTTGTGTCATCTTGGGCACTACATTCTTGGTTCTGTCAGTCTGATGGCAAAGCCATCCTTAGACGTGAGAATGCATGTGGACTTGTAGACACAAACGATGAGCTGCTATTTCACACACCTTTACCTCTCTCTAATCCTCTTAGTCCAAAAAAAAAGTATGTAAATATATCTGTAGAAAATGTCAATAATCTGATTATGGAACCCTTCCAGTATATGGCCTTTTGATACACATAGAATGGATATTACAGAATAACTCAATAATACAATTGAATTGCTCTAACTGCGTACATACTGTGAATTTTGCTACAAATTATGACTTACAGAAATGACTTCGTTATTTTTTATTTTACTCACAAGTATGCCACATTTCCTAGCCAATATATTAAAAACATGCTTATTTCTTATCCTGAAATAATACTGATACACTTTAGGAAAGTAAATGCCTACTGTGAAATAAACACATACATTAGAAGTAACATTTACATGAACAATTAGTAAAAATAAATATAAACTTTATATAAGAAAGGAATATAGAGAAAATATCTTCTTACAGGTACAAATACATGAATAATGTTATTTGGTTAAAATAAAACCATGATTGAACAAATGTAATTGCCAAAGTATAAGTAAAAAATCAGATTTATTTTCTTGAATGCCCCTTTTCAAAAAATTACTACAAAATTCCAACAAACTATTTCAACTTTTGTCTTTTGGAGAGACGCTGCTGGGGAATTTGCATCTTTTTAATAGAGTCATGCAGTGGGCCATCAGATGTTAATCTTCAAGTTAGAGTGAGTGTAACACCTTGGGTATTGTTTGTATCCATAACGCTCTGTTTCTCTCAACAAACATTAGACAATTCAATAAGCAAAGAAAAAGTCAATTCTACCTCTAGCTCATTAGCATGCCAGAACTTATGGCTATTTAATTTTATTCCAGCAATTAAAATATGAATCAGACACATTGTCACCATGAGTTTCTCCATGGAAGTCACATCCCTTATTCCCAGCTATAGGAGAAGCAGTTGCTGTAGTATCTTCTTCTACTAAAATTGCATTTGCATTCTTTGGGCCATGAAATGCACTAATCTACCTGACACATGGCACTAAAACATTTTGTGCACTGTCAGTTCTAACTTGTTGAACAACTACTTCCTACTTCAGATGAAAAGATATGCCTATACTGGAAAAACTGACCTCTAATTTTGACACACACACACACACACACATACACACACACATCATGACACATAATAATTCTTAACTACACATGCATGTGTGCACACATACACACGCAAACACGTGCACACACACAATATTTACTTTTTACATGCTTGCTTTGTGTGCTCACAAAATATTTTCTTCAACCTTTTTAATTTTAGTTTACATCAGTAAAGTTCACAGCTCAATTTCGTAAAACAAGACTCCATCAAGCCAAGGATTTAAGTTTTCATTGAACATGGTAATTACCTTCTAATACTATCACCTGAGTTATTGCTCTTTGGGCCACAGAAATCCCTTCATTCCTAGTATTATGTATGGATTTCAGCTTTCTTCATTTTTCCATTCATACTTTCTTTTATTCATAGATTCAACAACCATGCCATCCATGATAGGGGGTTTATTAAGTTAAATTTTTAAATACAAGCTAGTGTGCTTTCTGCATCAGAAATTTCATTTATTGTAAATTATGAGGAAGAAGTAGTAATAAATTATTAAATACTTATTAGATACAGCTTTATTTTGTGAATGAATGAAATGAAGAAAAGCATTCTTATTTTTTCTTTTGTTTAGATTTTCCCAAATCCATCTGTACATTTTGGGCTTTGAGTAAAGGAACTTAAAAAAAATTATTTCAGGCATTCACATTGATGGGGTGAAATGACAAAGAGTGGAAGGAACATTATAGATATGAGAAAACCAAACGAACACCATGACTGACCCCTAAGAGCCCCATCAGAGATCAGGCATCAGTTTTGCTTTACTGGAACTGAACAAGCACTTCTGGGAAAGATCACAACTCAGGACAACCTATCAACAGGCCCTCAACAGCCTTCTACTAGCTAAAAATAACTCCCACCCCCTGCTGCTACTAAGTCCCTAACCACTAGGGCCACCTACAAATTCTATAAAATCTCATAAATGTCTTCATTAAACACACAAATGAAGCCCCAGACTAACCTTTCATCCCTGGAATTCCCCTAATCTTGCTCAAAAGGAGCCTGCAAGCTTCTCTCAGGTGGGTGTATTTCCACTTTGTCACATGATTTGACCTCTGCATGCTGGAATTTTTGCTTTCAAGATTTAAACACTCTTGCATACATGTCGGTAGCCTTCTATGGGACTTTTCGTGGAGCCTCACAGATAAATGTTTTCATTTATCTCACAGATAATGATTTCTCTGTGGGAATGGAGATTACACATACTGATCTGGTGACAAGGGGAACTGCACATACTCACAGATATGACCTGGAAAATTTGAGGTTTGCATGTCAGCTCTTCTTTTGTAATGGCAGAAGAACCTCTGCTGAGACTTCCTAGTTCATATCGAGCACAGATTTCAGTATGACAGACTTCAGTGACATTAGAAAAAACTCTTGGACAGCAACAGTGGAACTCAGAGACTTGGACACGTAGGTAAGGTTGACATCAGTGTGTTGAAATCACCCTATGGTAGTGGCAGATGAATTCAGTGTACACTGGATTCCCATACCATTTCTTATCACTGATTTTATTGCCATTAAATAAGTTCCAGGATGTCATTACTTTTAATATTTTATAGAAATACAAATTATAATTTTAATTAATGAATGCAAATATATATGACTATATGTTAATTCAAATCAAGGTATTGTTTTAAATGTTATTGACCTGGGAACATAAGCATATAATAATTACATCATCTATCTATCTATCTATCTATCTATCTATCTATCATCTATCTATCTATCTATCTATCTATCATCTATCATCTATCTATCATCTATCTATCATCTATCATCTATCATCTTCTCTCATTCCTCCTCACTCCAATAGCAGTGATTGAAAGACCCTAATTTCTAGGGTTCAGGGAAGGATCCCCCAAACTCAATAAGCCACGCCAATGGATGCAAACAACAAGAGGTTCCTTAATGTCGAATGCACCAACGGGGTAATCAGTACTCCAGTGAGACTGAGCCCCCTTGGTATTCTTCCAGCAAGCATTTATAGGGCCCCAGGGTTACCATAGCAACAGCAATATTATTGGTCAACTCAAATTAATATATAGGTGGGGTTGACATCAAGGTGAAAACAAGTCCAACAGGATAAAAACAAATCTAACAGGATGAAAACAAGTCTAACAGTATGAAAACAAAGCCATTTCCTTTTGGTAGAAATGATCCACAGCACTCACTGATAAATAAATTGTCAGTATTCTCTGGTTCAGCATATCTTATAACTGTATAGATGGTGCAGTCACCGAGTTGTCAGAACCTAAAGAAACAAAAACAAGTCTAAATTAAGCCAGTTTTTAGCCAGTTTCTGCCTCCTGAGCTTTGATACACAAAGGACTGGCTGTTTTTCTCAAGACTGCTCCTGCCGCCCACAGATACCCTGTTTTGCCCCCTGGCAGGTGCACCTGGTCTCAAGGCTGCTTCTGCTACTCATAGGTGTCCTGTTTTTCCCTAGGTGATCACAAAAAAAAAATCTTAAGATGGAGACCAGGGTTGGGGTCTTTCATACTAAATTAGGGTGGGTCACAACTAAACAAAAGGAAGAATAAGGAGGTTCCAGCTGTGCTGTTTTTTTAGAAATAACTGAGTCAACATCACTTGTACATGGAAAAGCAAGTATGCATGGAATTTTCCAGGGCTTCATTAACACCACCAATATTGCATCATAGATACATTAATCTAGATGTAACTTTGAGATACAGTAAGTAGAGACATTTGCTCTCATGTGGTTTTTGTGAATTCACTTAGTAATTTAATTCTGTATTGACTTCTGCCTTTTCCTGGAGGAGAGAAACCTCAGGCTGAGACAGTATTACAGCCCTGTTGTATGACAGAAATATCTTGAGACAAAATATGTATTTTTAAAATCCATGGACCACAACAGAGAAAAAATAAATAAAACCCAAGTTTGGATTCCACCGAAATCCAACATGATGAAACGGTGAGTTTTCGTGGGGTTACTTACAATAGTATAGCTAGGTAAGGGGCTACACTCAGAACAAAAACGACTCAAAGAGAGCGGTATCACTAAAGTCACCCAGCATGCGTGACAATCCACAATGCTGGCAAGTAGGAGCACATTTCACAGCCTGCAAGCAGCTCAACAGGTTGAAGAGTGTCCCTTCTAAGTGACCCACTCCATTTGCATACAGCTCTTTCAGACAGGTAATTTGGTTTCTGTTTCTCTCAGAGTCTTATTCCCCCCAGGTTGACTTATTTACCAGTGACTTTCAGCATCTTGGCTTGTTTACTTGTGGAGGGAGGAGCCCGGTCAATCTTGTCAGTTTCAGGAACTTCTAGAAGCTACTTTGAGATTTTAGCCTTCCCGTTTAAGTGATTTCTCTACAGAGTGAAAAGTATCAGTCTATGAAGTAACTGATCCACACTGCATTGTTTTTCCAACTTCACCTTTTTCAGTAGCTGATAACTGGACAGGGAGGGATTGCTCCCACTTATCACTTGCTGACTGATCTTAGTCGACAAGTATTGGCGTTATGTTTACCATGGAGTTTATTAAACATACGCACAAAGTGGCTGTATTTTTTGATGGAAGGCCAGAGTTGAGAGATGAAGAGAGACTGCCTCCTTCACAAACCTGATTCTGAAAATAAAAAAAAAAAATTAAAAATCCATGGAAGAACAGGGTGGAAAACTATATTATTATTATTATTATTATTATTAGTAGTAGTAGTAGTAGTAGTAGTAGTAGTAGTAGTAGTAGTAGTTTTTTTGAGACAGGGTTTCTCTGCAGCTTTAGAGCCAGTCCTGGAGCTAGCCCTTGTAGACCAGGCTGGTCTCGAACTCACAGAGATCCGCCTGCCTCTGCCTCCCGAGTGCTGGGATTAAAGGCGTGCGCCACCACCGCCCGGCTGGAAAACTATTATTAACCACAAACCAGAATTACAAAGTTGTCTTTATTCATTTGGCAGATATTGTAAGAGCAGAAATTTCAGACTGTGACTGACCCAACATCCTCGATGTGAATGTCCACCAGGCTGTACCTTCCTTATCTTCATGGTGTTGAGAAACTGTAGAGAAATTTCCTTACCCCGAGGGAAGAAGCATTCCTCCAAAATGGAGAGCCTGCTAGCCTATACAGGAAGTTTCCCTGTTATTGAGTGAGAGGGCTAGGGAGCCAGCCCAGAGCCATGACAATTTTCTAATAGCACCTGCCAGGGACCAGAGCTTAGTTTCAGTTTACTGGAGTTGACTGGGGCTGAACAAGCAATTCTCAGGAAAACTACAACACATGGGCTCCCCACAGCCTTCTGCTAGCTACCCTGCTGCTAGAAAGTCCATATTGACTAGATTCACTGACCAAATCTAAGAACTTTTTGTTCAAACCCATCTTCAGCCCCTAGACTAATCTCTCCTCCCTGGAGTTCCCTAATCCTGCTTAAAAGAAGCCTGCCTTTTAATGGGGTTGCCATTTGCCACTTTTCAGATGGTTAGACCCCAACATGTTGGTAATTTTAACACTCTTGGTAACTGCAAAGGTGACAGTTGGTCTTTTTGTGGGACTTCTTGTAGACCCTAACATTGACCTGCTTCATGTTTGTTTCTTACATAAATCCTGTATTTTTTTAAACCTCTTTGGTCCAAACTTAGAATTATTTTATCAATTCCATCACAGCACTGAGAGCTGTTCCTCCTCCAAAATCCACTCCCTTGCCATTCCAGAGTAGGCTTTGCTTTAAGGAGGTCCCACACTGTAAGATAGCATTAGTTGGTGAATGCAGTTAAATATTGATTCTTTGAGTGAAATTACTGTTTCCTAACACTCTATCTGAAGAGACACAAAGAGCGTTTTATTTGTTCCAAATGAGACCAAATGACAGACCAAAGTGAAAATACCATGCAAATGAAAGCTGATGAACACATGAGCTTTTATTGTGGTTACTAACAGGAATGTGGAATGAGTAAGGTGTTACCTTAGATGAGCAGGGATCACTCAAAAGTGTTTCAAAACCAAGAGCTCACCCCAGCTTGGGAAACCTGGGATGTACTTTACAACTTGAAAGTAGCTTAATGATTTGGATAATGTCTCTTTCTAGGCTGCTGGTCTGGTCTATGACTGACTCTCAGCATTCCTTACTGCCTAATCTGGTTGCCTGCCTAGATTTCTTGCCTGATTACCAGCCAATTACTGTTTTATTAAACCAATACAAGTGACAAATCTTTATAGGGTACAAGAGCATTATCCCATAATATAAGCACACAAATTCTTCTCATTTTTGTGTATATGTAAAATGCATTTATTGTTTCCTTTATTCACCTGTGTGTACATGCTTATGAACATAAACACATTTTACATATATGTGTGTGTATCTATATCTATATCATTCTCTTTCATCATGACATTAGTATTTTAATATTTTCTCATTTTCATTGATCAAAAAATTGGATATCTGTCCCGACTCTGCTTTCTTTTTCAAATATTGACCCTTACATTCATCTGGTTGACATTCATAATGCTATTAATCTATTATTATTTGAACCAAACTTTATCATATTCATCTCATCTGCTCTATTCACACAGAGGTTTCCCAGACAGGCGTTGCTCATCTTCTTGGTTGAATTTTATATTTGCTTTTTTTTCTGCCTAACTGAAATGGCCTCTTTTGTTTTGTAATGATATAAAAAGCTATTCATTTTTTATTATTAAAAATTTCTGCCTCCTCCCTGCCTCCCATTTACCTCCTCCTCCCCTTCACACCCCCTCCCTCTCCTGTCCAAAGAGCAGTAAGGGTTCCCTGTCCTGTGGAAAGTCTAAGTTCCTCCCCACTCCATCCAGGTCTAGGAAGGTGAGCATCAAAAAAGGCTAGGTCCCCCCCCACCAAAGCCAGTATGTGTAGTAGGATCAAAATCCAGTGCCATTGTCCTTGGCTTCTCAGCAGCCCTCATTGTCCACCATGTTCAGGGAGTCCAGTTTTATCCCGTGCTTTTTCAGTCCCAGTCCTGCTGGCCTCAGTGAGCTCCAATTAGATCTATTCATTTTTTGAAAATTATTTGAACGGGTGTTGGAAAATGATTCAGTACTTAAAGACCTTACTGTACAAACCTTAGTTTACAACCCTAAGTGGCACACAAAAGTCCTCTTTAGGGTTGTACAACTATTAATCCCAAATTGGAGATTAAAGGAACTCAGGACTGATTTGGAGTTATCCAGTTTCAATGACAAAATCTGTCTCAAAAACGATTGTCGACCCTGGTGGTGATTGTGCACACCTTTAATCCCGGCACTCTTGTGGTCTCCTTTTTTAGTTTATTGGTGCCTTTTGAACCATGACTGTCTGAATTAGCCACTGCAACTCAGCTACTATGAGCAGTGGTTAGGCTACAACCTGAAGGAATTCTGTTCCCTCAGGCACCAACTCTTTCAAAGTTATGAAGGGAACTTAACTATATCTCTGTTACTCTAAAGAACAAAAGATTCATGATTTGAGGTAGAATTCTGTTAGTCAGAGTGGCTGAATGGCAAGTAGCTCACCTCCTTTCCTTCTAGCTTTCTCTCTAAATGCTCACATGCTTCTTCTCATGCCTCCTTAAAAACCCTTGTTTTGTTTAATTTTTGGTCAAGCAATAGCAAACTAATAAAATCTTTAAAATATGTGAACAACTAATGGATTTTGTATGCAGCTTTTGAACTCTGCTATTGTTATTATTTCTTTGAGAATTTTATTCATGTACTTTGATCATATTCATGCCTTCCTTACTCATCCTAAAGCTCCCTCCATATCATTCACACCCAAATTAATGTTCTCTTTCTGCTTTATTTAATGCATACGTGAAAGCATGCATAAAATGGGAATATAGGAAAATATTTGATAACTGTCAGGCCCTAGCTTAATTAAACTATTAACTAAAGGCATTTTTCAACATAGGGCATTTGGTTACAGACATTTAATATAAGCCATCTCCTATCATATTATCTAGGAGAGAACAAAGAATGCTTATTCTGGTTGAGGAACAAACCTATTTTTTGTTTTGTTTTCTTTATCTCTTTTTATATATTCTTAATATTTTTAATTTATTCTACATACTGACCACATTTTCCAAAGCATGTTTTATATGTTAGTGATAGAGGTTAGATATATTATTTTGAGTGAATTGGGTCAAATGGCAAGTATAAAAAGAGTGACTTTATATGTTATTGTGCTGTAAGTCTGTAAGAAGCAGAATGAAAAAAAATCAATTAGACAATATCTGTGTCCAAACCTTTCTCACTTTCAATAGTTTAAGGCATGTTCAACTGGCTTCTTTCTTAGAAAATTCTGCAGAAATAAAACTAGTATTATAAGAATCACCTAAGTCTATATTAACTTTATAGTTCATTCTTGTACATGTTATTTTATTTTAAAATTAATTTGCTCTAAGTGTTTTACAACTTTTTTTCTGTTCATCCTTACTCCATACTCCATATGGATATATATATATATATATGTATATATATATATGCTTACTTTACTTTTGAGACCTCCTTTCATTATTGTAACTTTCACATTATGTTGTATTTTAATTTTAATAAGCCCTATTATTTTAAGGCAGAAAATGTCAAAATTGAATTTGAGCCACTTGGTAGTTCAATGAAAGCAGTTGTTTGTCTTCTTTAGAATTACCTAAAACAAGAGCCATATGAACCTCTTATAGATATGGATTATAACCGCTTATAGATGGGAATTCTAAATCTTTGAAACATTTGTCTGAATAATAAGTGAAAAACACACAGTCAAGCCGAGGTTGTCTGTGTTTGTGTTAGAAAGATAGGTCCTGCTTCGTTTATGTGGCAGTCTTATCAGACCTTTTACCCCAAACAAAAATATTCTAATCATGAGCATAACTAATATTTTAAACAACACATTCTGTTTTAAATGCTCATGTTATACATAAGGGAAATACTTAAATCATTGCAGCAGATGCTTGTTTGTAAGTATTGAGTACTATTATAAAAAGGAGCCTGGCACATACACAACTGAAGGTTCTCAAATACATGCCCAGTGCTGAGGGAAATAAATTTGATTTCTAGTAATTTAAGGAATCTAATCACTATCATTAAACAAATAAGGATTCATTAAATGAATGAGATGAAAATGCTGTGAACACAGTAACACTTGGAAACAAATGTGACCTAGAACTTTAATTTCTGTGCACATCTTATTTGAGCATCATTTATTTGGGAAGTTTATGACCTGTGACTATTTCTCAATTTAATACAACTAACAACTCCAGTGCTATGTCTCAGCTTCTTGCATAATTAGAATGGAGAGGACGCTTGTTGCAGAGGGAGAAGCCTCTGCATATTAATATTATACAGAGACATGGTTAAGCTGGGAGAGACAAAGATATTTAATAGAGGAGGAGATCATTCACAGACATAATGGCCCAGTGAATTGAAAGACAGAAAGGCCCTGAGTTAAAATAAACAAAATAAATGTCACACATGACACAAGGAAATCGGCGTGGAGCACCAATCTCAAGGCAATACCCTGTGGTTTCAACAGCTGTGAAAGCCTTCGCTTGCTCTAGCTTGGCAACACAGAAAAGGTTTTGAATTCAGACAAGTCTGAGGTAAATCTCAGCTTCACCCTGAATGAGCTTCCTACCATGTGGTCAGGTTAACGCTTGTAGGGTTGAATTTCTCTTATTAAAAGTAGGTTTATTGTGAGGAACAGTGACTAAAATTGGTAATAAATATCCCATTTGGGGGGAGATAATTTTCAGGAATACAAATATCAAAAATATGATTTCTCATTCAAGACAAATATTCACAAAGAGAAATTAGCTTTGAGACTCCCATGGGGAGATAATTCTAATGCTTTAAAAATTACAAAAAGATATTCAAATCACATATCAGTGAAAAAATATAAGGAATAACACTAGAAATATTATGCCCTAAGCAATTCGGGCAAATATTTCTGAGCATATCTGGCCTCAATCTTGGTCATCAGAATTAATCAGAATATTGATTAATATTCAGGAGGATGTATCTACATATAAGAACCAAGGTAAAGTAATGTCACCATCTACTTTTTGAAGGCCAAATGTACTGAGTAATAGTGAATAATAAAAAACTGAGAAAATGTGCAGATAAATGGGGAGGTTTTTAGATGGATAAATAGAGGAAATTTGACCTCCAACCATAGCTTTAAATTTTTAATCTTTTATAGTAACTGTGAATTTTAAATAGATTTTTATTTTTCTACAATTTTTTGTTTATGTCACTGTCCAAACCAGAGAAAAAAATTCAAGTTTTTTTCCCCAGATACTACCAAGGCATACATTTGATTACTAGATTCTTAGATTTGCTTGTCATTTTACAAATATTTTCTTTAGTTGTAGCTATATACACAGGATATATTTTATGTATACAACGTGCATCTGCATATATAAACAGTAAACCATGATTGTTCCTTTGGAAATTTCCTTTTAACAAATATATTGGTCTGTGTACTTAGGAGTCTTTCCCATACAACTGATATCACTAAATGCACAATATGTAGAGTCTTGTTAGAAACATACATTAACCTTATTAGAACTTCCATACCTATTGCAGCACAAATTTCATATGTAGAATCCAGAAGATATGATTCTACAGAACACTTAAATGTCATTATGATGTTCTAGAACACAGATGGCTTCAGTTCCAGTTTACTGGGAAAGTTTCATTTGGAATTAAAAGCAATAAAACACAATCGGCATTGTAACAAATGTAGTTAATAGAATAGAATATTTGGGAGAAGATAAGGACTTCTGACAAGGGAAGCAGATGGAAATTTCTATATAGAAGCTGATCTAAAGGTCCCATCATATAATAGCCATAAAAATCAAACAATGATTGTCTTGTCTTCAGTAGGTGAGCACATCTACCATCTTAAAAACATCTGGTAATCAGTGCTATTTTCAATATTATGGTATTTATGGAATTCAAATTTAAGGTGTGAACATTCTAAATCTTGGGAGCATAGAGATATGTTCTTAACGTCTCACCTTTCTTCAAGTGCATATGTCCTTCCTTTTTTCATAATGATTTACCCAAGCCTGGCTGCAAAAGGCATTTTACTAATGATAATGCATGTTCACAAGGCTGTTTGTGTCTGTGCTTCAGTAGGTACCATGTAATGTTTGTCACAGTACTAACTCTCAATGGGGTTTTCTGCTTTTTACTCAAATAAAAAAAATCCTGCTCACTCTCCAGCTGATCTCTTGTGTTGCATATCTCAGTGAACACTGCTTTGACAAGTTAGATGTGTGTAGAGATGTGTTTACAACAAGAAATTCTGTAGGGCAACTAAATAAATAAGAACTACCCTTTTGGAAACTTTTGTTGGCAATGTGCTTTGTGTTCAGTGAGTTCCTGTATTAATGAACATTAAATGTCACAATAGTGGAATGTTATATTTAGATCAGTAGATCTGTGTTTAAAGTGTTAAAAAATATCAGTCTGTTTTCTCCTTACTGATTGAGTAAAAGCATTTAAGGGAAGAGATGAACTGTAGTAAAAGAATTCTTCAGGTATGGAAAACAGGATCTCAAATCAGAGACAACAAATGATTCCTATGATATGTTTGTGTGCGCATGTGTTTGTGTCTCTGTGTATTTCTGCAGACAAAGAAAGATATGACTGGGCAATTACTACATAAAATAATTATACATTATTTTAATAAAATTTATGGAAACGAGGTACAAAGTTCAATTTAAAACAGCAGAAATTCTGCTAGTTTGTACTTAAGAAGAGAGAGGTGGAATGAACTAAAGGCTATAGCATGCTACAGGGCAAATCATAGAGCTACGTGGATTTACACAACACTGCTTCAACCAAAGGGCCAAATGTCCAGGGGTTGGATTCAGAAATAATTTTTTTTATTCCAGTGAGCCAGGCAGCCCACGTCAAATACATACAGGGTATGTTTGCTATCTATAAATGTGATCATGTTATCCCAACCACAATCTTGCTTGGTTAAATCTCTATTGGCAATTGGCTGGCACTTTCTTCTAGGTTGGTGCATGACACCACAAGGACTAACTATTTACAAGCTTCAAAATGTATTGTAATTTGCCTTGCTAGATTTTCTCTTTGACAGAGGCACCTTCTTTCCTGAGTTTTCTTGTGCATAATAAAAGTCTATGCCTGTCTCACCATTATATTATGAAAGCAAATGACTTGTCTGGATTCTCTAGTTCACAGATGAAGAAGATAGTGTGTCATGATTAATCAGAACTCTAGTTCAACTACACTTAATAAGAAGACATTTAGATGAGATGGTCTTAGTGTTGAAATTATGTGTTAAGAAAAAAAGATATTTTTGGATGGAGTGAACATACTTTATTATATTTGTATATAGATTAAACATGCTGAGCTGAAGCCAGAAATGTAGATTGAGTTATCTATTTAAAATTAATATGTTGAACTACAAAAAGGATTATAAGGCAATTATACATCAAGTATTTTGTTGAAATAGAAATAATGATGTTATTAATCAAAATTCTAGATAATGTGTGTATTACTGTGTATTAAAAGGTCAAACTTTCTTAAAAGTCATTATTCAAATAAGAAGAAAAGTTAATCTTTAAAAAATTATTTGACCTGAAATACTGTATAATATTGAAACTGTTGGGTATCTTAAGTTTGAGAGTGATCAAAGCTTATATATATATATATATATATATATATATATAGATATATATATTAAAAACTACAGCATAGAGAAATAAAATAGCAAAAAGTCTGAAGTTCCTCTTGCTGTAGGTTTAGTGTTCTCTAAATTATTTTAGAAGAACATTTTACTTCTGCATGTTCCTCAAACATATTCCAAAACAAAGGCAGGCACTATCTGGAACAGAAGACTGACCCAGGTCTCATATGTCTGCAACTTTACCTCATTTCTATCACCTTAGGATGTTAGTTTAAGCTTTTCAGAGGAAGCAAGAGTTTAGAAATAATGAACATTGCCTTTCTAGAACTTCAAGACATATAATTGATGTCTTATAAGTGCTGTAAGTGATTTTCAAGCAGTCATTTGGTATATATGGCTTGAAATTAAGAAGATTAAATGGGCAGACTATTGTATGAGGCATGCTAGCTAACTCTTCTACCACTGATTTAAGTAAAAATACTTTATACTTTAAAAATTATTAATGTGAAACTGTAGTTGCCTAATTATAAACTTGTAAAACTTAAAGTCATGGTATATAAAGAACAGTGTAGTGGTTTGACTGTGACTATACCTCATAGGCTCGTGTATTTGCAGGCTTAGTCCTAAGTTGATAAACTGATTGGAAGGATTAAAATATGTGGCCTTGCTGGAGGACCTCTTTTTTTCTGGAGGTGAACATTGAGGTTTCAAAAGGCTAGGTTCCCCCCCCCCTCCCTATTGCCCACATATCATGATGTGAATATCTCAACAACTACTCCAACACCATGCCTTTCTGCCCTTCCTACCAAGTTGACCTTAGACTAGCCCTCTGAAACTGTAAGCAAGCCCCCAATTAAATACTTTCTTTCACAGAAGTCGGCTTTTTTTAATGGTGTCCCTTCATTAATATAATTTTCTTAGTTGCAAGGCTAACTAAGAAATACAGGAACCTTAAATGCTTAAATAGCCTGCATAAATACAACAATAAAAGCCTTCACAGTAAAAATACCTTGGTTCTCTTTTATGAATGTAATCCATTGACTTGAAGAGATTCTACAAGAACTACACATTTAATAGAAGTGACAACATGGAATTTGAAGGTATATTGAAACAACTAGAAAAATCACCCAGAGTGAATTAACCCAAACCAAAACAGAAAAAAGTATGCATTTACTTATATGTGATAATTAACTGTTGAATTAATGAAAACCAAGTTCAGGGTTCAATCAAGATGCTACAGCCAGTGCGGGAAACCAAAGATATCTGAGGGTGAATAAATAAATCGGTTTACACACATCTTCTCAGCATGTTTCTCTTTGTTCTTCTCTCTTTATTGTTATGCCTCTATCCTAATTTTTCTGTCCTACTTCTAACTTCTAGCTTCTTCTAGTTTCTTCTCTTAGCTTCTTCATCCTCTCCTCCTTAAAGTCATTTTAGACACTTCCTGGAGAACAAAATCCTCATATTCATCTTTCCATAAGAAGCAAGTGCCTCCTGCTAGACAAGCTTTAGTGACTTGGAACCAATTGTAGAGAGGAAGCCATTGGGAATAAACTTTCCACCAGACTGAGTGTGTATGAAGAAGTTGGCCCATAGGCTGATGTATCCTGTTTTATTTCTTTAAGCAGATTAAATGGAAGTGGTTCTCATGTGAAATGCTATTAGGTTTCTAATCTGTTCTGATTGTGGGCCACATCCCAGTGGCTCATCTTGTAGGTGAGTCTGGCGGGCAGCTGTAGCAAAACCCACAGGTTCCTGTTGCTTCTTTCCAAGTTGTACAGGAGGCCCTTTGGGGTGTATGGGTAAGACTGCAACAGAGGACAGTTGAGTAGTTGACAGACTGTTGCTTCCTTTCACCCTCCTCAGAAGTTGATTTTTTTTTCATCATCAGAATTGTCAGAAGCCTCCTCTGAGCTGATTTTTGTATGGTCCCTTATATGGGGAAAATGTTCTGTCTTGATTCTTAGAGGGGAGAAAATGAGTGGGGGTTCCCTCAAGGGGAGAAGAAGTAAGAGGACTGGGGAATAGGTAGCTCTGATATCGGTTGGAACTAAGTTATTGATCAATTGTCAGAGTTTGTCTGAGCCTTGGAGAAGGCTGTCGGAGGCATTTGGTGACCTCCATCTTTTGCATGCCAAATTTTAACGTCTGTTTCAATTGCAACCATTTGAGACCAAGGGTCCCACAGTCTGGAACCAAGAGCTTGCTATCTGCACAAATTTAAGAAACTCAACAAATTGGTTAGAATCAACTTCAATGTAGTGGAATTTCATTTGGATTTTAATAGTTAAGATTTCCTGAGGATCAGAAAAGTAAAACAGTCACACTGGCCCGCTTTACAGACAAGGCAGCAATAACAAGCACCCTGAATCCCAGTAGCCACACTAGTGTGCCACTACCTGGTGGTAGTGGTTCACACCTTTAATCCCAGAACTAGAGACAAATGGGAGAAGACAATGCTCAGACTCACTTTCATTCTGAGATTCTAGGAAGCAGGATAGCCATTTCGGACTGAGAAAGAGGTAAGAGACAGTGACTGGATGCTTTGCTTTTCTGACCCTCAGGTTGAATCACTATTTCTATCTCTGAGATTTATTAATCATGCTTTGTTTCACAACCTTTCATTTTAAGCGTATATGTTAAAAATGCTATAAAAAGTTTTGTCTTTGGATACCTTTTGTGCCATCGTGGGGGGTAGAATTATAGAAATAGAGTGCTTAGAGAGGGCTATGGTATATCTCTTTTCTCCTTTCTATAGTGTCAGGATCCCGGATCTGCAGAACCCAGCAAGTGTGGACTTGCTTGCAGCCAAGATTAGAGAGCCTCAATCTCAAACAACTCTCAGGGGGCTTCTCATTCAGGAATACTGCCACAAAGAGCTATCTCTTGCCATGGACAGATTTGGAAATTCCTTTCCAATTTCCTAGGTTCTGTCACCAGTTACTAAAGGGTCATATTGAACCCTCCACCAACCCCTGAAACACTCCAATATTTGTTATTAAGAAAAAAATCAGGGAAAAGGAGATTGTTACAAGTTCTCAGAAAGATAAATGAAATTGTAGAGATGATGAGGGTCTTGCAACCTGACAGAACCCTGGTAAGAAGTCAGCAGAGCTGGAGATGGCAGGGTTTCAATAACATCAGAGTTTTGTTATAGAGTAAAGAATTAATGGACAGAGATAGATCTCTCTAATAAAGGGCTATAAAATAAATATGGACAGATGAGGGTGGAGCTGGAACAGGAGGATCAAGATGGCAGGGGAAGGGGAAAGGGGAATAAAGAAGGGAATACTCAGAAGGACAACAAATGTAGGAGTCAGTAAGGGGTAGTATTAATACCTACTACAATAGAAGCTTCCTAAAATATATACATATATGAAGGTGCCCTAAGTAAAATCACTAAATAATTGGGGAGACAGAGTCCTAACTGGCCATCCTTTGTTCCCATATGAAATCTCAGGAACAGGATTGGGTTATAAATAGTTTAGCTCTTAATCAAAGAGCTCTTATGTGAATCTCAAAAAAAAATCATGTTATTTCCAAGACTTTAGCTCGCTTTCCACAAACTGACAGCAAGGCTCTATTATTGCTGACAGTAGCACCTATTTAACTTATTGTGTATAAAGAAGATGAGCTGGTATCTACATGGAGACTTCACCTCTAGATTCTAGAGTCTTCAATATAGGAAAGTACTTTGCAGTCTACCAAAAGAGAAACATATACACCACATCAGTCACAAATATTTTTTTATCTACAATGGAGTCCTGTTTGCCAGATATGCTAATGCAATGGTGAGACAAAGTATGTGGTAGTAACCAACTAATATCTGACTTTATTTGAGACCCAGTCTAAGAGATGAAACTTATACCCAACAGTGTTTGACAACCAAAAACCTGATACTAGATGATGAAGCATTTATCTAATTATTCTTTATTAACAAAACCATCAAGAATAGGCTATCAGGGTAAGAACCTGAATTATCAGAGAAGCAGCAAAGAAGTGACCCTTGAGCTCCCCCATCTCTTTGTCTCTCTCTTTTTCCTCTATCTACAAAGGCTTAGACCCTCAGTGCCCCCTTATTACTCCCTGTGTCTCTCTATCTGTCCTCAGCCAAAATTCCTATAATGTTGATCAGCTAATAATTAGCTCTGCTCTCTGATTCATGGCAAACTTTATTGGCAATCTTGGGAGCTTCAGAATGTGATCAGAATAACATAAAACATTTCCAACATGTTGTATAAATAAAAAGGGAAGGGTTTAATTCTGACACAGAAATCCTATATACAACACAAATGTAGTAAGCATTTTCATTGACTCCCACCTCCCAAATAATGACACAGAGACTTCTTATTAATTACAAAAGCTCAATTTTATCTTAGGTTTGCTTCAAACTAGCTCTAATAACTTAAATTAATCAACTTCTATTAATCTATATGCTGCCCCATGGCTCATTGTTTTTATCTTTCTTTTTCCCAATGCTCCCTCTTTCTGGATTTCTAGCCTAGACCTCGTGCCTAGTTATTGGGTATTTAGCTTTTTATTAAACCAATCATAGTGTAATCAAATACCTTGCAACAAAATAACCCAGTGATCTAGGGTAAAACCTATTTGTTAAGGTCAAATAATACTGTTATAAAATGAATATAGATATAAAATGGCTCCGAATGATATTCTTCTATACTCATAGATAAGTGCCTTGCTAAACTATCATCAGAGAAATTTATTTCTACAGAAGATAGAAACAGTGTGAGGGAACATGAAGCACCCAGACATAAATGGGATATGTGAGCTAAATGCATTCCCTCTGAGCTCGGGAACCCTGCAGAAGAATAGGCAGAAAAAATGTAGGAGCCAGAGGCATGGAGAACACCAAGAAAACAAAACCCACTAAATATTCATGATAAAAGCATATAAGAATTCATAGAGACCAAGATAGGAATCACAGGCCCTGACCTGGTCTACACCAGGTCTCTTGATTATTTAATATTACTTCCCATTTAGTGTTTTATTTTTTATGGATTGCTGAGTGTGCAAACTATTGGTTCTGTGTTTATTGTGCTTTTTTTCTTGGGCTCTTTTCCCTTTGTTTGTTTTGTTCAATTCCAATTTGCTAGTTTTTATTCATTTTATTTACATTAGTGTTACTTGTATCCCTAGTTAAATTTAATTCAGAGTCTTTTATTTTCAAGTATCAAATTATATAAAATCGAGATATAAAATTAGGAATCAGAGGCTCAGAAATCCTGATACTTAACATAAAAAGTTTCCCTAACTCTAGTTGGTTTTAAGGTGTGTGTGTTTTACAGAACTGAAATGATTAATAGTGTTGTCTATTGAACAGTTACCCAGGTGGCAATACACACCTAACATAGAGTTCACCTTTGGTGCCCAAATAAAAGTAGTTTAATATATTTCTTGTTAGAGTTCTGATATCCCTTCCATGAGCAATTGTAAAGACTCAAATGGTTTTCTCAAACTAATATCTGTTTTATTTAAACAGTTTCATAAGCTTTTACAGAGATCATAAACTATGATTATGAGAGTTCATAGATCATCAGATAAAGGACAGAGCAATGGCACTGTGTACTATGTGCACAGTGAGTTAACTCTGTGGGTGAAGATTTGGCTTCAGTTTAAATATTGATAGCAAACTCTCAATAGAGGAATATAGCATACTACATTTTAGTATTAATGAAAATAAAAATAAAAATGAAAGATTGAGGAAATGGTTTTTTCAGCAAAGCTATTGTCATAGAAATGCAAGTGATTGGCTTATTAAACTATAAATCATTTAAAATCCATGCATGGTAACAAAAGTCTATGCCCCAAACACTGGGGAGTCAGAAACAGAAAGACACCTGGATGTATCAGAACCAAATTGTTTTTGCCAAATTAGTGAACTCAGGCTCACAGAAAGTCTCTGTCCCAAAAAACAAATTGGAAACAATTGAAAGAGATATCCAACAATACTATCTCGATTATGCACTCATGTACAAACATGTGCCTGCTTAAATATTCACAAATACATATACACAGAGACATGTACACTTACATACATTACAAACATACACACATGCAGAAGCTTTCACGCACATGCACACAGAACACAAAGACATAACAATAACAACAAAAACTGCTACTGGACCAAACACTTTCCCCCTTGACTTGAAGAAAAGATTTAATAGACACATCACAGTGTAATGAGATTGTACATCCTATTCTCTTCACCATCTCTTTGCCATATACTCAGGAAGACACTTGCTGTCATACAGTAAGGATGCATGTCTCTTTGAATGTGAACAATCATTTTCCTATCCTTCTATCAGAATATTACCACTGTTCTTGGTTATATTCCATAACTTATTGGTAAGACACTACTGCTAAAGACACCATATACTTAAATCATGAAACATTTAAAGATCAAGCTAAAAGTTATATCTGTACTGTCTAGATTTCAGAGTTCTTATATGTGTTATGTGTGCTACTGGAGGAGAAAATGAATCTTCCTTTTTACCCAGCTGTTATACATGGAAGATATAACTCTGACTGTTATGTAAAGATAAGCCAACAGATGAACAAAATTGAAGACCTAAACATGAATACATGTATTAACAGCTATCTACTACTTGTAAAAATGTCAAAAACCTAGGCTGAAGGAAAGAAAGCTTATCCAACAAATGATGCTGTTGAAACTTAATGTCCACACACAGAAGAAAGAAGTTATCTATCATTTTATACAAAACAAACTCTGTATCTGTCAAAGTCCTAAACATGCCACCCAGAACACTAAAACAGCTAGAATAAAAGAAGCAATAATTTAATTAATATTGGTATATAAAAGGATTCTGATTTGGAATTTCCCTCTGTATGCTGTGAATGAATATGTTTTTATTACCATTGTTTAATAAAGAAGTAGCTTTTATCTACTGCAGGGCAGTATATAGCTAGGTGGGAAAACTAAACTGAACTCGGAGAAAGAAGAGAGTCATGCAGACACTATGTAGTTGCCCAAGAAGTAAGATGTAAGATAACAAACTACAAGCCTTGTGGTAAAATATATTGAAAAAATAGAAATGGGTTAATTTATGATGTAAGAGTTAGTTAATAAGAAGCCTGAGCTAATATATCAAATGACATGTAATTAATATTAAGCCTCAGAGTGGTTATTTTATAAGCAGCTTCCAGAACAGGTAGACAGAGAAAACCCAGTCCAGGGGGACCAGCAGGATAGAGAATATTTGTAGCAACACAATTCTCTAAGTATCTCTCTAAGGCCAACAATTGGCAAGTGGGATATCATAGAACTAATTCAGATGATTCAGAGATATCATATCTCTGAACAGCTAAAGAAGCAATGTGATTGAAGACAAAGCTCATAAAATAGGAGAGCATATTTGTGCACTATATATCTCATGGGTGATTGATACCCAAATAAAGAACTCAATAAACAAGGAACCAATAAAACAAATGACCCATTTGAAATTGGGTCATGGATGTGAACAAGGAATTCTCGAAAGAATGAGAGAACAGCTTAGAAATATCACAAAACATATTCATCAGCCCTGGCAATTAGGGAAATGCAAATGAAAACAACTTGAGATTTCATCATTCCTCAGTCAGAATGGCAGTGTTCAATAAGACACTCAACAACAGCTGGGGAGGGGGTGGAAAAATGGAGCCCTACTTTACAGCTTAAGGGATGGCAAAATGATGCCATCACTATGTCAATCAGCATGGAGCATTCTCAAAAGCTAAAAATAGATTTACTGTAAGACCCAGTTATGCCACTCTTTAGAATATGATCAAAGAACTTGCCATCAAACTCCACAGGTACTTCCTCAGCTATATTTATTGCTGTTTTTCTACTGTATTCTATATAGAGAGTTAAACTAAATAATAATGACTTATTGCTTTTCTGATACATTATTGAATCTTTCAATTTTCATCAGATAAGCTTCTCTTTACAATACATGGTGATTAGAACAGATTCACAAATGGTCGTGTTAAGTATAAGATGCTGTGGCATGCCTTGTTCTAAGTGGGACATATATATCACACTCATTCAAAGACTCAAGGATCATAGCAAAAGACTGTAAAGAAAGATGATGAAATACAGAGACAGTGGATGACTATGTTACAACAGTGTTTTCTGGACAAAAAAGGACAGGTGAGCATGTGAATTATCAGTAACTGTGACTGCACGCAAAAGGCAAACAATATTCACTGTGGAAAGTGGAGGTGATCACAAAATTCTATTCTTAGTCAAGGAACTATAGGCAGGTGATACCTCCTCGGATAGGGACAGTCAGTTTTCTTTAATGATATGTCATCTACTCATGCTATAGTAATGCTCTTATTATGCACAGGTACATAGAACATCACTAAGTGAGTTAACAATCACGAAAATGGGAGGGAATTTTGGTATGGATGTTAGAGGGCAATTTTCTGGGATGGGATTGGGGGTATGGACTAGCTGAAAACACATTATATTTATGTACCGCAGCCTCAAACAATAAAATAATAAAAAAGAATTTTCCTAAAAGAGAATATTGTTCAGTTGAATTGAATGGAGCAAAATGTCCACTCATACATGGCTCTCATCTTTATAGTTAGATGAACAAAGATTCCTAATGAAGAAGCAGCATACCATGTATAAATTACAGATCGTGCAATTAGAGCTCAAAATTCTGGAGCTAAGATGTAAAATCCCTGCTTTAGTGCCTCAGGGAAAAATGCAGACTCTTATTCATTGCAAGTCAGACATTTCTGGGAAGTTCGTTCTTAAACCTGCATGGATGTCTTGCCGTTTTAGTCCAACACTGATGTCATGGAATGCTTAAAATTAAATTTCCCCAGGGTCCACTTTCATCTGCTCTCTCTTGACTACAAAATGTCTTGTTTTTCTACGTTCTTTAGTCAGCCTGAACGATTTGTGATTATTTCTTCTATTCTTGCATAATAAACATTTCATGTACCAAAACATAGGATCACTAGGTGGATATATTACTTTTGAGTGTGGTATCTTATGGGCCTTCATTAACTTCCTGATTATAATAAAACTGACTTACTGGAATTAAGATCACTCTGTGACCACACCTGGCCATCTAATGTTAGAATGTGTTGTATTTTATAAATCTACACATAGTAGGTCCTTTACGTAATATATACTAGTGCTGGAAAGGTGATCCAGCAATTAAGAGCACATGTTGCTCTTGAAGAGAACCTGAGTGCTGTTCCCCACACCCACATGGTGGCTCATATGCACCCCTAAATCCATTTTATGGTATCTGACAGCCTCTTCTGTACTCTTCTGTACTCTTGAGCACCACATACACATGCAGAAATTCTCTCACAAGCATAAAAATAAATATAATTTTAAATATCTATAAAACTATTGGATATCTTGCCATGTGTCAGATGATATTTTACAGTGTTCCTGAAGCACATCCTATATTTTCATATAAATGTGTATGGTATAAATATGTATGTATACTTTATCTTTGTATCTCAGCCATCTTCCTAAGAACTAGATATAAGACCATTTTTAAATGAAAAAGATTATGAGCATGAATATAATTTAAAGGTAATTATGCGGGTCATCATTAATCATGTCACGACTACATTACCCACCTGAGAAATATTTCTGAAATTTAAGTGGGATATAAGTACTTTCTAATAATCCGATTTCAGTTCAAATCAAGTACATTTTGATAATATAGTTGTCAAATTAGTTTTCCATTCAAAATATGAATATAATGAATGAAAGCCATGATTCAGAAAATGTCTGAATCTTGGAATATGTGAATAATCTTGAATGAATACGCAGGACTCCCATACACAATATGTTCTCTGCTTAGCATTTTGTAAGACTACAATCCTCTATAAATGTGACAATAATGCTATCTCTGGCTAGACACACTAGTTATCAAACCTGTATATCAGAAATATGCTGTAGCATGTATTTTATTAGGAATATGTCTCAATCATCAAATTAAGAAGCTAGTAAATCCCTCAGAATTCTGGATGGAAAATGAGATTTAGTATTACGACTTTGGCCATGAAAAAAGCTTTTTAAAGTTAAAAAGAAACTATTTGAGGTTTAGAAATGCTTTCTCAGCAGGTAAAATTAGTGTTTAGTGATAAAAATAAAATCTGATTTTACTGATAAAATAGAACCCATTGTATGTCATAGGGAAAGTAATAAAAATAGCTACTTAAATAAGACAGGTTTTTTTATTCAAATACATAAGGTATAAATAATCTCTTGGTAGAACAGTAATAATTTGCTAGTTATGGCAATGTTTATTATGTATGATTAAATGACAATTAAGAGAATATATTTACATGACAAGTTCCATGTGTGATGGTTTTGAGTATTCTGTCCCTTAAAATTTCCCGAGAGCCTAGAAGCCAGACTTTATGCTCATTGTGGAGGATGAGAGTTAGCAATGCATATGAGTCACAAGATACAGCAAAAGGCAACACTAAGAGACAATCTAGGTTTTTGAGCCTACCTCTTTTTTCCAAAATAACCATTATTTCTTCTTTTGCTCCTAATTAGCCAAAAAAAATCTCATTTACAATAAAACAAAATAATTTGAAGCACATTGATAGAGACAGTCTATCCAACTCATTCTTGTATTATTCCCGTTTGTAAGAAATTTTGTAAGGTTGCTGAGATTAATGAAAAAAATCTATCACTTTTCATCTACAAAGTACATAATATCAATTATAAATATATACATATATAAATATACAAATATTATATACATGTGTGTATGTCAATAATTTCTAATGGCATTCTATTCAAACACAGCTGCTGTAAATTGATAATCCTGTAATCAAACACTTAGTAGACTTTATCTACTTACTAGTATTTTATAGTCTGCCTTTAAGGCACTCAGTATTTCACTACACTTGGATAATCTAATACACAGCCTATCTTATAATAGCGTTTTGAAAAGCACAGGTGCTCATACATATTAGCTTTGTATATATAATAAGAAGGGCAAGGATAAAATATTCAAAGCCTGCTGACAAGTACATAGAATGTAGACTGTCATTTACTTTTATAATCTCATTCCTGGATGAGATCTAAAGCTCACCTCAACTGCACAGAACTGCCAGAGAGTGTAATGGCATGTAGTCTTGTCCAAGGAAAATTTCAAAAATAAAAGGTTAAAAGTCAAAACTTGAAGCAGGGTTTCCACTGAATGTCTACAATTTCATAACTTCATAAACTGAAACAACACACCTAAAACTTACATCAAACCAGGTAAGATTGTCATTGTCTGTTAGTGTGCAAGTCAACCTTCAGCTGGATTTACTTACATACACACTCAGGTGAGTGGGTGTGGTTGTGTGCAAAAGCACTGTGAGTGATAACAGGCTTCTTACAGAGCTGAGAAAATGCATGCTCACATATTCCTCCATGCAGACATTTTAACATTTTTTCTCTATTAGTCACAGAAGAACGTGATTTACATTAAAGTTCTTCTGCTTTATAGTCTATTAATAATTTATAAAAATGATAAAACTGAGATCAGAGAAACAATACTCTGTATGCACTTAATGTTCTAAATATTCATATTTAATAATGGATCTAAATATAGCTTTCTATCTGTAAATTAGTTTGTTTAAAATATTTGCAGTAGAAATGTGATGTTGACTTTTGGATAAAATATATCTCATACTTTTGTACCCCAAATTGTAGAAGAGTTTCAATAAGAAAGACATATGGGTAGGTGAACTCAGGTCATGTGAATTTGGAATGCTAGGTATAAGGACTTGTGATTGAAGCATTTTAAATTGATACTATACATTTTTATTTTCTTATTTATTTATTTATTTATTTTGTTTGTTTGTTTGTTTGAGACAGGGTTTCACTGTATTTTTAGAGCCTGTTTTGGAACTAGCTCTAACACCCACTTCCTCCAAGATTATTGAGTGACATATAGATGTCATATTTATAGCTGAACACTCCAAAGTCTCTCACTGTTTGCACCTTGACCCCTTGTGGGCCTCTGTGTTAATTTCTCCATGTTGCAAAATGGAGCTTTTAACTCCTTAGAATGTAACTATAAAACTCTGTTGCTAAAGAAACCACACACTTGAGTCATAGAACACAACAAAAGCAGGCTAATATTGAAGTAGAAGTTCTACCCCTCCCTGCTAGCTTTCAGATTGCTGGAAAGTGATCATGCATCCTAGCAAAGGAGAAAAGTTATCATCAGTCTTATCTAACTATAAACCACAGTGACAACCACCATGCTAGATAGGACCACTAATACAATAGTGGCATGACTAGCATTAAGGCAATTAACTTTTTTCTGATTGGATTTAAGATGCCCTCCACAAGTTAGTAGCAATACTTGTCACCACTAGTTTTCAGGGCCAGCAACATGTTGTGAGACAAGTCATATGCCCTAGGGAAGAATCCACTACCATTACTCTACTAAAATGATTTAGAATTTAACTGAATCCTCAGTTATTTTCTTTATACCCATAGATTAGTGCATGTCACAGATACTTACTTTTTAAACAGTGTTAAAATATCACAATCAAGAAACTTATCAAGGGACTAGACTGGAGAGATGGCTCAGAGAGTTAAGAGATGACTGCTCTTTCAGAATACCCCGGTTTAGTTCCCAGCACCTACATGGCAGCTGACATCTGTCTGTAACTCCAGTTCCACGACTTTTTATTCCTTCATACAGATATATATATATATATATATGCACATAAAATATGGATAAACATAAAGTAAGTAAATAAAAAGAAACTGATAAAATATACGCAAACAATGAAAAAAAGAATCATTTTCTTCTTAAAAACAAATCCCCAGAGCCGGACAGTGCTGGCACATGCCTTTAATTCTAGCACAAGGGAGGCAGAAGTAGGCAGAACTCTGAATTTACCGCCAGTCTGTTCTACAAGAGCTAGCTCCAGGGCAGTCTCCAAAGCTACAAAGATAAAAATCCCCAGATCACTGAGTTTCAGTATGCTCTAATTCAAACATATTAGAAGAGAAAAATTTTTTTTTTTTTTTTTTTTTTTTTTTTTTGGTTTTTCGAGACAGGGTTTCCCTGTAGTTTCTAGAGCCTGTCCTGGAACTAGCTCTTGTAGACCAGGCTGGCCTCGAACTCAGAGATCCGCCTGCCTCTGCCTCCCGAGTGCTGGGATTAAAGGCGTGCGCCACCACCGCCCGGCACAGAAGAGAAAAATTTAAGAATAAAAAAGGGGTTCTAATTTTAATTAATTTTCTTATTGTCATTTTTGGTGTTTCCTGTTATGTATTTTTATTTTATCATTCTTTAGAGCATGTTTATGAGACTTCTTTGGAACTTGGTATATAGCAGAGTATGGCTCTGAGCTTCTGCTTCTCCTACATCATCCTCGTGAATGATATTAGAGATGTGAATAGTACCTGTTTTTCTGCAGTGTTTGGCCTCTTACATACTAAATAACCACTCTCCAACTGAGCTATATTCAAAACCAAATATTATTATTTTTCATCAAAATATACCTACATGATCACTTAATATTTTTCTTTTAGAGATGAAACTTAGTTTCTTAATGTTTTGTTTCTTATTGCCTGAAGACATATGATTTTAGTGCTGTCAACACATTGTAATATTCCACACTTAATCATATTTTCTAAAGTCAAGTCACTTCTTAAAAACTGCTTAATCAAACCGGACTCTGAACGTGGCGGACAAGGAGGACTGATTGAGAAGCCAAGGACAATGGCACTGGGTTTTGATTCTACTGCATGTACTGGCTTTGTGGGAGCCTAGTCTGTTTGGATGCTCACCTTCCTAGACCAGGATGGAGGGGGGAGAACCTTGGACTTCCTACAGGGCAAGGAAACCTTGACTGCTCTTTGGTCTGGAGAGGGAGAGAGAGGGGGATGAGAAGAGGGGGAGGGAAATGGGAGGAGGGGAGAAGGTGGAAATTTTTAATTAAAAATAAATAAAAGAAAAAAAACCTGCTTAATATTAATAATGAATGTGCAATGTACTTTAACGTACACCTATAACCTTCAAATCTTAAAGACTTCATTTTTCTTTCTACAAGTGCTAGAATTCTTGGCATCATTTTAAAGCTAAATTTATAATTGACGTACTTTGAAGTTACCCAGGGGGTTGTGTTGATTTAAAAACGTGATTTATATTTGATTTTACTAGATATCACCATGGAGCTCTGTCATGAAAGCAAAAAAAAAAAAAAAAAAAAAAAAAAAAAGATGCAAAGTAGCCACGAGAACACCAATGGTGTTATGAACAGAAACAGAATTATTACAATGACTTAATAGATAAATGACACCCACTTTGACACTGTCACCTGACAGTCCTTTAACCACATTCTCCTCCATTCAAATATTCTCCTGGTAATAAATGCTGAATTTTTGCCTTTTAGAAAAGGTTTACTCATCTTTATTTTATGTGTATGATGTTTAGCCTGCACATATATATGTGCACATTTTGTGCCTGTAATTAGAAAAGGAAAATAGACCCCTGAAACTCAGTAATATACAGTGTTGAGGTACTATATGGGTACTGGAGATCAAACTCGGGTCCTCTGTAAAAAATGCTTGTCACCACTAGGTTAAATTAAGCTCTACAATAAAACTAATAACACAAACAGAATTTTCCAGCAAAAGAAATGTACAATGATGTTGCTATTAATGAAATTGTGCTCTTTGAAGTATCAGTGTTTAACAATAATCAAAAGTCCTACCACATGCCTTAAGAAAATGTCTTTAAAGTATTTTTGTGGATATTTTCGTCATTTTGTTGTATTCTTCCTTAGCATCTGACCATTTGTGCTTTATGGAACATACTTAATACAAAATTGTTTTATTTAGTTGTTTAGGAATCTTTCTACTGTTTGAAATTATGGTTAAGGAATTATCGCTTTTAAATTCACATTAAAATATTTTTAAATATAACAATGTGAATCATAGTTGTCATACAGTATGCAGAGTCCTACATTTGGTACCTTATGCACCTAAGGGAATATCATATTAAAGTGAGAAAAATATATGTTTGAAATTTAGATCTATTTTAAGTTGAATTGGAATACTAAGATAAAAACATAAAATAACTACTGTATTAACAGTTCTGAAAAACAGCTCTATTTAAACCTCAGATCACTTAGTAAGACAGTGCCTCCTCAGGTCACCTAAACGTAGACGTCAAGCTGGCTCTCAAACAGAGGCTACATCTCTGCTAACTAGCATTGATAGGTCTGGAGAGTGCGTTGTATCATAGCAGAGGAGAAAAGGAAACATCAATCTTAACCAGATTCAAATACTGCAACCAAAACTGCTACCTACTACATCTTGGCAAAGTTATAGTGGCCAGGTCGTGTTGATGCATGCCTTTCATCCCAGGACCCAGGAAGCATAGGCAGGCGGATCTCTGTGAGTTTGAGACCAGCCTGGTCTACAAGAGCTAGTTCCAGCACAGGCTCTAAAGCTACAGAGAAACCCTGTCTCAAAAACCATCACCACCACCAACAACAAAAAACAATAAAAATATATTGGTGCAATATTGCCTCAAATGTTTTTTAGCAAACAAACAATCTCTTAGATTCCAGGCACACTGTATAAACTAGAACCCACACTTGTCACTGTGAGTAAAGACAAGTAGCTTATGCTAGATAGGTCATGGACCCTAGGGGAAATTTCCACTAGTCTGCTAAATGAACAAAACAGAAAAATGACTCCTAATGATGTACTGCTACATTCATACATTACTGCTTTGCTCAGCCTTCATCAGCAAAACTTCTTTCAGTAGTTGATAATTAACACAAATGCACAATTGAACAGCATGCAGAAAATTACAAACTTCGGAGATCAAAGCAATAGAAAGTGTTTGCCAAGCCCTTCCCCTAAAGGTTAAGGGACCTATAGGAAAGAGAAGGCAACAGATTGTAAGGGCCCGAGGTGGTGGGTAACTCCAAGCTAATAGCATCCTGCAAACATAACAGAGCTAATGCAAATATGAACTTACAGAAACCATGCCAGCATACACTAAATCTGCACAAATTCAAGCCAGACAAAATCTTTACACAGATGAGAATTGAACACAATGTCCCACCCCTGGCCAAGATGTTATTTGCAATTGATTCTTTCTGGGAGGTGAAAAATCAGTTTTCTCTAGTGGAGTGTCAGTAAATCAACAATACTCAAAGGCAGGCCTCATGCTCACATGAAGCTGACCAACATGAAACAGATTTCAAATGTGTGTGTGTGTGTGTGTGTGTGTGTGTGTGTGTGTGTGTGTGGTTTTCTTGCTATGGTTTTATATTTATAATATTGTTTTGGGGATTTAGATTTTGTTTTGTTTTGTTTGAGAGAAACTGAGACACACACACAGAGAGACAGAGACACAGAGACATGGGGAGACAGAGAAAGACATTAAGAGAGAGAAAAAGAGAGGTGAGAGAACTTGCAGTCTGCGAAAGAAAATAATCAAAATATATTGTGTGGAAAAAATAAATCATTCAGTAAAAATAAATCCTAGAACAGCCATTAAATTCCTTTAAACGTGTCTATAACATTAAGGTTATCCTGACGTGTACTTTAAGATTACTAAAACAAAATTTAAACAAGCTATCAGAGATGAGAAAGGTTTATGAACAGCTTAAACTATTTTCTTAGACTAGCAGTGGAAATGAGCAGAAACAACTCTGATTATGAATGGAATGATAAAGCAGAATTATTTCAGCTCAGAATTTCACACACAGCACCCACACCATTCCTCTGCTTGACATTAGCAGCAATTGCACTATTAGGAGCATTTGCCGTATTAATATTACCAGTGGAAGTGATTGCATTACACATATAACTAATGGGAGAATCTGTAGTAGTAACATTACTAGGAGTTTCACAACTAGTACAATGACTAAGAGTACTTGCTAACTTATACTGCAATTCATACCACAAAGACTCTGAATATCAAGGGAAGAAAGACATATATAAGTTGATAGGTTTTTATTAGATTAGGTGGTGAATCTTTTAGAAAGGAACAATATATATGATGAAGAAGAACCAAAACATTTATGTGAATTATCATTCAAAGGATTTTAATTTAATATTTAAGTCAACCTTGAATAATAATAATTGGTTTAAGTCTTTAATACATGAAAAAACGTCAGAGAACACAGGAGCCACAAGCGTCCTATCTAAGACTATTGCTTCACTGGATGTTGTGTGTCCTTCCAAACATTCATATTCACCCATGGGATGTGGCAGTTTTTCTTTAATGGTGTAAAAATGCCAAAATATACATAGTCACACTTACTATTATAATTTTATTGAAATGTGGCAATATAATAGTTGTGAAATTTCTTTAATATATACCAGTTATTATGCTATATTGATGAAATAGTAAAGCTTTTATTAAAATGGCAATAATATTTATACTTCAAAAGAATTGAGATAAAATATGAATTTATAGAAAGATTTAGTTTTTCCTTTATGTATACATTTTCGGTATATCCAATATACACCTGTTTACTTTCATTGAGTCCACGGCCATCTTTTAATATTTTCTATGGAGATATGCAATATCTTTTTTATTGGTTTATAATAATATTTTGGACACTGGGAAATTATCATATAACCCTAAGTAAAGCAGATTAATAGAACTGTCTTGATAGTTGAATTTTTAATTTTTAGAAGTAATGATTTTGTCAAAACAATGGTTTTGTGACACCATTTGGAAAAGAAACACTGTTTTTTTCTCTTTGTATCTAATCTGCAATTCTGAAAATATGCATTAATTTCAGTCTAAACTGCCCCAATTCCTTGATTCACCAATTCTTTCATAAATTTTGACTAAATATTTTTATTTGCTTAGTGTACCTGATATACAACTGTTAAGAAAGAGCAAATCCATGGAAGTTGTCTTGATGTTTATGACATTGTGGGTCATATAGGGCAGTATCCAGTTATTCATGACTGATAATTGTTATTATGGTGACAAATTTCAAGTAGTGAGCTGCTTCATAAAAGAAATGCATTTGAAACTGGCATTTTCAGCAAGAATAAAACAATAGAAATCATCTTAGGCAGAAGGATGAGCATGGAGCACAATCTAGAAGGAGACAGACTTACTGAATTTCAGAAAATTAAAGATGAGAGGAGACTGAGATCAGTGTGCTGAAACCATATAAGGAAATTGAATAAAAATATTTTAGTCAAGATAAGGTGTCAGCTTGATTCTGAAAATAATGTGAAGCTTGAAAAAAAGAACCCAAGAGAGAAATTGCATAATATTAATTTTTTGTAAACTATCCTTAAAAGGTATTCAAAAAGAGATGGAATGAATGAATTGTAACCGCTATAGCCATACTTGGAAAATTTAAGTGGATTTATTTACTCTGTGGATGTTTTTGGAGACTGGTTAATTTTACAAAAATAGTAAACATGTTAATGTATTAATCATTAGGAAACTAAGCCAACTTCCCTCATCTCTTGGTGCCTCTAATTTTATTCTTTGGAAATAATACTCACTTTTATATTTAGAGTATAACTCCAATTTAAATGGTATCTTGTTGTAGAATGTATGTTGTACTCTGTATTGGTTTTTTTTTTTTTTTTTTTTTTTTTGAGACAGGGTTTCTCTGCAGCTTTAGAGCCTGTCCTATAGCTAGCTCTTGTAGACCAGGCTGGTCTCGAACTCACAGAGATTCTGTATTGGGTTTTTACTGCTGGGAAGAGACATCATGGTCATGGTAATTCTTATAAAGGAAAATATTTAATTGGGGCTTGTTTAGAGTTCAGAGGTTCAGCTCATTATCATCCTGTTGGGACATGGTGACTTGCAGCAGACATAGTGTTGGGGAAGTAGCTGAGACTTCTACATATTACAGGCAGCAGGAAGAAGGCCTCTTGCACTGGACATGGTTTGGGCATATATGAGACCTCAAAGCCCACCTCCACAGTGACACACTTAATAGTACTACACTCACTCCAACAAGGCCACAGCTCCTTATACTGCCAATCTCTTTGGAGGCCATTTTCTTGCAAACCACTATAGACTCAAACTAGGAGTTCTCATACATCATTTCCAAGATGATAGGATTAATGGAGTTCAGCATTGTATGTTGCATGTAGATTTTCAAACTAATTCTACAAAGTCCACATTATTTTATTACTTAGCCTGAGTTCTCTTTGGTATTACATTTGCGATTTGGAAATATTTCCTGGCTTTAGGAAAAGGTATTTTCATCTGTTTTGCCTGACTGAAGTTAGAGTTTTTGAACAAAAAAATTATCTTGTAAACTAGGTGCATGTAGTATAATACATGAATGATAAATTAGTCAATTAATCATCAAAAGTAACCATAAACATACAGCAATGACATAGGATCCTAGAAACTTGAAGTATCAGATCTTGGGCTCATTTTACGTGGTTGCTGTTTTATGTATTCATACTAATGTCAAGTTTATTTTTGTTTTCTTTCTTCATAGAATATTTTTGTTTTAATTCATTTTGCTTTAATCTAGTTCCTAAGAAGCACTCCAAACTTAATAGTCAGTTAGAAGAATATTTGTGTTGAAGGTTTATATTGAGGTTCACAGCCAGCAGCTTAAAAGCTCATAAATATGAAACACCTTGATATATATTATAATATGTATGTACATATAACTATATATTCCATTATTTCAGGCATCTAATTGGATTTGAGGGGTATATTCTCTTTTGATAAAGTAAAACTACTATAAACATAAAAATAACATTTGTAATACAATTTACAGTTTAGGTTATCATTGTAGTAAAAATTTCCCTTTCTGTACACCATGATAATTAATGCACAGAACTTCATATTTTAAAAAATCCTCAATAAATTCATTGTTTATATAAGAGATAAAGCTTAAAATGTATTCATCATGGAGAAAATATACTTTGAAAATGCCTTACATAAACTTCTCAGTTTCAGGAGGTCACTTTATTTATAATTGCTATCAGTTTCTGTACTACTGGTATTATATTTACGAAGTGATCTCCTATGTCCATGTGTTCAATACTACTTCCCACTTTCTCTTCTATGCGGTTCATTGTGGTTAGATTTATATTGAAGTCTTTGATTCATTTGGAGTTGATTTTTGTACATGGGGACAGATATGGATCTATTTGTATTCTTCTACATGTTGACATCCATTTGAACCAACACCATTTGTTGGAGATACTTTCTTTTTTCCATTATATAATTTTAGCTTTTTGTCAAAAATCATGTGTTAATGAATGTATGAATTAATATCAGTGACTTTGATTCAATTCCATTAGTTCACCATTAGCACAGACACTGAGAGCAACAATAAATAAATGGGACCTCCTGAAACTGAGAAGCTTCTGTAAAGCAAAGTACACAGTCAACAAGCCAGAATGGCAGCCAACTGAATGGAAAAAGATCTTCAGCATCCCCACATCAGATTAGAGCATTGATCTCAAAAATATTTTAAAAACTCAAGACATTAGACATAAAAATAACAAGTAATCCAATTTAAAAATAAAGTATAGATCTAAACAGTGAATTCTCAACAGAAGAATCCGAAAAGCACTTAAGGAGCTGCTCAATGCCCTTAGCCATCAGGGAAATCCAAATCAAATCAACTCTGAGATACCATCTTACACAAATCAGAATGGCTAATATCAAAACTACCAATAATAGCTTAAGCTGGAGAGGATTGGAGTAAGGGGAACACTCCTCTATTGCTGGTGGGAATGCAAACTTGTACAGATACCCAAAGGATGCACACTCATAACACAAGGGCTTTTGCTCAATTGTGTTTATAATAGCATTATTTGTAATAACCAAAACCTGGATACAACCTAGATGCCCCGCAAATAAAGAAAGAAAGAAGAAAATGTGGTACATTTACACAATGAAATAATACTCAGTAGTAAAAAAAACAACATCTTGAAATTTGCATGCAAATGTATGGAAATGTAAAAAGCCATCCTAAATGAGATAATCCAGACCCAGGAAAAAAAAATGGTGTGAACTCACTCATAAGTTTATTACATATAAAGTATAAAGTTTAATATAAAGTTTAAAGTATAAGTTTATATTACATATAAAGTACATATAAAAATAACCAGCCTATAGACCATAAACTCAGGGTAACAAGGATAAACCTAAAAGAGACATATATGGATTCCCCTGGGAAGGGCAAATAGAGAAGATCTGAGAAAGTTGGGACTGTGTGGGTTAGGGGAGATGGGAGGGTGAAATGAGAGGGGAAGGAGAGAAGGGGAAGCAGGGAGGAGAACATGAGGGATTAAGATTGCTGAAATGAAGGAAGGACAGAGAGGGAGAGCAAAGAAAGAGATATCTTGATTGATGGAGCCATTATGGGGTTAGCAAGAAACTTGACTTTATCAAAATTCCCAGGAATCCAAAAAGATGATGGTGTAGGATGTCTTTTGTCTATGCGTTGCTTTCATTGGTTGAATAAAGAAACTGCCTTGGCCTTTTGATAGGGCAGAACTTAGGTAGGCGGAGCAGACAGAACTGAATTCTGGGAGGAAGAAAGCAGAGTGAAAGAACCACCATGGAGCTGCCAGAGTCAGACATGCTGAATATTTTCTGCTTAGCCATGACCTCACAGTAAACACAGATTAACTGAAATGGGTTAAATCAAGATGTGAGAGTTAGCCAATAAGAGGCTACAGATAATGGGCCAGGCAGTAATTTAATTAATACAGTTTCTGTGTGATTATTTCAGGTGTAGGATAGCTGGGTGGCCAGGATAGCACAAGGGGCCCTGCTCTCCCTGTAACAGGATGACCCAAGCTATGATCCTAAGCAATAGTGGAGAGGGTATCTGAAATGGCCTTCCCATGTAATCAGATTGATGACTACCTTAATTGTCATCATAAAGCCTTTGTCCAGCAACTGATAGAAATAGATGCATACATAGCTAAGTACTGGGCTGAGCTCTCAGTCCAATTGAAGATAGGAAGGAGTGATAATATAAGCAAAAGCGTCAAAACCATAATGGTGATGCCCACAGAAATACCTGACCTGAGCTGTGGGAGTTCACTGACTCTGGATTTACAGCTGGGGAACTTGCATAGGAGCAAACAAGGCCCTATAAATGTGGGCAACAGTAGTGTGGCTTGGGCAGTCGGTGTGGCAACGAGCATTGGGCCAAGTTTTATCCCTAGCACTTGCACTGGCTCTTTGGAGGTATAGCTTGCTCAGTCTAGATACAGTGGGGAAAGCTTGATCCTGCCTCAAAGCAATATGCAATACTGTGTTGCCTCTGCTTAGGGAGCCTTACCCTATCTGTGTAGTGGATAGGGGGTGGGATGAGGGGAATGTGGGGAGAGTAGGAGAAAAGAAGGTAGTGGGAATTGGGATTGGTATGTGAATGAAAAAGACTGCATGAAAATTTAAAAATGAAAGAAAATGCCTACTATGGATTTTAAGAAGTAAGTGTGGTTCCAAAATATATTTCTATTTACCTTGTAGAAGGTCATACATATAAAATCTGACCATTGCCAACTATGAAAGACTTATGTCACTGTAATAATTATCAAAGAATATCAATGTCCATAGTCAACCTATACTTGCAAGTTCATTAAAAAGGATCAATAATTGTGAGATATAGATATGTGTATATAAATTCACATGGATGTGTGAATGCTTTGACTTGAAGAGACAGTGTATATATACATAGCACTTGTCAGATAATTAGCAGTTAGACAGGTCTGAGCTACATAACAGATTTTTCAAGACAGACTTTACCATCATTTGAGATTATCACTAGCTCTTCATGTACTAAATCTTCAACTGAGTTGGAAAACAATTTTGAAAAAGGAAATCTGCCTTCTGCAATATTTTCTGAATAGCACATTAAGTACATTTCAGATGCATTTTTCACATATAATCTTGAGAGAAACTGTCATATTTGGAATCAAATGAGGACTGCAAAGATTGTACATGAACTTTTGCTAATATTGGTGGCAAATTTCACATTCATTGGTGAGCACTAGCCTGCTAAAATACAGAGACATCTTTTGTCTTTCTGTTCACAAATTCATTAGTCCATATTTATTTCTAAGCTTTCTTTTATTAATGACAGAACTTTTGAGATCATGTTTGTCTGGCATAATTGCAATTCAATCAGTCAGAAGGTAATTTTGAGCAACAGTTGCCAACGGAGCAATGCTTGCTTAGAATCAGACTAGTGTGTCTGTTTGCTGATCTGAAGATAAGTTCCCTCTGAATTAATGAGGTAAATCTTCCTTTCCTTGCAGTACAAACATAAAATTCTATCCTAAAAGTAAGATGCAAATTCAAAGTCTTTTGTGTGTTTGTTTAGAGTATTAGTGTCAGAAGTGGCATAGCATGTGACCTTCCTAAGGAACATCAGTGGAGCTAATGCAAAACAGCTTACGACCACTAAATATGATGGAAATCTACAGTTTCATGTAATCCACATGATCTCAAAGATCAGCAGAGAGGAAATTATCTGGCATTGTGTTGGGAGTTCTCTATCACTATTATGAAATACCTGGTATATTGCCTTACAAAGAAAACATTTGCGGTAAAGCCTAGCAGGTTGCTGTCCATGATGGATTAATGCATTACTCTGGGTCCTAGCAGACATTCTTAGCAGAAACAACAGAGATCCTGTAGTAGAATGAGACTTTTTTTCCTCACAGCCAAGTATCAAGAGAGAATTACTACAATATTTTTCTAAGTATTGGATCACCTAAGGACATTCCTACATGGTTCTATTTCCCAAAACATTGGCCACTTCTCATAAGCACTACCCTGGAGACTGAGTCCTCAACACCCAAGGTTTTAGGTGACTTTCAAAATCTAAGCTGTCACTAAACCATGGCCACCATAACTCTTCTTTAATTAACTAATTTATTGATCATCATTTGGAATTTGGGATTGAAAGTAGAGTAATAAGCAAGTGTTATATCGTGATCTATATTCATAGACTGGCCTCTTTTCAATTGTCCTTTTTAATTATGTTTTTATTATTTAAAACCATTTTAAAATTTAAGTTTATTTTGATCACATTCTTCCCCTCCCCAAAATCATTACAGATCTTCTCCCCCTCCCTACCTACCCAACTTTTAATTCTCCCCTGTAAAAAAATCAACAAAATACTCAAACAAAAATAAACACTTACAAATGGAAAAAAAATAGAACACCAGCCCTAAAACTACATTCAACTGTAACCAAATAAAAGCACACACACACACAAAAGATACTGGGGAGTCCATTATATGTTTGTCAACTACTCTTGAACATGAGGCCTGTCCTGCAGTGGGTGATATACCCTATGACCATCCATAGAAGAAAACTGATTAGCCTTTCCCTGCAGGTGAAAATGTTTATTCAGTTGTTAACATTTACTCTGTTGGCTAGATTTTCATTCATTCATTCATTCATTCATTCATTCACTCATTCATTCACTCATTCATTCCAACAAAAGAAAAAGAATCCAAGAGAAAGCAAAATGAAAGGGCCACTTGTTCATTCTCTTAAGAATCGCATTAAAAATAATTTTGAAGTCATTATATACGTATATACATAAATAAATAAATACACACACATACACACTCAGATGACCTGGTACAGACGACCCCTAAAATTCCTGTGCAAGCTGCTTCTGTCTCTGAGTTCATATGAACTTTGGTCATTTTTTAGAGGGCCTTGCTCACTTGGTGTGCTCTATCCCTTTTGGCACATATATTCTACTTTTCCATGGGATTCCTTGAGCCCTCACAGGAAGGGTTTGATGGAGACAACCAATTTAAGGAAGAGTCTTCCAAGGTCTCTCATTGTTTATGATCTATGACTATCACAGTATGTCATAAGGCTCATTTTATCTCTATTTATTGACTAGTATATTTTCGTTTTAAGCTAGGTCTCTAAGCTACCTAGTCTCTGGTTTTTGGTCATCAAATTAGTGTTGAATACATTTTTTACCTATTGGAGAGAACTGTAAGTCAAATCAGTTATTGATTGGATACTCCATCAAGTTTTGTGCCACCTTTGTCCTAATATAGGTTGCAGGCAGTAAACAATTGTAGATGAAATAAATATTTTGTGACTTGCTTGTTGTTTCTGCTGCTTCTTTAATCTCAAAGAGAGTACCTTACTGTACCAAAGACACTAGAATGTGGGCTGAAGGCACTGTGGAGACACCTGCTCAAGTTTTCCATTGTCAGTGCACTGTATAGTTACTGTTTTCACCAATGAGGCCTTGCTAATTTTGTGTGTGTGTATGGTGAGAAATGCATAGAGATGGAAACAACATTAATTGTTTGAGTATTCCCATAGCGTCCCTTTGTCAAACAATTCAATTAGATATAACCCAGTTCAAGTGCTGGATGCTTTGTTTGGAGATAAGTAATGGCCAGTTAGGAATATCTCTCTCCTCCATTATTTGAAGATTTTATTTAGATTTCCTTCATATATGTATATATTTAAGAAACTTCCTACTGTATTGGATTTATATACTACCCTTAAATGTCCCTTAATTTTAGCTGTCAATCCCTGTATTTCCCCTGTAATCCATAATTCTCTCCCATCCTACTCTATCCTTCTAATTCAGCAACCACAATCAATCCATATTCATCTATTTTATTTCCCTTTCTTAATGAGATCTATGCATTTCTTCTACTCCTTAACTTCTGCGGTTCTATGCCCTGTAACTTGTTTATTAATGATTTAACAGCTGATACCTTCATATGACTAAATACATTTCATGTTTACCTCTCTAGCTCTGGGATACTTATATCAGAGTGATGTTTTTTCTAATTCTGTCCATTTGCCTGTAAATTTTATGATGTCATTTTTTTATAAGGTGAGTCATACCCCAATATGTAATTACTACATTTTATTTATCCATTAATATGTTTAAAGGCATCTAGGCTATTTATAATTTCTAACTTTGATGAGAAGAGCAGCAATGAACATAATTGAACAAGTGTCTTTGTGGCTGACTGAAGAAGCATGCTTTGGGTATATGCCCAAGAATCGCATAGCTGGATTTTGAGGTAGACCTATTCCCATCTTACTGAAGAATCATTGAACTAACTTCCACTAGGAACTGTACAAAATTACACTCCCACCAGAAATAGATGAATGTTCATTTTAGTTTTCATCTTTGTCAACATGAGAAACATGAGTTGCCACTTGATTTTTGGCTTTTTGTTTGTTTGTTTGTTTGTTTTGATGTTAGCCATTCTGACAGGTTCAAGATGAAATGTCAAAGTAGTTTTGATTTTTATCATCCTGATGACTAAGGATAGGGAACATTTCTCTCTCTCTCTTTTTTTAACAACAATTTGAGTTTTTTCTTCTTGGAAAAAACTTCTTCTCTGTTCTTATATTTAATTGGATTATTTTCTTAATATCTTCTTTCTTGATATTGGATAATGTTGGCTAAGGAGTCTAAGAGAATTTCTGCTTGTAGGTAGAGTTTTAACATATATCAAGTGTGTGAAATAGGGAATTTTAACCACAGGATGTTTAAGCAGGTACTAAAGATTGGGAACTCTTGGAAAGCTGACATAGTACATTTCATTGCTAAAACTATATTTTGCTAAGAAGGATAAATGAAGCTTCAGAAGCCTCCTAAATTTAAGTCAAGCAAAGACAACTTTCCAGTTCTCTTCTTGTTGTGGGAGAGAGACATTTTTTGTCTTCTCTGAAGAATATAACCTATTTGTTTTTCAGTCACAATGTGTTCACTTAGAATGGCTGAGCCATATGCTGAGACTTGATTCATAATTGTTCAACTGTGCAACACTTGAGGCTCTTAATGAGAGAGAGGGGATTGAAGATACACAGAAAAGATACTTGGGTGACCCTACAGGCTCACATTGTAAACCCTGAAGAAGGCAGGTAATGATGTCCCAGAATGGACAGCCCAGATCAGACATTTATCCTCAGCCATCTCTCAAGCCTTCACATTTAAGGTGAAGACATAAGAAGGCCTTCAAAAGACTGCAGCCCAAAGGTGCAGCTGCTACTCCTGACAGAGGCCCCTTTAGTAGTGAGGGTCATATTGAAGTCAGCAGAGGCACAGATGCAAACAGATTGTTTTTCTTAGAACTGGTGAGTTAGTGACTGGAATACTAGAACTCAAATCCAGTCCCCAAGCTTTCTCAAGTCCTTTCTCCACTGAGCTATCTCCCTGACCTACTGTGTCCTTTGGTAAAAACGACTTTCTATTTTGAATATTAAAATGCTTTAAATTTTTTCTCATATGTTAGTTTGAAACAGAAATTATAAAGCCAACCCTGTCCAGTATTTTAGTAAGTGCATTTTCCTTTATATATTTCTGAAAACAATAAACATTTTGATTATTATTTAAATCCACAATCCAATCAATGCTGTATTTGTAAAACATTTATGATATACACATCTAGGTTTATAATAGTAAACATATAATATGTTATCTCTATATTGTGGAATGAATTTCAAATTTTGAAGTGACTGACACGCTATGAGTACTAGCTTAACTTACGTAATACCAAGGCTGGTTTCTCTTGCTTTGGCCACTTTATTTAAACTCATGTCAACTCAGTTCAATAACTTCTACTTCCCTGGATGCTTATGTATTCTGTGTAGTAAAATTCAGTGACTGTCTTAAATTCAAGATCCTCTTTATGTTTTCGTTTCAGTTTATAACTTATGTAGACCTCTGTGTGAATTTCTTTGGGGCTTACCGGCTGTGGGAACTGGGCATGACATAAACCCCAACAAGCAGGCCCTCATGTTACAGGTGTGGGTATAAGTTGAAGTATCTACCTTCTCTCTTTGTCTCTTCTCTCTTGGCATCAATTATCAATATTCTGAGACTGTTTTGTAAATCATTATGGGTTTTTCCCTTGTGTTTTGTGATATAAAAATTCATGTTACTGACCCAAAAAAGTCTCATAATTCCTCATTAATGGAGTCTGTCTTTGTCATTTATTGGTACCGAAAGATCTTTTTTAGACATTCTTTTAAATTTTTGTCTCTGTTGTATCTTCTACTATATATTTCATTTTCTCAGGTAATAGAATCACTTCTGATTTTTTTTAGTAAATACATGCCAAAAAGTGAGTACATTTACTATTTCATTTGAGCCACAGGGGATACTGCCAAGGTTATTGGTAATTTTAATTAATCAAATGGATGAGGATGGAAACTCTACTTTGAATCCCAAGTTTCCTTAGCTCACATACAAAAATGATGAATCACAATAGTGCATCTTTTAAATAAATTTAGGAAATGAAGAACCTGCAGTCATAGGAAGCCAATCCATATGGTTCTATTATCTCACTTGTTTAAATTAAAGTCCTTCAGATTGTCAAAGAAGGGTTCTAACACAGGACAAAAGAGAATCTTAATATTTCTACATGCTGAGTACAGGATAGTTGTTCCATGCATGTTTTTCAGAAAAATACACTGAAACAGATTTAAAGAGACAAAATGGGAATTCAGTCTTCAATATTTCTTTAGCTATAAGAATTAAACATAAAAGACAAATATGAAAAGTAAAAGGGCCCATGATTTTTAATACGGTAAGCTGGTTTTTAATAAAAAAGGAGAAGTTGCTGCATGAGAGGGTCAGCTCTATTAGAACGCATTTAAACATTTTCCAATATTAGAACTGCATTCCAGCATGGATTGTGGGCTGACTCTGATCTGAGCCAGCAGGCTGAGCCTTTCACCTTTGCTCAGCTAAGCCTTATGAATACATTCTCTCATGCCTGCACCACCCATTCTGCACTTTCTTTTCTTTTTTACATGTTAGCCCTAGACAGCGCCTGTGCTGTCATTTACCCAGTGCAGCAGCTATTCTCATTCCCTTTCCAGTGATTATGCCAAGGACAGAAAATGCCCCTAAATTAATCCATCATGCTGGTGCAAATTCTAATGAGTGGGAAATGCCAAAAATGATCCATTATCGCTGCAATTGGAAAATCATAATATCGTAGTTCAGCCTGAGCAACTAGTAAAGAAAATCTCTGAAGCGTGTCATGAAGCCTGGATATGGAAAGCAATCTCTGGTCTGGGAGCTGCCTCGGTAGGGCACTAACTGATTTATATGTCCACACAGCTATGCCCATCCACATGTCCAGACATTACCCCAGAGTACCTGTGTATGCTCACCCTGATGTTTGAAAAACTACATTATTCTTCCCGAGTTGAGGCTGAATAGGTCAACGGACCAAATGCAATGCCACAGTGCCCTCATGTGGCCTCAGGATTTTAGACAAAGTGTTTACTGGGTTTGGCAGGATTGTTGCTTCAAAACCTTTAGAATTTATTTTTTTTCTTTTTTTTCCAGTTTATTTATTTTTTATTAAAAATTGCCATCTCCTCTCCTCCTCCTCCCCCTTCCCTCCCCTCCCCTCCACCCACACCCCCCACTCCCTCCCTTTGAGAAGAGTTATATAATATGAATAAGAGAAACAGACACAAGTAAAACAAGTACTTGTTGTATCTTCCAATCTCACTTTATCTGTTTCTATTCTTCCCGCTTTCATCTCAACCTTTTCCTTTTTCCCTTATCATGCATATATCCCTATAAGCACAATCCAGGATAGGAGTGGATGATACAAGACCAATTATTCTGCATAGGGTCAGTATTGCTTCTCTTCTGACATTCATATAAGATAGCTGGATAAACCGAGTGGCCAACCTTAAATGTGGCAAAAAAAAAAAAAAGAAAAGTATGAAGACAACCAAAACATGTAGGCCTACCTCTGGTGTATTCAACCCTGAGTATCACTATGAAGGAAAGGGTTAGTATCATAAGTATCTTTCTGCCATTGACATTTGATTAGTCACTTTAACAATTGCATTGATCCCCATAAGATATTTCATTTCATATTCTAGAATATTTGTTGACAGTCAAAGATTATCAATCTCATAATTAGGAACACTGAGTCATATTGGAAGATTGAATATTTTATTTTGTTTTTTTTTTTGTTTGTTTTGTTTTTTTGTTTTTTGAGACAGGGTTTCCCTGTAGTTTCTAGAGCCTGTCCTGGAGCTAGCTCTTGTAGACCAGGCTGGCCACGAACTCAGAGATCCGCCTGCCTCTGCCTCCCGAGTGCTGGGATTAAAGGCGTGCGCCACCACCGCCCGGCCAAGATTGAATATTTTAAAAAGAGTTATGTGTATTTGCTTACCATTGTTTGAGTTTTAACATAGCAGAAAAGTGCAGTTGAATCTCTAAGAATCTCTGATGATAAAATCAATATCAGACCCAAAAGGCTGGGTGTGACTATTGCATGGTAATTGTGAATGTAAGTCAAGTAAGTATACAAGTATATACATATATAAGTATATGTATATATATACATACATATGTAAATTGAAATCTACTTACAATTACCATTCATATATGAGTATATAATCATATTAATAATATCACCTATATGTTATTCAACAATCACCAGCAGAACACGTGAATTTATTCATTACATTTACAAAAATTGAAGAAAATCTACACTGTAATGTGTGGAAACTCAGAATTTTAGAAAGCATGATTAGACCAGAAGATTCAGGAAGAGACGAAGTTTGCCTATTTCATCTCTATGATCCAAGTAATAATGTTCTCACTTTATAAAAACAACAAAACAAGAAAATCAGCTTGCAAATATTGACCTTGTCTGTCCCTTGTTTCTTTGAATATTTCTTTTTACCACAATAACATGATAAATAATTCTTATCTGGACTTTAACAATGACTATATAATGTAGCAGTTCGCATCAAGGGATACAGTAATATAAATTTCTTATAAAATAACCATAGTTGACCACAGATCCTTCAACTTTAGGTTCTATGAGATATCATTATTACTAACTTGTTCCTACATGAGTTAAACATACCTAGAAATATTAATACGCTAAAGTTTTAATAATAACTCAAGGGAACCTTGTCTATAATTCTGTAATCATTGTATGTTTATTGTACGTAAGACTCAGCATATAACATAGCAAATACTCATCTGGTCAAATGTTGTTTTGAAATTTTCATTTTTACATATGATATTTTAAAACATTTTCATTCTAAAGTCAGTTCACGAGTAATTTTCCAAACTAATTGCTATTCATGATGTTTCAAGGGCATAGTTCTACCCCCAGGTTCAGTTTTGTCAAATCCATGTCAATGTGCAAGGAATCAGAGAATTTTTTTTTAAATAATCCCAAATACCACGAGCCAATAATGTCCCTGTAGTGTATTTAGTTCTCAGAGATTTTATTTAAAAATCAAAAGTAGGAAAATAAACTGATCAGTTTAGGAAAAGTGTGTGATAGTTTCAGTCAATTTTATATTGAATAAATTAGAAGACATTCACATATATTGCTCTTTATTAGAACCAGAAATTTGCCCATTTAGCTCGAACAAAATATACTAACATTGTAGATAAGCTATAAGCTCTTGCAAATCTTATAGTTTTCTCCTAAAAGTATTAAATTATGGTAATACTGAACTAAGATTTTAAAATTATCTATGTGCCACATTCCCTTAACCGTGTAGTCAATAGTTGATTGTGGCAAGGCTTCTCACCTGTTGTTTGACAGCCTTGTTTGCTCAAGCCTATTCTGTAGGTGTAGCTATATGGCATTAAAATACAGAATTCCCTCCCCACCTCCAGCTGTGTCTGACAAAAGACCCACATGAAGCCTGTTAACATATCCTGGCAGGCACTGAAATTCTGGCTTGCCTTGGATCTCTTTAAATACATTTTCTCCTACTTCTATCTCTGCTCCTCTGGCCTTGCCAGATCTCACTCTTTATCCCTGTCTGATCTTGACAGGCCATTTCATGTCTCAAGGCATTGCTCTCGCTGTCTTGTCATCAAGACTGCCATTCTTCTTGTCTTACACATAGCAGTATGCTGTTATTTTCACTGCTCATTCTAACTCTTTCAAATTCTTTGACTCTCCAGTCTCTTTACAAAGTTCTTCTTTTGCCTTCTTAGTACACTTAATCCCTTTTACTAGCGGTGATTTTGTTTAGACACATACAAATTACTTTATCCATAATCACATTTATCCATACACCATCTCAACATATTGCAGCAAATATAGAAACATAGGATGCTGAAGGTGAGAGCACCTGTACTGGATTTCAGACATGAGTGCCATGAGCTTCTTAGCTCAGAAAACCAAGCTAAACTTTCTAATATATGAATCAAAGTCTTCCCACTATTCTCCACCTACAATGTTCACATTTTCATAGGAATGATAGCTTCCTTGGCTTATAGCAAATAGTATTTTATTTCAGATTTAACAACTTTGTTTAAATATAGTTGTCATATGGCAATTCCTAAATGTGAAATGTGTAATTAGATGTCTTAACATCAGTATGTTTCAGTAAATCTATGATCACATGGAAATGGCAAACACAGTCAGAATCTCCAGAGTGTCTTAGGACCCCGCTGGTCTTCTAACTCCTTCCTTCTCAGTCATCCAATGCACTGACTTCTCTGTGTGTAAATCATTGGAATCTTCTAGTGTTTCATGCAAAATAATGATAACCTTTTGCTTATCTTCATGTATAATACTGTTATGGAGATGTGATATCATTTCACTGTGTGAAAATTGAAGTAACTAGAAATGCCAGACTGTACTGCACTGAACACATATGTTTAGAATAGCCTCCTGAAGTTACTGTGTCATCTCCCACACCACTGCAATCTCCTGAGAAATGATCAGTATCTTTGCAGGATTTGGCAAGCCCACATCAGCCATTATGCTAAGTGCACAGTTTCAATGTGTGTATTGATACAGGATTGTAAAATATTTATTCTCATTTTTATTTATAGGTGTATATGGTGTCTGCATGTGTAAGCAACAAGTATATAGTTGCCTGCGACATCCAGAGAGTGGCAGCAGAAGCCCTAGACCTGGAGTTACAATGAGGTGTGATCCTCTAGAAATAGATGCTGAGAACCCTAATTGGGTCCTTCAGACAAGTAGACACCATTATAACTGCTGAACCATCTCTCTAGTCCTAAATCTGGATTCATTAATGAGACATTGCTGAAAACATTTTCCTATAATGATCTGTATATACAACTTTAAAAAAAGCTCATGCTCACGTCAAATTGCCTTAAAAACGTGTGTGCTTCCTCTTCCTGGATTTTAGGATACTTTAAGTACTATTATTTTTTAATTGATCTTATAAAGGCTTTCATCTTTACATTTTCAGAATTAGTTTTACTTTTAACTTCTTGAAAATTTCATGCGTGTAAAGGACGCACCAGGAACATATTTACCCCCATGTTTCCTATTGTGTTACACTTTCTGCTCTTTTCTTCCCAATGAGTCACCTCCTGTTTCTCTGTTCTCTCCTTCTTTCTCCTTCCCCTTTCCCTTCCCTTTTCTATTTCCCCTTCTGATTCTGCTTGGTGGTTTCTCTGGATATAACTATACCTGTTGTGTCTTTGTGACTTTAACAGTCACGGCCATTATGCTTCAGTGTACATGTCACTGATAGCAGCTTTCTAAACACCCTAATTTTTCTTTCTTTTGACTGTAGACATTTAACATTTTTACATATACATTCATATCAGTAATTATGAGCACATTTGATTAGTTCTATTCTATTGTCATATTTTCTTTTATTCTATATTTTTTCTTGAGCTGGCTGTAACTTTACCAGCAATGTAGAAGAGGAGAGATGATGACCTTGTTAGCTTGTTGCTGATTTGAGAAGTAAATTCATTTTTTTTTCCATTTAGTGTAAAGTCACCTGTAGGGACCTGCATCTATTTTTGTAAATGAGGTTGAAGAAAATACTTATCATCTCTTTAATTTCTGTAGATTTCCTTTTACAGTGAATGGTTGTTGGTATTTTTGTTTATCTGTTACTATATTCTTAGACAGTTTTTCTTTCAATCATTCATAAAGAAAAGTTCTGAGTTATTGGGAATGCTTTTTCTACTTTTATCTGAAAGGCAATTGTAGCATTGGCTTTATATGGTTCATGTGTTGGAGAAACTTAGTAAGTGTCGTGGTGTACTCTAGTGTAACATTTATCTCTCTTGTGTTTTACTGAATTTCTTAGATGTGTATATTTATACCTTTGACCAAATTTGGGAACTTGTTGGCTGCATGTCTGTTTTTGTTTTTCTTTTTTATTCCCTATCCTTCGTTGGAGACTCCTGTTATGTGCACATGAGGTCTTCTACATTTACACAGTTCACAAACACTTTTTATAAAAGCACCTCAGTGCAGTATGCTGAAAAAACAATTGGGCTCAACTTTTGTGCTTCATATTTTAGACTTATTATTATTCCTAGGAGTGTGGTATTTCATGTCATATCAGACACATATGTACATATAAATCTATCTACTATATTTAAAGGGAAGCAAATAAATACAGTAATATTTCTTCACCTGAATACAGCAAAGAGGTTGTGACAGACTCTTTAAATAACTAAGACAGCTCTTAATTTTCTGATCAAGATTGAATAGTGACATCTAATTTTTCAGAAGAAAATTTATTATTTTAAAATAAAACAATATTATATATGAATTGTGATTTATCTTAATTCATAGAATATTATACATCCTCATTGTTAACTCTGTTTACATTGAACTTTAATGTCTCTCAAACAGTTACAGTATTTAAAGTTATTAGTGATTTCACTGAACCATCATAGGAAATGGAAGGGCATAGTAGTAAAATAGTGATGAATGTAGGGAGCTTGGAGGAATGCTAGGTGGGTCATTTAATATGGCACTCAACTCTATCTCAAACAAGACATCCGAGCTGTCAAGTTACAAACGGGCAAAATGCTTACTGGTCTACCACTAATGATACATATCATTAGAAAGGAAGAGTGTTCGCATAGGGCTCTGGACTAAGGGCTGCACCATGAGCTGAAATTGCCAAGTCAGCTTGCTCCACAGGTTAATTCAGCATGCATTGAGTAACTCGAACTGAAGAGATAGAGCTTCCTATAGGCTAGAGTGTTGCACAGAAACATTGCAGAGACTATGTGCCTTCTGATTCCCCTGGGCTAGACCTATATAAAGAAATATCACAGATGCAAGATCATCCTCTCAGTAACTGTGTCTCATTGACCAATTGTAAATGTTAGAAAATAGGGTTTTTTGTTTATTTTGAAGAGGATGATAGAAGGGATTTGTTCCTGTTAAGCAAAGCTCCAGTCACTGAGTTGCATCCTTAGACCAAAATACTGACAGAGTACATACTGATAGGGTTTCTGAAATTGTGATCTTATCTCTAGAGTGCATTTCATTTAATGTGAAAGCTGTGAAATCAGTCTGTGTTCCTGAGTCAGCTTCTCATTTCAGTACTTTTGCAGTACTTCTCAGCTATGTTGTTCAGACAGGCAGCGTTCCAAGACCGTAAAAGATCCATGCTCATCAGTTGTCCTTATTTTCTCAAAGCAGCATGGCAACTTAGAGTTGGAAAAGAAAAGTCAAAGACAAAATGACAAGTTTAAGGAAAAGTCTTGAACTAGAAAAAAACAAACAAGTATGTCAGATTTTTATTGTGGGCTCCGTAAATAGGAGATAATAACTGACATTTACCTTGGGGCATTTTTTGAAAGAACTTTCATTTATTAAGTTCTATAATTACCCATAAAGCTCTAAAAAGGATGGTGGCTCACACCTTTAATCTTTGTCCCTAGAAGGCAGGCAGATCTCTGCGAACTTAAGTTCATCCTGGTCTACAGAACAAGTTCCAGGACAGCCACTGCCACAGAGAAACCTTTTCAATGCCCCATCCCTGACACCCTCCAAAAAAATAAGCAATGAAAAAGAAAAGATGAAGAAAAAGGAATAGGAGAAGTATAATTTGTTTACAAGACCATTGGACAGATGAGAAAATGCAAGATGCCCAGAGCTAAATATTTCCAGGGTTTGACGGTCACAAAATGAAAACACTTGGATATAGACCTCCATTTATTGCCAGCAGGGGAAGTCTGGTGAACTACCCTATGTTCGCAGGAGTCGAAGTGCTCACTGCAGTTAGAAGACAGTAATGCATAGAAAGAAGATAGATGAAGTTTTTTTTTTTTATTTCAAATGATTATGAATGGCATGAGTGATGACATTTGTTAGCATAAGTGAGTGCAGGCTATTATTCTTCTGTCTCCGAGTCCTTTCTGTTTCTCTTTCTAAATGAAATATTTACATTGGAGTCAGTTTTAAATGTCATCTGTTTCATAATCTCTGCATTATCCACTCTTTAGTGCTGCTTGCTGTTGCACAGACGATTACAGGCCAGAAAGCTGAAAAATGGAGCATGTAGAATTAACAAGCTGGAAATGGATTTCTGTGAGGACTATTGCCATTTGTGTGGGCACCCCTGATCATTTCCTATGTGATAATATATATATATTAATATATATATATATATATATATATATATAATTTTCAAAAAAGACAATGAGTTTCATTTGAGTGTAAGAGAGATTGATGTAGCCAAGATATATATACAAATTATGCCTGATTAAATATTGGACAAAATTTTGCAAACTTTACAAATTTCTAAGTCCTTATTAATACCCAGATATCAATATGATTTTTATATTTTAGTTGTACTGGAGATAAAGAAAGCATATAATCTATATCCAGTTTTGCTGTACAGTGATTTTGAAAGACAGTGTGCATAATTGCCCATTAATTAATTTGTCTTTAAACAGGCCATCATAGGCTTGAATAAATATGCAACATTCTAGCAAACTGTGCCTTGTGAGATAATTTTTCTATGTTTATTACAAGAGTTGAATATTAGTTTGAGAGATTTGATAGTGTTACTGGTAAAGCATCTCTCCACATAATAATAAGGAAATGTTAAAATCCTGAACAAATACAATTAAACAATTTTAGCCTACAGTTTGTAGAAAGACAATTTAAAAAAAAAACATTTATTTAGTTTTAAATTTATTTTACATTTCAACCAAGGTTCTCCCTCCCACACCCTCCTGTCCTCTGTGGCTTTTTGCCCCCAACAGCCAATGCTCCCATTCATTCTTCCCAACAGGTAAAGGCTCCCATGGGGAGTCGACAACGTTTGACACATTAATTTGGAGGCAGGACCAAGCCCCTCCCCTCTACATTAAGTTTGAATATGGCATTCCTTAATAGGGAATGGGCTCTAATGCGCTAGCTCCAGAACCAGGGACAGATGGTGGTTCTACTGACAGAGAACTCCTGTTTAGCCCAAGTTTCACAACTGACTCTTGCACGTGGAGGGACTAGCTCAGCTCCACAGGCTGTCCTCTCACTGTTCGTGAGTTTCTATGAGCTTGGATCAGCTGTCGCTGCAGATTTCTCCATTATGATTTTGATCTCCCTTGTGTATGTATTCTCTGCTTCCTCTTTTGGCCTGAATTCCCGTGTTCAGCCTGGTGTTTTGTTTTAATCTTTGCATCTGGTTCCATCAATTACTGGAAGCAGACTCTAGCTTCTCTGGACAAGGAAGATAGTTTACGACTTTTATGCTATTAAAAGATTTTTATCACTTTTTATGTGTGTGGTTTGCCTTCATGTATGCGTGTGAAATACATGCACGCCTGGTGTCTTCAGAGACTAGTAAATTGTGTTGGATCACAATGAACTAGAGTTAGAGAAGGTTGGGAGTCAAGACAGTGTTAGGAATTGAACCTGGGCCCTCAGAGTAACTTAAGTCCTCCAAAGCATGTTAGTCCTGAAACAGACTATCATAAATTTTATTGAATGTTCATAAAAATAAAACATTTATGTTTTAAATGTTCCTTCAATGTGGAAAACAGTGTTTTAGCCCAAAGTTTGTCAACTTTATTATATGGGTTCATAGTGATGTCTCCTTATTTGTCATTTTATGCCAATATCCAATGAAGAAACATATTTCCAATGTTGATTTTGTTATTGTGTGCTACCTTGCCTATGACCAATTCAACCACCTCCAAATGTTTCTCAAATTTCATATCAAGGAAATATTTCCAAATGCACAACAATATAAGGATATTAGAGTTTAGAAAAATCTAATTTTGCAAGGCTAAAAAATGTAATCAACATAGAGCACTGAGTAAAATTATTAAAAATCACTAGTGTGAAGAAGAGAAAGTATCCTAATTAAAGGACAGATGTTAATTTCTATGAAAATAAGATGCAAACCGAGGAGCATCTAGCACATTTAAAGAGGGAACAGTTCATGAAATCAAGACAGAGAACAATTCACCCTTGTATTTTACTTGCAGATTTCCTTTGATATTGTGATACATTTGAATAATTTCAATTAATAAATATGCCTAATGGTAATTTCTTTCTCACAAGAATGGTTTTTGACTATCAATCAGACATCTCTTCATATATATTAAATTCTTATTATTGGAGTTAAATTGTTAGTTAATTTTATTGATTGCAGCTCATCAATTTAATTGAAAACATAATTGGAAAACTGAACAATTTAAAAACTTTAAATCCCATAAAATGTATACTTTCAGTGGATGAAATAATTCATTAAGACACAATGGATTGTTGTTCTCTGTAACCCATGGGCCATGGTCTTTACATGGGTTACAGAGAACAACTCTCCATTGTTCATCAAGTGCAGTTACCTTTTCTGGCAGCATCTTTGGGTTGCCAAAATTGAACATAGAAAATAATGCTTCGATTGGGGTGAGTTAGTGCCTGAACCCCTGCAGCTGCCCTGAGAGGGACCACCGACATTCCCCAACACCTCCCCCCCCCCACACACAAACATTTCCTGCTCTTCCTGCAGGGATTATTCTCCCCGGATACTGCCTCTCTCTTTCTCTTCCTTCCCAGCTTGCACCCAGAACCCCCCCTTCATCCTCCCGTCTTTGGGGCCACAAAATCCCACAGCCCAGCCTGCTTGAGCATGTGGACCTGGAATTGAGTGCACCCAGGCCAGTGGGAGGTCCCCTGCTTCATTAGCCTGCCTACAGCAAGGTAGGTCCTTTGTCAGCGAGCTGCTTAACCAGCAAGGAAACCTGACTGTCTACCAGAAGATCCATCATTCATTGGGGTGAGTGAGTGCCTATACCCCGGCAACTGCCCGGAGAGGGACCACCGACATTCCCCAACCCCCCCACACACACTTCCTGCTCTTCCTGCAGGGGTTATTCTCCCCGGATACTGCATCTCTCTTCCTGTTCCTTCCCAGCTTGTACGCAGAACTCCCCCCTTCATCCTCCCGTCTTTGGGGCCACAAAATCCCACAGCTCAGCCTGTTTGGGGGCCAGGGACCTGGAATTGAGTGCACCCAGGCCAGTGGGAGGTCCCCTGCTTCATTAGCCTGCCTTCAGCAAGGTAGGTCCTTTGTCAGCGAGCTGCTTGGCCAGCAAGGAGACCTGACTGTCTACCAGAAGATCCATCATTCATTGGGGTGAGTGAATTGAATTCATTGGGGTGAATTGAACTTCTAAAAGAAGACCCAAAGGGGATTATTCAGAGGAAGAAATAGGCAGGAGCCAATGCAAGAATTCCTCCAACAATTTGAAAAACAACATGAAAGCACCAAAACCCAGCGAAATTATAACAGGAGGACTTGAACACACTAATCAAGAAGAAGTAGAGAAATTGACTTTATGAAAGCAATAGAGTCCCTTAAACCGGAGGTGAAAAACTCCATTAAGGAAATGGACGAGAAGAATAATAAAAAAGTTTGAAGAATTGAGTAAATCCGTAAATGATATCCTAGGAAACCAAGAAAAACCAATCAAACAGTTAATGGAAACAGTGTAAGACTTGAACACTGAAATGGAGGCAAGGAAGAAAACACAACCCGAGGGCCAGCTGGATATGGAAAATCTATGTAAATGAACAGAGACTACAAAAAAAAGCATAACCAATAGAATACAAGAGATAGAAGAAAGAATCTCAGATTCTGAAGATACCATAGTGAAAATAAACGCACTGATCAAAGAAAACAGCAAATCCAACAAATTCTCATCACAAAACATTCAGGAAATCTGGGACACAATAAAAAGACCAAACCTAAGAATAATAGGCATAGAAGAAGGAGAAGAATTACAGCTCAATGGTCCAGAAAATATATTTAATAAAATTATAGAAGAAAAGTTCACAAACCTAAAGAAAGATATTCCTATTAAGGTTCAAAAAGCTTACAGAACACCAAATAGACTGGATCAAAAAAAATCATCCCCTCGCCATATTATAATCAAAACACAAAACATACAGATTAAAGAAAGAATATTAAGAGCTGCAAAGGAAAAAGGTCAAGTAACATATAAAGGTAAACCTATCAGACTAACACCTGACTTCTCTATGGAAACCATGAAATCAGAAGGTCCAGGATAGATGTTTTGCAGAAACTAAGAGACCATGGATACAAGCCCAGATTACTATACCCAGCCAAGCTTTCATTCACTATAAATTGAGAAAGCAAAATATTCCAGGCTAAAAACAAATTTAAACAGTACATAGCCACAAATCCAGCCTTACAGAAAGTAATAGAAGGAAATTCACAAAGGAGTCCAGCATTGCCCAAAAATAACTCAGACATCTAGCGACCCTTCACCAGCACATCTCAAAGAAAGGAAACACACAATCTCTACTACCAAATAAAAAATGACAACCGGAGTTAACATCCACTGATCATTAATATCACTTAATATCAATGGACTCAATTCACCTATAAAAAGACACAGGCTAAGAGATTGGATACGAAAACAGGATCCAACATTCTGCTGTTTACAAGAAACACACCTCAACCACAAAGACAGACATCTACTCAGAGTAAAGGGATGGGGAAAGGTTTATCAAGCAAATGGACCTAAGAAACAAGCGGATGTGGCCATACTAATTTCTAACAAAGTTGACTTCAAACTAAAATCAATCAGAAGAGATGGAAAGGGACACTTTATACTCATTACAGGAAAAATCTATCAGAATGAAGTCTCAATCCTGAATATCTATGCCCCTAATACAAAAGCACCCACTTATGTAAAAGAAACATTACTAGAACTCAAGGCAGCCATCAAACCAAACACACTGATAGTGGGAGACTTCAACACTCCTCTTTCACCAATGGACAGGTCAATTTGACAGAAACCTAACAGAGAATTAAGAGACTTAATATAGGTAATGAACCAAATGGACTTAACAGACATCTATAAAACATTCCACCCAAACAGGAAAGAATATACCTTCTTCTCTGCAGCTCATGGAACCTTTTCGAAAATTGACCACATACTCGGGAACAAAGCAGACTTCCACAGTTCCAAAAACATATTAATAACCACCTGCATCTTATTGGATCACCATGGATTAAAATTAGAATTCAACAACAATGCTACCCCCAGAAAGCCTACAAACTCATGGAAACTGAACAGTCAACTACTGAACGACACATGGGTCAAGGAAGAAATAAAGAAAGAAATTAAAGTCTTCCTTGAGTTTAATGAAAATAAAGACACAATATACTCAAACTTATGGAACACTATGAAAGCAGTGCTAAGAGGAAAATTCATAGCACTAAGTGCCCACTTAAGAAACACGGAGAAAGCACACACTGGAGACTTAACAGCACCCCTGAAAGCTCTAGAAAAGAAAGAAGCAGACTCACCTAGGAGGAGTAGAAGGCTGGAAATTATCAAACTGAGGGAAGAAATCAACAAAATAGAAAACAGAAAACAATCCAAAGAATCAATGAAACAAAAGGCTGGTTCTTGGAGAAAATCAACAAGATTGACAAACCCCTAGCCAAATGAATAAAACGGCAGAGAGAGAACACACAAATTAATAAGATCAGAAATGAAAAAGGGGACATAACCACAGACACAGAGGAAATTCAGAGAATCATTAGATCTTACTATAAAAGCCTGTATGCCATGAAATTGGAAAATGTAAAAGAAATGGACACTTTTTTAGATAAGTACCATATAACAAAGTTAAACCAGGATGAGGTGAACAATCTAAATAGTCCTGTTAGTCACAAAGAATTAGAAACTGGTATCAGAAACCTCCCTACCAAAAAAAGCCCAGGACCAGATGGTTTCAATGCAGAATTCTACCAGAACTTCCAAGAAGACCTAATACCTATACTCCTTAAGGTATTTCATAATATAGAAACAGAACAGTCATTGCCAAATTCCTTTTATGAAGCTACAATTACCCTGATACCTAAACCACACAAAGACTCAACCAAGAAAGAGAATTACAGGCCAATCTCACTCATGAACATCGATGCAAAAATTCTCAGTAAAATTCTGGCAAACAGAATCCAAGAACACATTAGAAAAATTATCCACTATGATCAAGTAGGCTTCATCCCAGTGATGCAGGGCTGGTTCAACATACGAAAATCTATCAATGTAATCCATCATATAAATAAACTGAAGGATAAAAACCATATGATCATCTCATTAGATGCAGAAAAAGCATTTGACAAAATTCAACACCCCTTTATGATAAAGGTCTTGGAGAGATTAGGGATACAGGGGTCATTCCTAAGTATAAATAAGGCTGTTTAGAGAAGCCGACAGCTAACATCAAATTAAATGGAGAGAAACTCAAGGCCATCCCACTAAATTCAGGAACACGACAAGGCTGTGCACTCTCTCCTTATCTCTTCAATATAGTGCTTGAAGTTCTAGCAATAGCAATAAGACAACACAAGGGGATCAAGGGGACTCGAATTGGAAAGGAAGAAGTTAAACTTTTGTTATTTGCAGATGATATGATAGTGTACATAAGCGACCCCAAAAACTGCACCGAAGAACTCCTACAGCTGATAAACTCCTTTAGTATCATGGCGGGATACAAGATCAACTCCAAAAAGTCAGTTGCCCTCCTATATAAAAAGGATAAGGAAGCAGAGAAAGAAATCAGAGAAGCATCACCTTTCATGAAAGCCCCAAATAGCATAAAATATCTTGGGATAACTCTAACCAAGGAAGTGAAAGATCTATTTGACAAGAACTTTAAGTCTTTGAAGAAAGAAATTGAAGAGGATACCAGAAAATGGAAGGATCTCCCTTGCTCTTGGATTGGGAGGATCAACATAGTAAAAATAGCAATACTACCAAAGGCAATCTATAGATATAATGCAATCCCCTTAAAGATCCCATCAAAATTCTTCACAGATCTTGAGAGGACAATAATCAACTTTATATGGAAGAACAAGAAACCCAGGATAGCCAAAACAATCTTATACAATAAAGGAACTTCTGGAGGCATTACCATCCCTGACTTCAAACTCTATTACAGAGCTACAGTATTGAAAACAGCTTGGTATTGGCATAAAAATAGAGAAGTCGACCAATGGAATTGAATAGAAGACCCAGATCTTAACCCACAAACCTATGAACACCTGATTTTTGATAAAGGAGCTAAAAGCACACCATGGAAGAAAGAAAGCATCTTCAACAAATGGTGCTGGCATAACTGGATGTCAACCTGTAGAAGAATCCGTGTCTGTCACCATGCACAAAACTCAAGTCCAAATGGATTAAAGACCTCAATATCAATCTGAACACACTGAACCTGTTAGAGGAGAAAGTGGGAAGTACTCTACAACATTTGGGCACAGGAGCCCGCTTCCTACGTATAGCCCCAGCAGCACAGACATTAAGGGCAACATTGAATAAATGGGACCTCCTGAAGCTGAGCAGCTTCTGTAAAGCAAAGGACACTGTCACTAAGACAAAAAGGCAGCCTACTGACTGGGAAAAGATCTTCACCAACCCCGCAACAGACAAAGGTCTGATCTCCAAAATATATAAGTAACTCAAGAGACTAGATTTTAAAATGCTAATGAACCCAATTAAAAAATGGGGCACTGAACTGAACAGAGAATTCTCAACAGAAGAAGTTCGAATGGCCAAAAGACACTTAAGGGCATGCTCAACCTCCTTAGCAATCAGGGAAATGCAAATCAAAACAACATTGAGATACCATCTTACACCTGTCAGATTGGCTAAAATCAAAAACATCAATGATATTCTTTGCTGGAGAGGATGTGGAGTAAGGGGTACACTCATCCATTGCTGGTGGGAATGCAAACTTGTGCAACCACTTTGGAATGCAGTGTGGAGGTTTCTCAGGAATTTTCGGATCAACCTACCCCAGGACCCAGCAATCCCACTCTTGGGAATTTACCCAAGAGATGCCCAATCATATTACAAAAGCATTTGTTCAACTATGTTTATAGCAGCATTCTTTGTAATAGCCAGAACCTGGAAACAACCTAGATGCCCTTCAGTGGAAGAATGGATGAAGAAAGTGTGGAATTAATATGTATTAGAGTACTACTCGGCGGTAAAAAACAATGACATCTTAAATTTTGCATGCAAATGGATGGAAATAGAAAACACCATCCTGAGTGAGGTAACCCAGGCCCAAAAAGATGAACATGGGATGTACTCACTCATAATTGATTTCTAGCCATAAATAAAGGACATTGAGCCTATAATTCGTAAAAATATCCTAGAGAAGATATATAAGAAGGTGAATCCAAAAAAAAAAAAAAAAAAAAAAAAAAAAAAAAAAAAAAAAAAACATATAGTTATCCTCCTGGATATTGGAAGTAGACAAGATTGCCGGACAAAAAATGGGAATTTAGGGGTGTGGTGAGATGGGGGATGGGGGGATGGGGAGAGAAAAGTGTGAAGTGGAGGATGGGAAGAGCTTGGAGGAATAGGATGGTTGGGATATAGGAAGGGTGGATATGGGAACAAGGAATTATATATCTTAACTAAGGGAGCCATTCTAGGTTTGGCAGAGACTTGACTCTAGAGGGGTTCCCAGGTGTCCAGGAAGACGCCCCCAGCTAGTTCCTTGGGCAGCTGAGGAGAGGGTGCCAGAAATGTACAGATCCTATTGCCATACTCATGAATATCTTGCATATCACCATAGAACCTTCACCTGGCATTGGATGGAGAAAATGACAGAGCCCCACATAGGAGCACCAGATTGAGCTCCCAAGGACCTGATGAGGAGCAAAAGGTGGGAGATCATGAGCAAGGAAGTCAGGACTGTGAGGAGTGTGTTTACCCATTGAGACAATGGGACAGTTCTAACGGGAGACCACCAAGTTCAGTTGGAATGGGACTGATGGAACAGGGGACCAAACCGGACTCTCTGAATGTGGCTGATGGTAGAGGAGGACTGAGAAACCAAGGACAACAGCGATGAGCATGAACTCTACAGCATGGATGGGCTCACTGTGAGCCTTGTCAGTTTGGTTGCTCACCTTCCTGGACTTAGGGGGAGCTGGGAGTACCTTGGACTTAACATAGTGAAGGGAACCCTAATGGCTCTTTGGCTTGGAGAGGTGCGGAGTGCAGGTATGGATGGAAGGGAAGGAAGGAAAGGTAGAGGAGGAGGGGAGGAGATGGAAATTTTTAATTAAAAAATGAGAAAAAAATAAAAACAAAACAAAAAAAGAATATAATGCTTCTCCAAATCCCATGGTATATGTTACATGTTGCTCAAAGTAAAGATTTCTGAGAAATAGGCAGGATTTAGGAAAAGAGCTAAACAGAGATTCTAGCACTAAAAATCTGAAGCATAAATGTATAATGACCTAGCACAATTTTCAATGCTTTCATGACTGTGTTTAAGAAAACTCCCCTAAAATAATGACTAAGCCATGTGCTTCCTACTGATATTTGAAATTTATAATTGTCCCAATGTAAACTGTGACATTTATGAAAATTTAAATATATGATTGAAGTCTAAGATGCTTTTTACTAGGTAGAGTAATGGATTGCTATTTGTATTGCATGGAGTATATGGAGAGATGAAATTTGGGTCATATGCCTGTTAACAGTTAGTCAAATGGCATTTTCTTTGTCATAATTGCCATAAACGTCACATTTGTATAATTAAGGGAGAAATGATATTTATTCCACAACAAAAAATTAAATATCTAAGGGTAGGCGAACTTAAGAGTCAGTAACTTTAACTTTTTATTGTTGTCCTTAATGGTGCTTAAGGTTTCAGATTGAGTGAGATTCTGACTTCTTTTCTGGTTTTTATTCCCTTGATCTCTCTCTCTTTTTTTTTTAATCTTATTGCTCTAGCTAGAATTTCAAGTATTATATTGAATAGATATGGAAAGAGTGGGAAACCTTGTCTTGTTCCTGATTTTAGTTGGATTGTTTTGAGTTTCTTCCCACTTAATTTGATGTTGACTGTTGGTTCTCTGTGTATTGCCTTTATTATGTTTAGGTACATTCCTTATACCCCTGCTCTCTCCAAGACTTTTATTTTGAATGAATGTTGAATTTTGTTGAAGGTATTTTCAGCACTAATGAAATGAGCATTTTTTTTCTTTCTTTAGTTACTAATGTTTCTTTGGGTAGAATTAAGGCCCCTTGAATCCCTCATACACACCCCCATCCACATTAGCATGTCTATTTTTGTTGTCCTTGTTAAGCACGGTTCAACATCATCTTGGTGAGACTTATCAGGTATAGATTCTGAGATTTCTAGGAGACAAAATTTTATGGAAAAATTCTCCAGTATTCTGGCTGTTAGTATCTCCCCACCTCCTCTTCCACAATGTTCCCAGAGAATTTAGATAAAGGAATTATTTTGTAGATGTGTCTGTTGAGACTGGTCTCCACAATTCTTCACTTTTATTGATTGTGGTTTTCTATGATTTTTACCCCCTAGTCAATTGTTTAGAACACCATAAGCATTCAATATAAGTCAACACTTGCTACTGGCAAGGTTGGTCTTCCAAACTGTCAGTATTGAATAATGTTCATGATACCTTGTGTGACCTTTCTTCAAGATATCAATTTATATTGGTGAAGGGCAGTGGCTTAGACCATACTACTTAATAACTACTGGGGCTATATTTAAAATGACAAGACTTTAGTGTTTAAGTATACTTTTTTCCATTTGATATTTTTTGATTCTTTGTCAAAAATCAGGTGTTTGAAGGTGTGTGGATTAATATTCAGGTCTTCTACTCTGTTTCATTGGTCCTCCTGTCTGTTCTTAAGCCAGTACCAGACTGTATTCAGTACTGTAGCTCAGTAGTAGAGTTTGAAGTCAGGGATTGTGATGCCTCCAGAAGTTCTTTTATTGTACAGGACTCTTTTGGCTATCCTAGGTTTTTTGCTTTGCCATATAAAGTTGAGTACTGTTCTTTCAATGTCTTTGAAGAATTTTGCTGGGATTTTGATGTGTATTGCATTGAATCTGTAGATTGCTTTTCATAAGATTCCATTTTTACTATGTTAATTCTGCCTACCCAAGAGCATGGAAGATCTTTCCACTTTCCGGTGTCTTCTTCAATTTCTTTTTTTAAAGATTTAAAGTTCTTGTCATACAAGTCTTCCACTTGTTTGGTTAGAGTTATTCCAAGATATTTTATGCTATTTGTGAAGGGTGTTGTTTCTCTGATTTCTTTCCCAGTCCTTTTATTATCTGTGCACAGGAGGGCTACTGATTTTTTTTAGTTAATCTTGTATCTTGCTATATTACTGAAAGTGTTTATGAGTTGTAAAAGTTCCTTGGTAGATATTCTGGGATTCCTTATGCAAACTATTATAACATCAGCAAACAGTGAGATAACCCCACATCAGACAGAGGTCTGATCTTCAAAATATACAACAAACTCTAGAAATTGGTCATCAAAGAACAAATAATCCAATAAAAAAGGAGTGCAGACCTAAACAGAGAACTCTCAACTGAGGAATCTAAAATGACTGAAAGACACTTAAGGAAATATTCAACATCCTTAGTTATGAGAGAAATGCAAATCAAAATAATTCTGAAATTTCATCTTACACCTGTAAGAATGGCCAAGAACAAAACCACTGATGACAATTTATGCTGGAGAGATTGTGGTGAAAAGGGAACACTTCTGCGTTGCTGGTGGGAATGCAAGCTGGTACATCCCCTTTGGATGTCAGTGTGGCAATTTCTCATAAAATTAGGAAACAACCTTCCTCAAGATCCAGTAATACCACTTTTGGGTGTATATCTAAAGGATGCTCAATTGTGCTACAAGGACAAGTGCTCAACTATGTTCATAGCAGTATTGTTTGTCATAGCCAGAACCTGGAAACAACCTAAATGCCCCTTGACCAAAGAATGAATGAGGAAAATGTGCTATATTTACACAGTGGAGTACTACACAGCAGAAAAAAAATAAAGACATCTTGAATTTTGCAGGAAAATGGATGGAGCTAGAAAACATTATTTTGAATGAGGTAACCCAGACACAAAAAGACAATTATCACATGTACTTACTTATATGTAGTTTTAAAATATAAAACAAAGAAAACCAGCTTACAAACCATAATCCCAGAGAACTTACAAAACAGTGAAGACCCTAAGAGAGACTTACATAGAACTAATGTACATGGGAAGTAGAAAAGGACAAGATCTCCTGGGTAAATTGGAAGCATGGGGACCTGGGGGAAGGGTTGAAGTAGGGAGGGGAGAGGCAGGGAGGGGAGCAGAGAAAAATGTAGAGCTCGCTCACTAAAAATCAATTTAAAAAAGACTTAAAAAAAGAATAAACTAGGAAAATGAATAAAGGACTGTCATAAATTACTGGTAGATTTAAGTATGGAACAACAAAGGAATCCCCTTGGTTAGTAAGGATAACATAGGTGACACTGACATGATACTGAATCAATGTTCCTTACACTGTAAGTCTCCATGGCTCCCACTTTTTCCACCCATTGAAATCAAAGCTTCTATTACTGAGGGCGTTTGGCACAGAAATAGAGCCTGTTGCTTATATCTGAATTTTAAATGTTATGTGATAAGATAGACCAGTAGAGAAACACATCCAGACATTTAATATTATAAAATATTTCTTTCAAAATAAAAAGGTAACAACTGTAGGCCAAAAAAGAGCAAATATAGTGGGTTGATAATATAAAATAATAATAAACTATTCTATATGTTGAGAACAGAGTACACATGATGAATGAAATTCTGTTTGTCGTATCTAGAATTCCTCCCTATAACCTAACATGTTGCCTGGCAGTTCAGGCTGTACTAAAATTTGTATGTTCTGAATAGTTTGTATGTTGGTTTTTACTATGTTCGCAAAGCTATTTACCTTCAGATGATGATTGAAACCTTGATCCATACACCTGGAACTTGGTTCACTTTTGATTATGGGAGAGAGGAGGCAGGGCATGAGGCAAGCCGGTACTCATACATGCAGGCAATAGTGCAAAGTTCCAAGCATTATCATGACCATAGTCTCTTCAGGTATAAAATATAATTTTCTTATATATTTACCGAAGAAATTAGTGACCCTGATTTTTTTTGGAGGAACAGACACAACATCTTAATGGAAGAAAATTAAAAAACCTTATAGCTACTTAAAAATGTACCACAAGAAGTTAATATTAGATAGACCAGCAAACTTCCAAAAGAGAAAAGCAATCACACTATGCCTTCTTTTATCCTTCTTCTGAATGGTGTAAAATAATTCAATTCCATAATAGATTGGCACAAGCTTGTACAACAAAACCAATCAGAAGAAACTGGTACTACTGAACAAGAATATGAAAGACAACATTTCAGTTGTATGAATAACATTATAATATATGCTCAACAAATAAAACACAAGAAAGGATGTGAATGTGAGATACTTATCACAGCTTTTTTACAATTAACAAAATATTTAATGATTGTGGACAGAATTCTGCTCTTCTAATTTAGGTAAGAAAGCAATAGTGCATAAGAAATCTTAAAAATACATTATGGAAAAAGAAATAAAAGTCAGGAGTGTTGTACAGACTACAAAAGAATAGCAAAACTCTCCCACTATAGATTACAAATTGGCCTATGTACAAAACATGGCTGTCACTCACAGAAATTAAAGAAAATAAAAACAGTAAGAGAAAGAAAACTCAGGAAAGTTGATGAAACCCAACAGTATGCTAAGTAGATTATCTTAAACTCTTGTAACTATAAAATCAAAAATTTATCTGAAGATATATGAGGGAGATAAGACTTAGCCTAAATAACTTTGGAGAATATTTATTAACCTATATATGGCTAAAGAAAATAGTGAATTACACATAATTCCTTAAATATATTTTAAATTCATTTATGATGGGGATACTCTTTAGCAATTCTGAGCTAATTTTATATTCATTCTAAACCAAGAAATTCCATATAGTCATTGGCTGCTGTTTCTCATTGTCAAGAGTCAGTTGTTAAAAATGAGAGTGTAACATGTGGTTCCGGGTCTGAGCCAAATAGATCATATTAACCTCGTTTATAGATTTGGGTATTTTGAATGCATGCTTCTCTAACTCTATTTTATTAAGGGCAAAGCAGTAGTGACATTCCAACAGCAATAAGCACACTTTGTGCCAAGGTAATCTTCTGAAGAAAGAGCAAATATATTTTAAACACAGAAAATATTGTTGATACATGACAAAAAGCTGAAAGGCAGACAGCTTGAGCCAGAATCATTTTGTAGTGTGAAAGGGTGAAACGCTTCAAAGCATAAAGGTATATTCACAGGCAACAGCAGCCAGCGCAACCCAAATCTCAAACAAGGAGCTGTCAAATGCAGAGTGAGGATGCTTCCTAAAGAGGGACACAGACAATTATCTATGAGCCAGAAGTTACATAAATTATGGGACACAGTAGTTATTATTATTATTTGAAACTAAATAATTTGATAATGTAAAGAACAAAATCCATCTTACTGAGTCAACATAGCCTATAATTTTAGACGTCTGAACTTTTTTCTGCTATCTGTGATAAGAAGATAGACGGGGAATAGAGAACAACAGGGAAGAAGTTATAATTCTTTCTCACAACTGTGTCATTATGTGTACAATTTCCTTCATTAAGTTTGAATTAAAAGGAGCTTAAAGTAGGCACAAGAGGGTGGTTCCAGAGATATTTATCAACAAGCCTGCCTTTGGAGCATTCCTCCTACTCCTACATTTACACAGTTTTTTTTCATTATTATTTAGATGGTGTAAAAAATGATTACCATTTAAATTCAGAAAGATAATAGCCCCTGTGGCCCCACACAGGACAGTTTCCGACAAAAACAAAAAGCAGGCAAACACCTAGCTTGGTGTGTGCATGTGTGTGTTTGTGTCTTCTCATTCCCTGGAAAGAAAGAAAACATTTTAAACATTTTAAAATAAATGCTACTGTATGGATTTCATTTTCCCAAGCTTCCAACAATCTGTGCCACTCTGGTGTCTGCTATTCCACAAAGGACACTGAAATTTTACACTGTGTTTGAGTGTTGCTTTGGCTGCCTTTGAAAGTAATACATTTGTGGTGTTGAAAACCCTATCAATGAATCCTTCATCATGATTTATGCCATTTTTTAACCTGTGTGCAAAATACATTATGGTGTCACAAGGCACCCACACAATTTTAATAATCAGGCTACCATAAAATAAACTGCATTCAAATCCTTGGTGTAACATAATAATCAGAATAAGTAATGCAGCCAGGATCATATCACTGTGCCCAAAATGTTCATGGGACATGACAAAAGGCATTTGGATTACAGTGGGATTTACTTCAAAGAATAAATTAAGTTATTTTTTAAAAGGACGAATAATGCAATTTGTTTGACTTAATCAAAAGCTCTTAAAAGAAAACGTGTTTCTAATTGTGTTAGGCATGCTTCTCATTTGATCTAAAGTTATTAGAGAGCAGAGGACCTTAGAAAGCCTGGGCATGAGAAATGTGGGATACAAAGAAGGAATTCTTAGAAAATTATTCATCCATGCTAAGGCAACAGCATGACAGCTGTATTCAAAGTTCTTTGGGTTTTTTTTGTTTTGTTTTGTTTTCATTTTTTTGTTTGTTTGTTTTGGGTTTTTTTGTTTTGTTTTGATTTTTGTTTTCTTTTCTTTTTTGTTTGTTTTTTGTTTTTTCGAGACAGGGTTTCCCTGTGGCTTTGGAGCCTGTCCTGGAACTAGCTCTTTTAGACCTTGAACGCACAGAGATCCTCATGCCTCTGCCTCCCAAGTGCTGGGATTAAAGGCGTGTGCCACCACCACCCAGCATATTCAAAAGTTCTATCTGGCATCACATCTCATCTTGATACTGGTAACTTTTTGAACCAGAAGATGAAGATGATCATAATACTTATGTGCTTCCTACCTTTCACCTGGAAACTAAAAATAGCAATGTCGTAATGTATCAAAATCATGTAGGCAAGCAAGTTTAGCTATGTGAACCTGATTCGTTTGAGAACCCCTCCTTCATGCCTGAGGTTCATAGTCCTCACCATGCTATTATCCTTCTGTCTGTCAGCCCACGACACTACTAACATTTCCAGCAAATCTCTTGGCCTAAGTAATCTATCAGTATTTTCCTTGAGCCTCATATCCAAGACTTTCTGACAAATCTTGGATCTGTAGAGAAGGATGGCGCCTCTTGTTTGAAGAGGAGCCATGCTGTGATCCAGCGGCCCTCACTCCTGACCGACAGGGAAACTTCTTTGTGGTCTGTAATTGGCAAGAATGTTTGTGTTTTTTTCTGACCGGTGGGTCTCCACAGAAGCAGTAGAGGTATAAAAGGTTGCGGGGGGGGGGGGGGGGGGCGGGGGTGGGAGGGAAGAAATAGCTTGCTGTTCTTCCACCTGAAAAAAAGCCTCCATGTCTCAATCCTGGCACCATCTGCCAGTCTCGGTTTTCTGGGCTGCGCTGGCTCGATAGAGCCAGGACCCATATAAGCCTCTCACAACCATCTCTAAGGCCTGTTCTAGGGCATCAGATATCTTCTTCTGAACTCTGTGGGCACCAGGCACGTGAATGGTGTAATACATACATGCATGTAGAAAAATATGCAACACATAAAATAACAATAATAAAAATGAATTATTATAAAAAAATAATAATTTGATTGCTCAAATTATAACAGCAGGGATTACATCTTATTCTAATGAGCTAAACCAAGGTCCCAACAGTACCAACAGTACTTGTTGCAGAAGTAGGAGAAATAGAAAATTAATTAATTAAAAAGAACACTTCCTTATTGGGAAAAAAAGGAAAGGAGGAAAAACAGATTCAAAAATTAGGCGAAAACAAGGAAGAAAGAGGCAGGCAAAGAGGCACATTAAATGTGCTGACTGTGTGAGACTGACATCCTGTGTTTGATCTTCAGACCCCCCCCCCATTAAAGCCAGATCTGATGACATGCATCTATGATCATAGCACACTCAGCTGTGAAAAGGCAGAGAGGTGAAAATCCCCAGGGAGCTTCAGTCCTGCTCACCTACAGGACACAGCATGTAAGAAATAAGAGAAACCATGCCTCCACAGGTGAAAGGACAGACATGACTCCAGAAATTTGTCCCTTGAGTTCCAACATGCACACTGAAACTCCCTGTGGTGTGTACCTTAACAAACACACAAGTACACATATGCACAAGTATATACAAGCATGTCTGCTTACACACAAATGTACATGCACACATGTATACATGCATGTACACACACAAACACAAGAACGGAAAAGATGAAAGAAGATAAAGGACAGGGGGAGAGGAATTATTCCAAGCCAAACTAAGGCAGATATTTGTAGAAAATACAAATGACTTCTGAGTCAATGTGTATCAAAACTGCAAACCTGAATTCACAAAATTCCTTAACCCAGTTTTATATATTAGAAGGATTGACACTTGAACGGTCGAAAGTGCTCAGTGATTGTAACTTGGTTCGCACTGCTGTGCGTGAAAGAATGGTGGTTCCTCAAAGCAAACAAACAAACAAACACTACTACTGTGATCTAGCTTCATTTCCAAGCCAACTAAAATCAAAACAGGTAAGAGATTCTGAACACACCCTTGTTCACTACAGCAGCATCCACAGTACCGAAAGAGTGGGTCATTCTAGATGCAAAAGTTGAGTAAGGAAATTACAACTACGTATACGGGAGTATAATTCATCCACAAATGAGAAAAATTCTCTCATTTGTAATAAAATGAGTGTAACTTGAGGGTTTTAAGTAAAGTGAGTGAGATGAAGAAATAATAACCCATGATATCTCTTCTATATGAAAGTTAAAAATAAAAGTAGACTTGAATTTGTGATAATGATTGCTAGAAGGATTGGATGAGGGCACATTGTATAAATATACTGAACATCACATTAAGACAATATTTGGATCAAATTTTATGAAAATTGCAATTTTATAGTATTTATTATGTCTTTCCTAGGTCACTTAAAAATATTCAATGTGTATATCATTTAATAGTAGACAATGTAGATGAGGGAACAGAGAAATGTACAATTAAAGAAAAGAAAGAATTTTAGATAGTCAGATCTCAAGAAACAGAGAACCTCTCCCCAGTTTCCCCCTTTCTGAATAAGGCTGTGCAAATGTAAGAGTCTGCTGCATCTTTTTTTTTTTTTTTTTTTTTTTGGTTTTTCGAGACATGGTTTCTCTGCAGCTTCTTTTAGAGCCTGTCCTGGAACTAGCTCTTGTAGACCAGGCTGGCGTCGAACTCACAGAGATCCGCCTGCCTGTGCCTCCCGAGTGCTGGGATTAAAGGCGTGCGCCACCACCACCCGGCTTTTAACACAATGATTTCTTTCTATTGATTTCTCTAGAGGTCACAATTAGTTCTTTTACAAATACAGTCCTAGAGATGTTTTGTGATTTAAATCAAGTTATTTGGAAATATATACTAGAATTTTATGAGGAATAAAAATGACAAGTCTGGAAAAATTGAAGAGAAAATATGAATATTTTCATGTTAGATGCAACAGAAAGAAGGCAAATATGGTTATTTCTCTCTTTTACTGTTCAATCCCATTGGTTGATTTCCTACACCATATTATTCGCTGTGTGTACAGCTCAGAGTTTTCCATTTTTATTTTAATTTGCTTCCAACTTTTAATTTTAAGAAAATCCTAAACTCTTGGGAAATTAAAAATCTGCTTAAATTTAAATTCTGAGTACCATTAACTCTTATGGTACACTTTACAGAATAGCAGTACATTATCAAAATCAGTAAGTAGAAATGAATATATGCTACATGTAAGACATAATTTTGGCATGTATCCAGCAATTCAATCATGTTATAATACCATTTTGTCACTTGTATTGTATGTCACACATAGATGTTGAATTGTGTCTGATTATTTTTTTACAGTCACCTCATAGGATCAAGGAGTTGTATAGTTTTAAACGGAAAGTTACAGTTTGTAATTCATAATTTGTACTTTGCAATCATGTTGACACTATTATTTTTAAATATTTGGATGGATTTACTTATATATGTTTCAGGAATTGGTGTAGAAATCTGTAAAATTCCAAATGATTCCAAATGAAATATCTCATTCTCAAAATAAATATGAAGGTTGAATAAAAATCCATATGTATTGTGAGCAAATATTTATGGGTTTGGAAAAATTCTCCTGCTGTGTGAGAAATGTATTCAGATGAATGCATATCACCCCAGGAGCTGCTGTTAATATAAATAATATCTTTTACACCCTGGCTTCCCTTTCTCTAACTTGGAAAGTACTTAACATAAGGTAGCAGTGTAACAATGTTTCCAGTAAATGTAAAGCAACCAATACAAAGATGAATCTTTTTCCATTTAAATTCTTTGTATTGATTTAGTGGTTGTGATAACTTTGTAGCCTTAGTCATCATGTTGTGCCAAATGCATAGATATTATAAAGAACTGAATACACAGCAACATTAATGGGCTGTGCAATGCTTTTTCCTGATAAGTTTTTGGAGTGTGTTGCAAATACTGTAAATAAACTACATACATAAAATTTAATGACCTATCAAGTGTCCTGGGAATACATAAGTATCACAAAAGTGTCTACCTATGCAGACCGTACCAGTAATATATTCCTACTGGAAAGTAACTGCTAAATATGACAGAGATAACAATCTGTTTCCAGTGTGTGGCCTCTTCTGCCATAATCTCCACACAAACTAAAGAATACACTACACTTACATTTTCTTTTGTAGAGTAGGTGAGGTCTTTCATTTAAAAAAACACAGTAGTGCCAAAAAACATGGCCTACAAGATTGCTTAAAATCAGACCAGTAGAAAGTTAACACCTGTCCAAGGATTAAACCTTTTCATGTTTGCTTGAGCTTGTTTTTGTATTTAAAATGACCATGCAGCAAACACAAAAGAAAAGAACCATGATCTCCCTCTGTAAAACCAAACAAGTAGTAATATCTTCACATTATTATTATGCAGCATATGAAAAAAAAATAGTCTACAAGGCACGAGCTCATGCTTAAACAGGTGTAAAGGCATGGAAAAAGTATGGGCTCCATTCTTGAAAAAGCCAAGAATGTTTGTGCATCATAGCAGAAACAAGTTTCAGAGTGATCACTTATGTTTTGTGCCAGAGAATTAAGCAGAGTTATATAATACAGTTGGAAAGCATGTCTGAATCCTTTACGAGGTTTCCATAAAATTCCACCTATTAATGACTCACAACACTTCTCACAGTACATGGGGCTGCTATTGAGGCTCAAACCACAGTACATGTCACCTTCGGGACAGAGAGAATGAGTTTTTCCTTAAAATTTTTTGAGATTATAATATAATTACAACATTTCTCCTTTCCATTTCCTTGCTCCAAACCCTACCATATACTCCTCCTTGCTTTTTTTTCAGATTCATGATTCTCTATTTTATTAATTGTTGTTATATAAATATATGCAGAGTCAGTATAATGTTACTTGGATTTATGTTTTCTTGGTTAATTATTTGGTTGGATAACTGATTCCGTGCTCTTCCATGAAGAACCCTTTCCACCCTTCTCAGCATTCCTTCATCGCCTGTAGACTATTGTGTAGTGTTGAGACATATTGGGTTTTTCCCTTTCACATTGGCAGGTCTATTCTTATTCTTGATCAGGTCACATTTGGGCAACTATGATGGGGAAACTTTGTGGGTGGAGTTTCTGCTGTTACTAGGATACACAATCTCACAGGAAACTCCATAATCCTGTGTCTCTTACATTCTTCCTGCCAACTCTTCTACAAAGCTCCCAGAGTCTTGAGTGCCTCAGTTATTTTGCAAATGTATCCATTGGGACTGTTTTCCACAACTCTGCATTCTCATTAGCTGTTGTTTTCTCTAGTGATCTCTGTCTGTTGCATAGAGAAGTGGCCCGGATGAGGTATGAAGACTACAATTAACTGGATGTATAAGACACATATTTAGATTGTTAAAGCATCCTCAAATATTATAACATTCCATCTGGCAGGAAGCTTCTTAAGCAGGAAGGTAAATAATTCATAATAACTTCAGGAAGTCCCTGAAACTAATCAGATTCTGCAGGCCCCTTCCTGTGAGAGTAAGCAGTTAAGGTTGAAGAGTTCTCAGATGGAAGCAGGCTGAAGAGTCAAGAAGATTCTCAGAAGAAAATGGCTGCAAATAGGACTCTTGAGAACAGACTAGCTGCCTGGAAGAAACAGAAACCTCTCTAAATGCATGGAAGATATTTAGACAAACCAAGGCACCCAGAATGGACATTCTCCAACATACTGAACTGCCTGCAGGCTACATGTGCTCCAGGTTCCCAGCTTTGTGAACTGTCATGCATGTTGGTTGGGCCTTGGTGAACAGTTATCTCGGAGTCATTTCTCCTCCTGTTCATAACCCTTCAGCCACATTCTTGTAAGTAATCCAAATAAAACACATTGACTCTAGACATTGGTTGTGTTTATATGTTAGTCCTCTGTGGGTTTCCAGTAAGTGGTCAGGAGACTTCCGTAGTGTGTCCTCCCAGAGAAAGATATTTTTCAAACTAAGGATTATAGTGCTTTAGTAAAGTAGTAGATATCCATGCCTTCACTATCACTAAGTAGTTAGCTAAGTCTTCAGTACTGGCCTGTTTTCCCTCCTGGTAAGTAGGCCTTTTGTCCAAGTAGAGATCTGTGGCTACCACAAAGTTAAGTGTGTCATCACTGTATCCTTAGTGTTATTGTGCCATTCTGGCCATTGTTGTGGTTCATAGGCATCATAGCTAGGTAGAGCTATTGTCTGCCTCCTTCCTTTGGAAGCTTTCATGGTGCCCTTTGAATCCTTTGTAGGCATCGGAGAAAATGCTGAGGGAAGACTCCAGACTCAAATCATATTTAAGAGCAAAGATCATTTATTTACCAGTATGTTCAGGGTCAAAAGAGTGAAGATTCCGAGAACAGTGTTCAGGCTCTGTTAAAACATAGCTAGGGGAATTCCAGGGACAGTTAGGTCATCCCAAACATAATTGATTAAGCGAGCAGCAGTTTCATTAGTATACTTTTAATTGGTTGAGGTTTTATCTTTGAACATACTCCAATAAGCTTCAAGGGGGTTGCAGGAACTATCCTTGAGACATTGTGGGGCTGACATGGGACTTTTTCATGTTCTCTCCCTTGTCCCCGAATGTAATTTGTTGATAATTGACCCTTTGTTGAGTAAGACTTCTGTTTGGCCCTCTCAGAGAACTGAAAATTAAGTTCAGTTGTGTAAGTGGGAAAGTTTAAACCCTTTACTATGAAAACTAGTCTTTAGGGGAGAGATGATCATGTCAATTCTACCCCAAGTGTCCCTGGGACTTATTTCTGAAGTGCATGCTGTCTTCAGCAAATGGGACTTTAAAAGGGATCTCAGTGAGAACAAAACACCTCATGACATACACAAATGAGATTTTCCCCAGAGGAAATAGAGACAAAGAAGATGGAGGACTAGGGAGGAGGGGAAAGGAACAATGGACACTTATTGTTATTGATCTGGAGAGACAAAGAACTGCCTTAGGATACAGTGTAGACAGATGTGGCCCATAGGCAAACGACAATTTATAAAGGAAAAGGGCAAACCCCATTTTAGTACTGTAATTATTCAGCCACCCATGAGGCTACACTTCCGGGTCACCCATCATCAGCGTGTGACCTAGTCTTCCCTAGTCTTACCCCTGTGTGCATGTGCTAGGCAGCCTTTAAAAGCTGGACTGCCATCTTTGCTTTCTCTGTCCCCTGAGCTCAAAGAGGCAGCCTCTCTCCCTCTCTCTCCCTTTCTTCCTCTCTTCCTCTCTCTCTGCACACACCCCTTTTCCCAGGCCTGTGAGCACTTTCCCCCTCTAATAAACTCCTAAGTGGGTTTGTTCACATCTCGGGTTCTCCTCTCATTCGTGCCAGATCATTTCAAGTACAAGGTGTTCAATTTCAGTTAGTTAATTAGGGTAGCCAAAGTGGGCTTTTGATTGCTGTCAATACATTGATAGCTGACTATAAATAGTCAGCCTCAAGAGGAAGAAGTGGCCAAATAAGAGAATAAACTTTAGTATCTATCTTTAAGAATGTAATATTACAGTTTTTAGGAAGCAAGAGGGAATGAGTAAAGGCAAGACTTGTCAGAGCCATGTTTTCAAATGCTTTGGTTTGCTAAAGCCCCTTCAGACTTACCTTCACCACTGTGGGACAACTAAGGGCAGTAACAGTAGGCTGTATATTTTAGGAGACACTTGGTTAGCCCAGGCCAATATATTAAAAGAGGGTTTCTTAAGTCTCATATTTGGATTTTTGTTAAGTGTTTGTTAGTTCTTGGGTGTAGCATTGAATGCACATATAGGAAAGTTGTTCAGTATTAAGCTCATCGTGGAATGGAAATTGATTAAATCAAATCTTATTAGATAGCAAATGACTTTGCATGTTTTGTGGTGAAGAGTTATTATTCCACAGCTACATACAAGGCATAATTAGGTTTGATTACATTCTTAAAGGTCCTACTTTTCTCTGAAAATGGACAACCAAAAATTATTGACTATTTGAAAGTGAATAGAAAGCATACTTTAAGTACTTACATCATCTGGTATTTATAATTAGATGAATCCCCTTTTCATTTCTCATTTTGTGAATTTGGATAGTCTCTCTGAGTTTTGGTTGGTTTGTATATTTTGTTGATTTTCTCAAAGAACCAACTTTTTTATTGATTCTTTGTATTGTTTTCTTTGTTTCTGTTTTGTTGATATTGGCTTTCAATTTGGTTATTTCCTGCCATTTAGTTCGCCTGGTTCAGTTTGCTTCTTTTTGTTCTAGAGTTTTCAGGTGTTTTGTTAACCTACTAGTGTGAGATTTTTTTCAGCTTTTTTTTATTTAGGCATTTAGTGCTATGAACTTTCCTTTTAATATTGCTTTTATTGTGTCCCATAAATTTGGATATGTTGTGTGATCATTTTCATTGAATTTTAGGAAGTCTTTAATTTCTTCCTTTATTTCTTCCTTGACCCATTGATGATTTAGTTGAGCAATATTTAATTTCCAGGTGTTTGTGAGCTTTCTAATATTAGTGTTATCTTTGAATTCTAATTTTAAGCCATAGTGCTCTGAAAGATATATGGAGTTATTCCAATTTTTTTTTGTATCTGTTGAGGTTTGTTTTGTTACTTAGTGTGTGGTCAGTTTTTGAAAACATTCCGTGAGGTGCTGAGAAGAAGGCATATTCATTTATATTTAGATGGAGTGTTCTATAGATGTCTGGTAAGTCCATTTGAGTCATTACATCTGTTAGTTTCCTTCTGTCTCTGTTAATTTTCTGTCTGGCAGACATGTCCAGTGGTGAGAGTGGGGTGTTATAGTCTCCCAATATTAGTGTGTGGGGTTTAATGTGTGATTTAAGCTTCAGTAGTGTTTCTTTTACATATGAGAGTACTCTTGTATTTGGGCCTTAGATATTCAGTATTGAGATTTTCTCTTGATGGATTTTTCCTGTGACTAATATGAAATATCCTTCTTTGTCTCTTTTGATTGCTTTTAGTTTGAAGTCTATTTTGTTAGATATTAGGATAGCCACAACAGCTTGTTGCTTGTCTATTTGATTGGAAATTTTTTTCCAACCCTTTACACCAAGGTGATGTCTGTCTTTGAAGTTGAGGTGTGTTTCTTGTATGCAGCAGAAGGATGGATTCTGGTTTTGTATCCCTTCTGTTAACCTGTGTCTTTTTATAGGTGAGTGGAGTCTATTTATATTAAGGGATATTAATGACCAGTGATTGCTAGTTCCTGTTAGTTCCATTTTCATTTTTGGTGATGTAATTCTCTGTGTGTTTTCCATCTTTGGGATTGGATTTGCTGCTCTAAATCATCTTTTGTTTGTGTTTTTGTCGATTTTGCCAACTATCAAGAAAGCATATTTGTTGGTCAAATTAGTAAAAGTGGAGTATAAAGTTATCTAGCAGGGACTAACACTTAGTTCCAGAAAGCTACATTTAAAAATGCCCTAGAAAATTGATAAGTAAATGTATTTTGGATATTTCTCAGTGGGTGAAGAATTTATTTTTCTTGCAGAGGATGAGAGAACCCAAACCAAGTGCACACAAGTGCCTGAAAGCCCAGACCCAGAGGATTCAATGTTCTATTCTTGTAAATGCCAGACTTACATGTGATAAACGATTATGCATCAAGTCATTCACAGATAACCATGAACATAATTCTTTAAAGCTAAAACAGTATAGATTATACTCATTTAATATACTATACCTAGAACAGTTATACCCTCACAAATTACTGATGAAACTAATCTTGCTTATGCACTGCACATCCCATTCTCTCTTTGCATTTCAGCACCAACAGTGAGCAGGGATCTATGCTACATATGTCCTGCATCAGGGCAGTTCTAGAAGCAACATGAAGAAATCTCCAATTGTTAGCCAACTTAAGCCTTTCCTCTTTTTAGTTGATCATCTTAAAATTTATCATACCAGTGGAAAGGGGGCTAAGGTTCTCATTACTGGTTTCAAATTTGTCTTGTTTATTTCATTTTAAAAAAAAAATTCTAACTTTTGAGACCAATGTAAAACTCTTCAGAGTATTATCTATGCTAATACTAGAATCACTCATGTGTCTGAATGAATGCTAATTACTCATCTTAGATAAATCTATCAAAAGTACTATGTGGTTTTTTTTTGTCTGTAAGATATCATGACCCCATTACCTGAGAAAACAAAGGAACATCTATGTGCATAATAACCTATGAATAACATGTACCCTGTGTGAGTGACTCATTCCATATATACATATATGTGAATGGAAGAATCAATGGTTAAGTGGATGGATAAGTATTTGGATACATTCATCTTTATCTTTATTAGCCTAATGAGTTTCCATATTGATAACTGCAACTTTAATTTGCTTTTGTATTCATCATTTGAAACACTTTTCTGTCCTTATCTGTAATAAATTGTTTTCTAACCATGTAAAGTCATGTATTCAAATTGGTAAAAATCTAGTATAAATATGCAATGACATCATAATATTTATTCTGCATAATAATGGCAAATAACTTCATTAATAGCGCTAGCATACAGGGTGCATTCTCTTTTACCTTGAGGGTTCTCTTTCCAATCTTACAAAATGACTTAATGTCTTCATCTGTTTGTTAGTCATGGACTTTTTATACATAGTGTGTCAATTTGCATACTCCCCTAAATTTCTTTGACTCTTAAATAAATAAACCTCTTTAAAATTCTGTGCAGTAAAATCTACACTTTCTACTATAAATGTCACACCTTTATGACACAGATGACACCATTACATCAACTCAGCAAGCAGATTGCCTCTTCTGCCTAAAGAATTTTGAGCCTCACATATTCAAGTCTTATTCTTAACAAACTAAACCCATATACCACTACTTACTATTTATATATTTCTACCTTTTCTGAAATTCTATGAAATTGAAATCACATATTTCAAACTCTCCTGAGACTGGCTTATTACCTTGAACAATATAAACTTAATGTTCCTCACCTCTGTATGACATGATACCTTATTCTTTTTATACAGAATGCTCAAAGTGGATATCACAGCTTGGCTTGCTCTGGTTTTTTTTAATACAATTACTTATTGAAGATCATCTGGTCATTTTGAGTTTCTTGTTATTAACAGAAATACCAGAAATATTTTTGTTGCATTCATTTTGAATTCAAGAGTTGCATTTATATTTGCAGAAAGATGATTGATATATTACAGGGTTAGGTTGTGTTTGTTTTTGAGTGGAATATCTGAGATGCTCTCAGAAAACTTTGCAGTACTGCATTTCTCACAGCAGTGTCTTGGAATAGGACAATTCTGTATTCTGTCAATTATGTTTTAAATAAATGCTGATTGGCCAGTAGCTAGGCAGGAAGTATAGGCAGAACAACCAGACAGGAAGTAGAGGTGGGTCAATGAAAACAGGAGAATTCTGGGAAGGAAGGAAGTCCATTTCCTCTGAAGTCCTGTCCAGACACCAAAGAAGCAGGATGTTTTTGGTTTTGTTTTTTATATAAACATCCAATGTGTAAACATTTGTTGAAAGATTTTTTTTGTAAAGTTTTATGGCTATATGCTAAAAATTCCTTGACTATATAAGCCTGGATCTATTTATACATTTCTTATTCTGTTCTGTAAATTGATGATTCTATAACCAATACTGCACTGTTTAATAATTGCATACTTCTGCCTTACAGGTGCATGCATAATACATCATTTTATTTATTTGTATTTTAAGATCATAAAAGTTACTAACCACTTTTATTATGAGATTTCATTTTAGTCAATCAAATTTTAGAATTAATTTGTCAGTGTCCATAAGAATAATTCTGGCATTGTCTTTGTTGCTACATTAAAAATGTATGTCAACTTAGTTACAGTTGACGTTTGAACAGAACTGATTCTTCCAGTACAGACACATAAAATGTAAACATGGACTATATCTACCTAGTTATATCTTAAATTCATTTCTCTCATCAAGAGAGGTTTTGTAGTATCCCACTTTTAGAGTTTGATTTTATGTATTTATAGATTCTATGCATACCTTTTAAATGTATATATGTCAAATATTCATGTACCATATTTATCATCTAAGTTATTTTTCTTTATCATAATTTTTCACTTGAACATGTATATTGTTTTGTAAATTACAAACTACCATAATAAATAATAGAAACAAATCCTTTTCCCTATGAATAGAAGCCCTTAACAATTTCCATGGTAATTGAGCCTCATAAAATGTAAGATGCAAGATTTATTTTGTCAGGTTGCATACTTTGAATGATTTTGTAGTTACATCCATTTTTAAAAAGAATGTTTATTTCCAATTAAAGGACCTTAGTACCATTTCACTGCTATTCAGTATTTGGAGCTCTTTGGTAAAAACAGAATTAATTCTACCCTCAAATACTCAAAATTGTGAATATTACCCCTCCTTTACAATGTCAACTTCTTGACTATGCTTAAGATATATGTAGAGTCAGTGTTCCATGACACTGTATTTGCTCTATGCATCTGGTGCACTCGGAGTGACCTTTGTCTTACCCATTGAGATGCAGAGCTGCTGTCTTTCACCACTTTGAGATGCTCAGGTGAATTCAGCCACTTTTCTGCAACTTGAGAGAAAAAGAGCAAGTTTCGATCTCTGTACCATGCACATTAGCAATAATTTGTGGGAAAAAAACCTGGAAAACTTAGGAAGTATTTCCCTCCAGGCCATGACTTTAAAAGGGTTTCCTTAGATTCTCTGTAAATGATGATAATTATATTGTTAAATGAGACATGAAGACGTGAGTTAGAATGTGTGAGAATATGTGAAAAGAATAGAGGACATGAGGTTTTATTTTTCTGATACTAAAATTGATTAATAATTAATTAAAATGTCATCAAATTTAGCAGTAATTTATTCCCAGTTTTCCTTAATTATCCTTTCACTAAAAATGGGGCATAAGTTTTATGTGTTTCACAAAATAAATTTTCAACGCATAGTCACATATTTTATTTGCTATGTGAAAGTAAAATGCTAAAGTTGGCATTTTAAATAAATAATGGGTTTAAAGGCTAAAATTAGAGAGATGACAGCTTTTAATTTTGAAGGTGTCCCTTATTAGCCATTAAATTTAATGTTCATATAAGTTTATTTGATTTACAAGTTGTTTTCAGAATATTTTTCACTTATATTATCATGTCTTTACTTAGTTTAATGAAAACAAATATGGAAAAGAGGATTTTAAAACTGATTTAATAAAATGTGATTCTTTTATATAAATACAATTTAATACTTGGAGGAAAATGTGACAAGCTCATTTAAAAGGTTAATTAGCACGTACACAATGATAGACGACAGGACATTCTTGTCCTCCAGAGTTTCAAGAAAGTTTGTTTTCAATTGGGGTTAAAAATTTTACATGCCACACGGATACCATTTTAAGGCATATAGTGTCACCACAGGGAAAACAGTCTGTGTAAAGAGCCCCACTTTCCAAAACTGCTAGTTAAGAGAGGGTTGCCCTATTTGATTTGACCTCCTTAAAGGATGCAGAAAATGGATTCCTCTTTCTCAAGGTCAAACTATCTCCAAATTATCCTTGTTAGGAGTGTAAAAGAAAAAATAAGAAAAACTAGGTGAAGAAACAAGATTTGTGGTTTGTTTCCTGCTGTTAATAAATCTCAGTTTGCATTTTTTGGGTCTGTGATAAGTTTGTAAAGGAGCATGCTATGCTAGACATATTTGACTTTTTTTTATAAACTCACTAAATTAGTGGATAAAGAAATAGGAGAGAGAAAATATCTTGCTCATAATAACACTGGATGATAGCAATTCACAAACACTTATTAAAATAGATTCTGCTTGAAAATTTAATTTGAATTACCTTAGCTGCTAGTATTGTCACACAGATTGAGAACTGAATGAAAGATAGCCATGAAGAAAAGATAATGAAACAGGCTTACCAAGAAATCTATCATGGGAACTTAAAGTATTAATGAATATTATATAAAATAGGCTAAATTATTTGGCTTTAAATTCTCATGTTGCCTACCCAATTGAGAAGTATATAGATAAGCAAGGGAATTCTTTTCACTGCACTGTTTAGAGGAATTGCTTCTTTCAGGTTCACCAGAGTGTACATACATATTAATTGGCTTCTAACAGTATTTCAGGTTTATTAAATTCTAAGGAAGTCCTGAGACTTGCAAGAAACACTTTAGTAATTTTCACTGTATGTGTATATGAAATATGGGTGAGAATAACCCATGTTCTTATCAGAATGATCGCTGATTACTGTCATAGGTGCAGTATCAGGTTTTCTTTCTTGCTTGCTTCTTTCCTTCTCCCCTCACTCCCTCTCTCCTTTGCTTCCTCTCTCCTCTCCTCTCCTCTCCTCCCCCCCTCTCTCTGTCTGTCTTTCTCTCTGTCTCTGTCTCTCTCTCTCTCTGTCTCTCTATCTTTCTCTCTCTCCTTCCCTCCTTCGCTCCCTCTCTCTTGTGCTCTCTTTCTCTCTGTGTGTACTCCTTTCTTTTAGTTTTTTTTTAAGGCAGGATTTCTCTGTGTAGCACTGGCTGTCCTGGAATATTCTCTGTAGGCCAGGTCAGCATTGGACTCAAAGACATTTACTTTCCTCTGTCTCCCAAGTGCTGGGATTAAAGACACAGGCTACCAAAGCCTGGTTTATATCTGGTATCCTAATGTAAGACACAATATCACAACTGTACAGTATTATATACCTAACTGTCTGCCTGAATTGTGACAATAACAGTTGATGTTTAAGGTGCAACTGCTTCTTTTCTCAAATAGAACACTAGGTAACTGTTCCCCCCCAAAATGCATGACACATAGTTAACAAATTTTATTTAGAAATTGTGGCTTAGCCTATAGTCAATACTTTGGAGGCATGGGTAGGAACATCATAATTCAAGGCTAGTATGACCTACATAGTGAAAAATAAAAAGAACTTTTAGTCCTTGATTGTCAGAAAGTAAACAAGCATGACACATTCATTTGTCATATTCTAAACCCTTACCTGAAACTTGGTAACAAAGTCTGTACTGATCAATATCTGGCATAGGAAGTACACAGTATACATGCTGTGACAAAAGTTGTATGGTATCAAAAGTTTCTGTGACAGCAGCCACAGACTATAGGATGTACATGATATGCTCAGTTGTTTACCAAACACATAACAGTGTTCCTGTATCTGAGCTCGTATCCATTCGACTTAGAACCCGATTGTCTTTTTTTCTCCAAGTAGAAATACAGACTCTGTCACTATTCTCTCCAATACTAAACTTAGCTCTTTTAATTATGGTAGTTCTGAATGTCTGACTTTGAAGGTCACTCGTCCAACTAATTTGGTCGGATTCTCTACACAGTAATGATTTCCCTTCAAGTTTTTTAGTTGTATTTTCAAAAGAACACTTCTCATGGCCATGCACAATTCTTGCCTCTTTCTCTTTTCCTGAGTGCTGCACTGATGAGGTTCTATGCACATTTCCCAAAATTGCATCGCTCATGAAACAAAGATCCACAGGTAGACAAAGGCAGACAGCACTATGTCAACTGCTAGCAGAACACAAACTTACAGAATCAGTAGATGATTTATACCACCACTATTTACAATAAACCGAATGTGCCTCAATACTGTGATAAATCCTCTCGCTCATATAAGTATCACTTTCTACATCTGCAAAATGGGAATGCTAATCCCCTCATTGCCTGTAACACAGTACTGTTATAAAGAGTGGATTATTATTGAAAGTTCCTTGTATCCCTTAAGTACTGTAGAGCACTGTGAAAGATATTAAATGTATCATTTGTGGAATAGGAGAAAGAAACCCCATCTCTCATTATTCATTTTATAGCATATAAAGAGATATTTTTAGATATGATGAAAGCTTTATTTATATCACAAGTAATTTCACTTCATATTGTTAATGATCAAACAAGTTCTAGAATAATTTTGAGATGAACATAATAGCTAAATATGTTTTGGGTGCAAAAATTTTGGAACATTAACTTTTTACTGCAAGTTATTTTATAAGTTTTTTAAGATTCCCATGCTCTAAGTAGCTATATATGTTTATTTTCATTAGTTAGTTTCTCAAATATTAAACCATAAATGCTAGTAGAGCTGATTCAAATTAAGTTTTCAAATCTTAAAGGTAAGTGTGGATAGATAATTCTGGTACTGATTACTTATTTTTTAAAAATGATTAAAATGGAAACTTAAAACAATGACAATAGCAACATCATCAAAAAAATTAACTTCCCCAGGCCTGGTATTTTTTATCTGGTTTTTGAATTGGTAGTAATATTTTTTTTTAAATTTGAGTTATATATTAATTTGTATTTTCTTTTGTCTCAATTAAATTTTACGGGGCAATAAACACAGTGTGATTATTCAGGACTGACCGGCCAGGAAACAAAAGAGCAGTCTCTTCCTACACACCATCAGCCTCCTACTAGGGAGAAGTTCTATGTCGTCATTAAATGGCGTCCACCACACTTTTTTTTGGGTCACTCTACAGCTTTTCTGTATCCTATATTTCCTGTTTAGTGTGTAATTGAGTGCTGAATGATGGGTATTTATACAAGAAATTCTGAAGCAATGGTCTTGGTTTAACCAAGGTACAATAACTAAGTTATCCACTTCAGAGTAACAATGCAATGCTGCTGTAGGTATTCCTATAGCCAGTAGCCTTTAAGTTACCCACCCACTTGGGCATGGCCTCTTATACTATATATGCCAATGTAAAGCATGTGTCAGGTATCATATCTGGCTGCTGGATTAGGTTGCTGTTCTCTGTTTGAGCAGAGTATTATGATCTATGAGTCTACCCCTAAATAAATAACCTTTTAGTACACTCAATTCTAAGCTAGTGTGGGATTTTCTTTTAGCATCGTTCTTCATATGGCACCCATATGGATCCAGACTCTACACCTTCTGGGTGGACTGACTTAAAGGTCTATCTGGTCCACAGCCCAGAAAGTCTCTCACCCCACCCACTTGACTTGCATTTACCTACTAAGCATTTTTTGTATCCCCCCCTCCCTGCCTCAGGAAAGCTAACTTCATGCAGTGAATTGGAAATTTCCATGGCTTGCTCACACACCCCCTAACTGCCACATTCCTTATATGTGGCAACTTGTACAACTTCTGATTTGTACTCCCGGCTCCTGAGTTCTGGGCTTCTTGCTCCATTTTTGGAATTGAATTAATTGCTTTTAATTTGTCAAGAAAAGCATATTTCTCAGTATTTAACTGGCACCAAGGTGGGGAAACTTAAGCAGCTCAGGAGTGTTCATGGTACCAGGTTGCGCCACTAGTTGTTACTCTGCAAACATGACACCTGCCAGACAATAAAGATTATTATACCTAAAACAATTTACCAGATCTCATACCTGGTAAATATTTTATTAATTAATAAATCAATAATCTTGAAAGTTATATAATGGCAGACAACACTACCATGGAAAATTTTAGTAACTTTTTGCTAATACTGTGAATTGTATTCTGCAAGGCTTATATCTTTATTGTGATACATCTATTTATTGGAATTTCAGACTCAGTTTTTTTCTTCATATTATATTCTTAAGAAAACGGTTTGATAACAAAGCCAAGAATGAGGCACTTTTAGAAATGATACAATCTTTACAGACTAATAATTAACATCTAGCTGACAGGAATAATATCATTGAAAATCAAAAGTTACCTGAGAAAAATACTATTGAAAATGGTAACATTAATTTGACAAACAAAATTGAATCCATTTTAAAGGATACTGAGAAATTATCTGAAAGAATTCATACTTTTGAACCTGACAACCAAATTTGTTAAAAAGTTATGATAGTTAGCAGATAGTGTATCTCTCCAGGATGGCAATCTGCACACTATCCAAATAACGTCCAAAGGATGAAGTGTTATCTTTAAAGGGAAAACTTCAGACCTTGGAATCACATGTGCAGAATGATGACCAAAGGCTCAATTTCTCAATGAAATCACTAGAACTATATACAGGCAAGGAGATTTAGGCTTTACAAAAGACAGTAGTAAGAAGAGTTGAAGTGATTGAGGAAATTTTTGGAGCTGATGAACAGGAAAATAAAGCACAAGGACAGGATTCCACATCACCAGTAGCTGTCAGAGGTGACTTATCCAAGGTTCTAGCTTCCTACTATGTAATCTACTGTGACAAAGCATCAAATTCCAAAGGCCCAAAATGATCCAAAGAAGATAGATATATACCTATAGGAATGAATGCTCTAAAAAGAATTAAGCAAGCAATTTTAACTTATGGCTTGCATGCTATATTTGATAGGAAGATAGTAAAGACATGGGCTTCTAGCACTAATGCTGCACAACAACTGGCTTCAGTTAGTTTCAGCAGTACTGGATGATGGGCCTCAACTTATGTTTAAATGCTATTTTAGAGAAGAGGCTAAAATTTTAGAATAGTAGGGAAAAGCAAAAGGACTTAATATTTTCCCAAGATCAAATTCCTGGTGAGGGCACTTGTGCTGACCCACAGGCCTAAGATCTTTATGATGAACAAATCTTGTCCTTATGCCACAAAGCAGCCTTAAATGTTTGGGACAGGATTCAAGAACTAGGAAAATGAATTGAATCGTATATCAGGGTTAAACAGCACCAGAGAAAACCCTTTATTGACCTTTTACAAATACTAACTAAGGCTCTACAAAGAGGAGTAACAGACCCGGATGCTAGATGAGTACTTATTGAATCTCTGGCTTTGAAAATGCCAACCTAGAATGCAAAAAGATACTTGGGCCTTTAAAGGTTAGATTAGCATCAATGGGTGAATAGATCCTTCATACATTGAACATTGAGGCATAATACTGAATCTTGGGTAGGAGAAGCAATTTCCAGAGGAATGAGGAGACATAAAAATGCCAAATCTTTTAATTGTGATAGAATAGGACATCTGAGAAGGGATTGTAGACATGGAATTCCTAGGAATAATATCTCCTCTTGGAATGGGAAAAATAATAGGTCTCAAACTTCTGGATTATGTAGGAGGTGTGGCAAGGGATGACATTGGACCAATGAATGCAGCTCAACAAAAGACAGACAAGGCAACCTGATGCCATTGGGAACTCCTTGGGGGTCCTTTCACAGGCCCCCAAGTCAAAAGTGGTCCAGTCATTCCCAGTCGCTGTGGAAGATATATCTCACCTGGAAAATTAAAAAAAAAAATCTAGAGCACTCTGTAAAAGTCCATACTGTTCTAGATGATGGAATGAACTAGAAGATAAATCAAATATTCAAATAGGAAAAAGGAAATGTATTTCCTGGCAGACTTCTATAAATGACCAAAGACCAAAACTAAGAGTGCATATAAATGGCATTGTAATTGTGGCTTTGATTGACATGGGTGCAGATGCATCATTACTCCAGAATCTGGCATCCAAATTGACCTCATCAAGAGGCAGATGTTCATTTACTTGGAATTAGAACCCTATCTCAAGTGAAGTAAAGCACAAGATGGGTTGAATGCATAGGGACAGAAGGGCAGAGAGGGAAGCTGAGGCTATATGTGGCTAATATTGCACTGAATTTATGCGGTCATGTCCTGTTGTAACAATGGATTACCCAGATTAATATTCCTGAAGTTACAGAAACCCATAATTCTGGGAAGGATAGTAAAAGGTATTATACTCAAGGCTACCAGCCATTTAGCTGTACCAAAACACAAAGCAACTAGGAAATGTTTACAGGTAGGTACCTACAGCCCTACCTTTAAAATGGTTAACTGAGAAACAAATGTGGGTTAAGCTGTGGCTCTTAACAAAAGACAAAGTGCAGGCTTTAGAACAAATAGTATAGGAGCAAATAGATGGCCACACTATTGAAGAATCAACCAGCCCTGGAATTCTCCTGTATTTGTTGTTAAAAAGAAATCTGGTAAATGGAGAATGATGACAGATCTAAGAGCTGTCAATAAAGTAATTCAACCTATGGGCCCTCTACACTATGGAATTCCTCTGCCTTATCTATTACCAAAAGGATGACCTCTTATAGTTATTGGTTTAAAAGTTTGTTTCTTCACAATACCTCTACAAGAAAAGTACAAAGAAAAGTTTGCCTTCACAGTGCCTACTTATAATAATTTTCAGCCTACTAAGAGATACTGTGGACCTTCCTTCCACAGGAATTGCTCAAAAGAAAAGGAACATCATGCCCGATTACAGCTGGCAGTAATTCTAGAAGATGGAGTCCCCTATCTCAGCAAAGGTTGTCTTCAGGGTTAGAGACATTATTTAAGGGTTGAATATGTGTGTTATAAGATTGGGGGTTGGTGAGGGTAAATTATGTAGGATCAGAAATCTCTTTTTAAAAAAGGAAATTGGATGGGATAATAGATTAGTGTGATAATACTCACATTAATAATAGTGAGTAATGAAGTGAATACTTGTGATCTATTACTTATAAGAAATTTATATTGTTAGAGATTTTTGCATATTGATACAAACTCAGATTATATTGAATATGTTCATATTTTCATTTACAATATATGTATACCTAGGCAAAATTATTTTGCCATATTGAATGTATGCATTCTTCCACCTCTGCTTAAAACATTTTGTATATTGATACGATTTTAGAATATATTTATTATATCCTCTGATCAGGATACATATATATATACATATATATATATATATTTGTATATATATATATATATATATATTTACATCTTGAGATCATTTTTTGCACAGTTGTTTAAAGATTGTTTAATATTCTAATATGAAATTTAATTATTTATGTTAATAGGTGTTAAGACTTATAGGTCAATAGTCATCCACATTTGTCATACTTATAGTTAGACTAATCAGGTTCTTTAGATACATAGAGATTGTAATTTGCATAGATAGGTAATCTTCTACCTCTTCAAAGAGCTGTAGAATATGGTATTTAAATAACTTAAGTTTCTGCTGACTTGAGACACGATTGCTCCTGGCAGCACCAATCTTTTTCATAGAGAATGTTGAGCTTATTTTGTTCTTGGCAAAACTGGCCTTTGGGCAAGGAACTGATCACGCATGGACCACTGACAAAATGCAAGATGTCCAGACAGGACAAGCAGGATACAAGAAAAAGACCATCAAATCTTGCCAAGACAGTGTAAGACAGTTTTGAAAAATGTCCTGCCTCTAAAAATGGTCTGTCAGTTTCTCTAGGCCTTAGCCAAAGTTGGTTGCTCCAACATTGCAGATGAAACTTTAGGTGATTGGCCAGTTGTCTCTTTTATTTGTTGCACATTTTGGAAGTTGCTTGATTGCACTTACTGTTTACTCAAGTAATATTATTTCCCTTCTTGGGTCTTCATTGGGGTTGAAGACTAGGCAGTGGTAGTAGTTACTTTCCTCTCATCAGTTTGCCAAGTTATTTATTGTAAAAGATTTAAACTCATTAGGATACGATAGTTATTTAAACATTTATCACATGTTTCTTGCTTGATATTGTTTATGCTGTTTGTAATTCTAATTTTTGTACCTATATTTGTTCTTATTATTTGTAATTTTGTATTAGTCTTAGAGCTTACTTATTTAAACAAAAGGCGGGGGCTTCTGTAGGAATTCCCACAGCCAGTAGCCTTTAAGTTACCGGCCCACTTGGGCGTTGCCTCTTATACTATATATGCCAATGGAAATCTTGCGACTGGCCTATTTTCTGGCTGCTGGATTTGGTTGTTGTTCCCCGTTCGAGCAGAGAATTGTAATCTGTGAGTTTAGTCCTAAATAAATAACCTTTTACTATACTCAATTCTGACCTAGTGTGGGATTTCTTTTCAGCATCCTTCTTCACAATGCAAAGGATGTTAGCTGCAAACAGAGTCAGACAATACTCAGATAAATAATACAATAGAATTCTTGCCTAAACCTCACTGTGGAGTATTTATTTCTTTGTTTCTCTTAAATGTATTATATAATTACAGAATTTTAAGATACAATTGACAGATGGTATAACTGACTCAAGTTTCCTTATTCAACAGCCACAGATATTCTAAGTTTTATGTCTGTCACCATTTCCTTTACTTTAAGGGAAAATATTTACTTTTAGATCAGCCTAATAAACCAGAGACGAAACTTTTATTCTTAAAGACTTAGTAGCTGGGCATCTGTGCATAGCTGCACGGAGTCCTGCGGAACACGTGTGACCAGGGCGGCGGGTGAACAGGCGGTGCAGCGGCGGGTTAACGGCACAGACACTGAAAATAGACATAAAGCTTTATTAAAAGAGAGAGAGAGAGAGGGGGGGGGAGGGAGGGAGAGGGAGAGAGGGAGAGAGAGAGAGAGAAAGAGAGAGGGGGCACGTGTGCACACGCAAAAGGGGGCAGTGAAAAGAGAGAGAGGGAAGAGATTCAGGATGACTCCAAGAGACCAGAGGTCGCTGGGAGTGGGCGTGGAAAGGGGCGGGGACCAAAAGAATAACATTCCCGGGTATTTTTTACAATAAAAAGCAAAAAATTAGACATCGCAGTTTGAAGGAATTGGGGCGGCGAATTCTCAAGACTGCTTCCGGCTGATTGTGGGCATCGTCTTTGGGGGGGGGAGGACCCGAGAGAAGGCTGGGTGCAGGTCACATCCTGGCATAGCTGGTCTCTTTGCTTCTGACTGGTGTCTGTGGCATGGAAATGTCTGGTGTCTCTAAGGTATTGGCAGAACAAAGAGCAAAGTTAAATGAAGGAAAAAAAAAAATTTGGACCAGGGAATTGAGTGGGTATCTGACCTGTTTAAGATAGATTCCTTAATTTGGCTCTCTGGAACTCACAAGAACTCCTTGAATTTGTGAAAACAGAAGTTTTAAGAGATAAATTTGTTTTGAAATTTGTTTGGTGAGGTGACCTGGTAAAACCTCAACCTGGTAAAACCTCTCAGCTGTCAAACTGTCAGAGATCTTTGAGAAGGATAAGATTTTACTTGAGTTACCGATTAAAAATGACAGAGAACTTACTTGGTTGGCATCCAGAGCTACTCTTTTTAGGTCCTCCATGGTCGCTGAAGGTTGTGCTTGACCTTTTTTATTTAGCGCAGTCCTGCCAGGTTCCAGAAGACTCTGTGGGCTAAGAAATCTGTAGGAAGACAGGCCTACCTTGACCTAAGCAGCTAGGCTGTCAATTCCAGTGATTCTGTCCACGTCTGGAGGTCTTTGGATGAAAGGCAGTTTTGCCTAATGGTCAGCGCTCGGCAGTGATGGAGGAGAGTTATCTATGTTTCTTTCATTGGTTAATTAATAAAGAAAACTGCCTTGGCCCTTTAAGAGAACAGAAAATTAGGTAGGTGGAGTAGACAGAACAGAATTGTGGGAACAAGGAAGTAGAGTTAGAGAGACGCTTCAGGCAGTCGCGATAGTGAGTCTCCATGCTTCTCCTCTCCGAGATGGACGCAGGTTAAGATCTCTCCTGGTAAGCCACACCTCGTGGTGCTACACAGACTAAATATGGGTTAAGGAAGATGTGAGAATTAGCCAATAAGAGGCTGAAACTATGGGCCAGGCAGTGTTTAAAAGAATACAGTTTCCGTGTAGTTATTTTGGGTAAAGCTAGCCAGCGGCGGGTGGCGGGATGCAGCCCCGCCGCTTCACACTACAGATTGGCGCTCCAACGTGGTCACTAAATCCACTTAAAAACCTTGCCCGCTTGGTATCGGAAAGAAAGTACTCTGAGACCATGCCAATGGCTCACTGCTCCCTGCCTGCACCTGGGCAGATGGCGGAATCAGGCTTAGGCGAGCGGGACAGCGTTTGCGGATTCCTGCTGCCATAGAGAGAGAGGTGTTTTCAGACTGCGCAGTGCTCTGCATGTCAGATTTGGCTGTAACTTGGATGAAAAGAGTTTTTGTGCTGCACGCTCAGTCTCAGAGTTAAAGTGCTGAGTGCGGCTCCTACCTGGCGGCCCCAGAGCTAGTAGAAAATGGTACATCCTCCATTTTGAAATTGGAGAGAGGTGGAGCCAACATCCAGAGCAGCCCGCAGCTCTGCAGCTCAGAGCTGCAACCGATTCAGAGTCACAAGGCTCAGCTATGTTGGACTGGGCGTGGCAAGCTCACAGTACCTGTTTTTTGACCTAGGAATGTCACAGCTTAGAGTCTTAAGCGCTTAGCAATGTAAAGGCTCAAATCAAACAAGTTTCTCGACAGTAAAAAAATTACAGATTCACAATAGGACAGATTCAGACATAAAAGACTTTTAAATGAGTCACAGTGTTGGATGAATGTATGTAGGCTTGAGAGAGAGAGAAGAAAATATAAAAAATAAAGTTAATGCCTAAAAAAAGGCTAAAGTCTTTAAAGAGACAGAATAAAGTAAAGTGATAGAATGAAAATAAGCCACGTAAAAATGGAAAATTCACAGAGAGTCTGGATTATGTATTTTGTTGTGTTTTCTTTGATTTTTTTGACTGTAAAGGAGCTAAGTACAGAGAGACATTTCATTATATGGGCTGCCAGGCTAGACCAGAATGGACATCTTAACGGTATGACTTCAGGATTTGGATCTAAGAACATGATGCTTTGGAAAAGAGTTTCTTCTTTTGTTTTCACAGAGGACGAGACTCTGTGGATTGCTTCTATCCCAATATGGTATGATAGACCACGCCCTCCTGAAAGGTTGCTGTGAACATCTTCAAAAAATTACTTCACTCAACTGCCAACTGAGAGGAACCCAGCACACAGGTTACACCATGAAAGACCTAAATAACAGCGCCCCCATTCAGCAGGAAGCAGTTTGGAGAGAAAAAAACTGCGCCCATTTTCCCAAATATTGCTTATAAATGTTCTTTTACATTTAAAGGGGGAGATGATATAGATATGAATTTGCATTGGTATAGATTTTAAGGTCAATTTTGTTATATGTATATGTATTTCTGATCTTGATTAAGCTATTGTGATTGTAGTTCATTTTAAAAATTGTAATGTATAATTAGGAAATATAGGTTGTTAATGGATAATCATTGATAATAGTTAAGCTTATAGTCATGTTATTAGATTTTCTAGATATGTAGAGACATATTTCAGTTAGATAGACATTCTTCATATCTTTCAAAGACTGCAGAATATGGCATTTAGGGTTTTTCATGACAATGAGACACGTCTGCTCCTGGCAGCACCAATCTACTTCGAGAGGAAGATGGGCATCGAAGAGGCTACTTATGGAGTTTGTTAGCCATTTGGGCAAGAAACTGCTCTTGGCTGGACTGTTCCATAAACTGGACACAAGGAACCCACAGAAAGAGGACTGCTGAACTTGCCTAAAGGTGAGATGGTCTTTCGGGGTTCCTGATTCATGAAAGAGTCTGCGAGACATTCTGCAGGACACAGTAGAAAGTGACTGAACTGTCTTTGAAATTTCCTGCTTCATGGAAATGTCTGCTGGACACTATGGGCCTGAAGGCCGAAGATGGATGCCCCAACGGTACAGAGGAACTTTGGGTGACTGTCCAGGCAGCCAGTTGTCTCTGTCATTTCTAGAGTTTGAAAGTTGCATATGACTTGTTTACTTAGGTAATATTATATCCTTCTGGAGTCTTTGATGGAGTTGAAGAATAAATAGATAGTTATAGATTTCCTTAGTTATGATAAAAGATAAAATAGATTTAAATATTGTAACTGTAATACTTGCTTGATAACTGTTTTGTTATATGTAATTTTGCTATGTTAAAGTTGAAGCCTTTCTTTTTTGTTTAAACAGAAAAAGGGGAAATGATGGAGGAGAGTTATCTATGTTTCTTTCATTGGTTAATTAATAAAGAAAACTGCCTTGGCCCTTTAAGAGAACAGAAAATTAGGTAGGTGGAGTAGACAGAACAGAATTGTGGGAACAAGGAAGTAGAGTTGGGGAGACGCTTCAGGGAGTCGCGTGGTGAGTCTCCATGCTGCTGCTCTCCGAGATGGACACAGGTTAAGATCTCTCCTGGTAAGCCACAACTCGTGGTGCTACCCAGATTACTAAATATGGGTTAAAACAAGATGTGAGAATCAGCCAATAAGAGGCTACAGATAATGGGCCAGGCAGTGTTTTAAAAGAATACAGTTTCCGTGTAATTATTTCGGGTGTAAAGTTAGCCGGCAGCCGGGTGGCAGGACGCAGCCCCGCCGCTTCACACTACACGGCAGTTGAAGCAAACTGCAGGACGTTGTTCTGCGCGCGTCTTTCTTCTTGGTCAGCGCTCGGCAGTCGAAGCAAACTGCAGGATGTTGTTTCGTGCGCGTCTGTCTTCTTTGGAGGGAGCAGAGAGCTGCTGCTAGGAGCCAACCTGTCTCTTTTTGCTATGAAAAGTTTTTAATAATTAAATATTTAAATATCACATTCCCCAGATCTCTGAACAGTTGAGGGCTGGATTAAATATAGCTGCAGTATACTGGCTCTTAACAGGTAAGATCCAGACTTGTAAAAAGGCAGAAAGAAACTGCTGGCAATGGAAGGTTAATGTCAGAATTGACAATGGTAGAGAACAGCTTAAGGCATTTTTGTAAGAGACTTAAAAGTACATACCAGTTTAAAATATGAGATTTAGGATTTTGTAATCTGAAATGAGATGTAATGAACAATTATTATACATAGAGTGAACAGGAATTGAGCAACGTGGATGACTCTGATGGGCTCTATCAGAGACATACCATTTGCACAAAACACATGTAGCAGAGTTAACAGGAGAATTTTAGTGAAGACCTGGTGAAGAGGCAGGGTGAAATTGGGAGAGCTTGGTCACCTGACCTGGCTCTCAGCCAAGATGGCGACGAGTCACCTGATCCACCTGGCCCTCAGCCAAGATGGCGGCAGCCACATGTTGCCGGGGGAAAAAAGTTACAATTTTTGAGCTGTAAGGACTTTAAGTTTAATGAGAGGGACCTAAAGGCATGATCTGCTCTGTTGCTGAGCGGCCATGACATAACAGAAGCCACAGAGGGGAGGGACAAAAGGCTGAAACCAAAAAAGAAAAACTGCACCACGCCACGGCTAGAATTAAAGAAGCCGGCTGGAAGTTTAAAAGCCGGAGAGCCGGTTGCTATCCAGAGCCAAAATCGTGAAAACCCGCGGAAAGCACCCAGGCCTATATCAGAACGTCTTCTGAAAGAAATATAGGCGGGATGCAGAGCCGTGCGAACACCCGGGTCCCGTGACCTGAGTGCTATGACCTAGCTGGATTCTGGCGACCCAGAACCCAGAGAGGCCAGAGGGAGCCGCTCCGAGCAGCGGTTAACCAAGCGGCGGTTAACCGTTGAGAGAAGAAAAAAGTAAAGAAAAGAAGTGGAAGAAAAGATAAACCGAGGACCTGGTCCTCAGTCGAATGCGCGGTCAGATTGGTCCCCGGGACCAGTCCAATCCACAGGACTCTGGCAAAGGAAGCAACCCTGGGGGCCGGGAGGGGTGGGGGTGGGGGGGGGGAGGACACTTACCGAGTGAGCCGGGAAGCCGGTGGCGAGAGTGGAAAAGCAACCTGGTTCGGGAGTCACGTGGCACCAATTTTATTCTTAAAGACTTAGTAGCTGGGCATCTGCGCATAGCTGCACGGAGTCCTGCGGAACACGTGTGACCAGGGCGGCAGGTGAACAGGCGGTGCAGCGGCGGGTTAACGGCACAGACACAGAAAATAGACATAAAGCTTTATTAAAAGAAAGAAAGAGAGAGAGAGAGAGGGAGGGAGGGAGGGGGAGAGAGGGAGAGGGGGGGGGGCGTGTGCACACGCAAAAGGGGGGCAGTGAAAAGAGAGAGAGGGAAGAGATTCAGGATGACTCCAAGAGACCAGAGGTCGCTGGGAGTGGGAGTGGAAAGGGGCGGGGACCAAAAGAATAACAGAAACTCCTTGCCATTTTATGCTTTTATTTTATTTAAATTATGATATACCTCAAAGCATCAGGAAACTAGAACAGTCATTTCTTTTGGACATGAGATTAGTGAAATAATCTTTACTAAATTTGGGGTAGAATATATGAGTGTTCTTTGAATTATTTTTTGAATTTTATGTATTACTTACTAAGATGCTCATATTTTGATCCACTTGTGAAAATGTCTCTGCGAACTGAGATAAGATAGTTAAGTAATGGAATTCTAAGGAAATAAAACACCCAGATCTGCAATACAGACTGACCAGCCTGTATCTCTGCAAGACACAGTTGAGGGTGGGAGAAGAATCTCTGACCAACATAACTCAAATGTAAGAGGACAGGGCCATGCCTCCTTTGTTTACACAAAGAGCTGAAACCAGACAGTTTCTAATGTTCCTGCCATCAGCCGAGACAAACTGTTTACATCAAAGTTCTAAAGCAATTGGAAGCTCATTTTACAATCAACAGGTTCATCTAGTGTCCAAATCTGGAATACTTATGGTCTTAGGGAAAAGACAAGGAGATGAAGGTTTATTTTTAACAGCAAATTGTCATGACTCATGTGCTTTATATTTAATTAATATTCCCCGACTGTGGCAATTTCACAAGAATTCTTCACTGTATTCTTAGTAGTAATTAATGTAAGGAAAACAACACATCATTGATAACACCCATGTATTATATTTTGTTCATTGTAAAAAGGTATGTGAGATATTTTATGTTGGTATTTATGAAATACACACCCACTTCAGTTACTTGATTCTATAATTATACAGTGAATGTAGGCCCATATTTTGGGATGGCACAAGAGCCATAGGTCCAGTCTGAGGTGGTCACATAGCTTTGCAGACAAGCTGTCTCAGCCTAACAATCACCTGGATGTGCTGCTCCTATTTTCTTTTGTTATTAATGTAGATCACCTGAGGAGAGGTGTTGGCTGAAGCTGATCGGGATGTTTGGTGCTCCTTCCTTTCTTAATTTGGAGGATGTCTTATAGAGATGCTAATTCATGGCCTACCTGACAGCTAGCATACCAGCAAACAGGTGGATGCGGACGTGACAAGAGGCCATTCATCTGGTTACCTAGGAGACAGCCTAATGCATTTTCCCGCTCAATTGAGGGGATGATATAAAAACTGTTTGGAGAATAAACATCAGATCTTGCCCTTCAAGGATGATCGTGTGAGCTGTGTCTGATTACTCCTCGCGGCTCCGTTCCAGTATAATTAGGGAAAATAGTTATCTATGTCGGAGCCCACACGGGCCTCGACAACTGAACTCTTGAAATTTAAGCTAAAGAATTTTGAAAGCCACTCAGGGAATTGTAGAAACCATAGAATTGTGAACATAACAACTCAAAGATGAATAATTAACATGTCGTCTCTGGTCACATAGAGAGTAAGAATGTAATAGAAGAAATGGCTTACATATTCAGAGATTTGCCACAACACTAGGACAGCACCAGTGTGTCAGGGATGTTAAGCTTTTTTGATTACATGCTAGGTATGTTGAACTACATAGTCATATTGAAAGACTCTTAAAACTCCACTTCACAGTACTTAAGTAGAGGAAAAATAGGATACTTTGAAATAACACAAAAATTATTTTCTGTATAGTCACATATATGAAGCCTCCAGCTTTCTTTATTCTCTACCACATGATGTTTTGGAATATTGTCTCAAAGAAAATGGCATAGAAAATGGAGAATCTCTGATTTCTGTTGATTTTTTTTTCAGGGAAGAATTTTAAATTTTTTTTTTAAAAATATTCTCTTCATTTGCAAAAGAATTAAATGACCTCAGGTTAGCAAAAGTAAAAGCCATATTGAAAATGTCATTGATGAAACTAAAAACAAACAGACAAGGAAATACAAACGAAATCCATTCCCAATGGCTGACTAATTTGGAAACAGATGGCCTAATTAGAGACTGAAAGAACAAGAGAAAACAAGTGCCAAAAGGGAAATAAGATGCTTTACCTCTGGGTTGAAAAAAGAAGAAGAAGGAAAAGATTGTATTATAAAATAACAACTACTGCTTTGAAGGTTTTTGAGAGTCACCTCAAGGAAATCTGGATAGTCTGAACAGAGATATGTAAATCACAGGGGACATTTTCTTGTTCCACAGATCTGTGAAGAACTTGGAACTGTGGGTACAGGAGCTCTCTTGCCACTAGTTTTTAAATTCTTTCTTTGAAAAACTGGGCTGATAATTTTCAAAGGTCATGTTCAAAAGAAGCATAACCTGTGAGCCCCTAAATGACTATGAAATCAAAGGCTCATGAAATGTCCATATTATCTTCACAGGATAATAATGCTGTTTAAAGACTGACAGGTGACAAAGGAAAAAGTAAAATAAAGCCAAAATTTCTTTTGTTAGCAGATAGGAACTAGATACTAGATAGATAGGAATCAGAAGTCAGTGAATTTTGACTGTATCATCAGATAGTCAAATGTGTGTTTGCTAGGAACTCCTATCATGGAGAACTGTTATCTGAATATATAAGGAACTAAAGTCATAAAAATATAGCATAGCCGGGCGGTGGTGGCACACGCCTTTAATCCCAGCACTCGGGAGGCAGAGGCAGGCGGATCTCTGTGAGTTCGAGGCCAGCCTGGTCTACAAGAACTAGTTCCAGGACAGGCTTTAAAAAAGCTACAGAGAAACCCTGTCTCGAAAAACCAAAAAAAGAAAAAAGAAAAAAATATAGCATAAAGGCTTTAATAAATTTTGCTTACTTTTATTACGTTACCACAAAGTATTTATATTTTGTATAATACATATTCAAGATGCCTCAATGAATGAATGAATGAACATAATAAAAATCCATTGTAATGAAATATTAACCTGTAAGTCTCACCAATCCCTGAGCTCCACTTTATATCAGAATCTTTATAAATAATTAAGGATATTATTATAATGTATAATTGGGTGATGTCTCAGTAAACAAAGTGCAATTTTTTTGAAAAAGCTGTTGTTAGGTCGACAAGAAATACTGTACATAAAGCACATATCGCACAAGTGCAAATATGGACATTTGGATTCCAACCATCTTTGTCAAAACTGGGCATGTTTGGTACCTACATTTAATTCCAGAACTTGGGAGGTGGAGCCAAGGAATCCCTGAGGAAAGATGTTTGGCTAGAGTAACTAGAACTGAGAACTCTGAGTTCAACTACAGACACTACTATAAATGAAGTAGGGAATTATCAAGGAAGATATATACATTAACTTTGGGTCTCTACAAACACATGGGTAAGACCCTCATCCCTTATTCTCAAAGGAATGAGGAGGAATTTCCTGGCAGGGTGTTTTAAAATAAAAAAAAAAAAAAATCAGACTAGCTTCATGTTCCCAGTAAAGATATTGCTCCCCCCACCCCTGTCACTTGGGAAATTCCAAAGAACAAGGATGCCCTGCCACCTGGCAGAGACTGATAAAGATGGGACCAGGTCATCTTGATCTGAAGACACAGAACAAGCTGACATAACAGGATGGGATAGAGCAAAGACCTTGCACCCATGCCAAACCCCCCTGACTGTCCTGAAGGTAGTTTTTACCTTCAGAAACCTAACCCTGCAGAGGGACTATTAACCTACCTCGCTAGAACTTGTGAGTGCTGGTGATGAGTTCCACGCTAGCTAGCTCATGTTACTCTTACAATAACAATAAACCCTGCTTGTTGTAGTCTGAACTTCTCTGGTTTCTGGTGGTCTCTCTGGGGATCATAATCTGGACACAACCACATGTATGTCCAAACCCACTTGAACACACACACACACACACACATAAACAAAATAATCCTGGTATAGTGGCTTACTTGAAAGTTGGAACATGAGGCTGGTTGGGAGGTCATTAGCTTATTGGATGAGCATCTGGCCAGGAAGAGCCACTGTCTCATACAAGAATGTGGATGGCACATGAGGAATAACAGCCAAGATTGATCTCTGGCCTCCACATGCATGAACACACACACACACACACACACACACACACACACACACACACACACTTTAATGGAGGAAAATAAAACAAAATCTTTGGTCTAAACTAAATATCTGTTACATATTTGAAAAATGAAAAAAGATGAAAGAACACAGATATGAACAATTAGAATAAAAATGGGCACAGTCAGTTCATGTCAAATTTGCCTTGGAAGTTATGAAACCATCATCACTCAGCATTGTTCCAGGCTTGCAATATGTTCTGCTTCATAGGTAAAATCTGGAGCTCCAGGATAATTAGTTGATGGTTATTTCCTCTTTCGTTTGTCCCTCTGAAGAGTATTTGTTTAGAAATAGGGTTGTATTTTGGTTTTCTTTTTGTAAAACTACCTGGTAGTAACAAATGGTTACTTAGAAAACAGTATATAATACTATATCATTGTTTGAAAGAAATGGGTCTGCAGGTTAATAGCTCAACACACAGCTGCTCGCAGCCTGTTAAACATTAAGTGACTCAAATCTTGTCTCTGGATTACAAAGAGACAAAACATTCCACTTCTTTTCTTTTTCTTGTTGTCTTTACACACATGCCTCAAAATAGCCTTCTTTTCAGGCAAAACCATTATAATGGAAGGTTTCTGTTGCTTTCCATGTACATACCACAGTTACAGAAGAGGCTCACATAATCAAAGTTAGGTTTTTCGAGACAGATCAAAAGAGATGCTGAAGTGGAGAGCAGGTGTGTCAGCCTTCTTAGAGGATCTGAGAGTACAATTAACCACCAAATGAGGCTTTGTGAAGCCAGACTTCCCGAGCAGAGGAGCACAACAAAAGCCACCTAGAAACAAGGTGGCTAAGGGCTGCCTCTGAAAGGAGTGGGTGCATGGGCATCTGCTCCTGATCTTGAACTTTGGGAAGAAAGAGAGATTCAATGGACACAACAGAGTCAAAACAATTATGCTAATATGGGAAACTCCAGGAGGAGAGACAAGATCAGAAGGCTTCACAAAGGCACTTGTACTGGTGAAGATTCTCTTTTATCCTTTCCAGCAGCCTCAACACAGTGCTTGAAAAAGAAAAGGGAAAGCTAAATGGCAGCAGAAGCAACTCAAGCAAAGCCAAAGAGCACCACCCACCACTGCTAATACTTGGCATTCTTACTGCAGATCTGAAAACTACTTCAGTAGCAGACAGTTAATAAGAAAATCCCTTAGTGTTGTCAATAACCAGCAGCACGAATGTTTGAAAAAATAGTTTTATTTACCCTCTGAGCCTCTAATCTAGTATTATTAAGACCCCCAACATTAATAAGAGCAATTGTAGTAGTCAAAATATTTGAAAAGAAAACGTTTCCCATGAGAGCCTTTATGAGAATCTGTGAGGAGATGGTAATCATGGGGCACACATGTGTCTGTGATTGTGACCGTGGCCATCACGGCACCATAGTAACAATCTCTCCATGAGTGACGTATTAACTCATTCCTTTTAATACTTTCCACACACAAGATTAATAAAGATGACATGTTTTTCAAGAGAGTTACACACACACACACACACACACACACACACACACACACTACATACTCACACATAAATGGGAAATTTAACAAAAGACAAGAAACAGATTTTGTTACATTGCTAGTGGAATAAAATGTAAAAGAATATGGAAGAAAAATATTTCTCCTCAAGAAAACACCTTCTTATATCAGATAATAAACAATATTTGACTAAATCCATGACACAATTACGTGTCATTGTATAACTTCTCCAGTTAGATTCCCAGAGTTTGTTAAGAATATGATAGCTGAATATCCAGGGAAATTTCATTCTTAGAAGCAGTTTTCTTATTACTAAGAAGCACATTGAACAAACATGATCATATTTAATAAGACATGAATGATACTTAGTATGATGCTAACTATTGCTATCATTTTTTTGTTAACTTGTCACTTTTAGCTTACTATTATCACTGCCATTATTTGTACTGGGATGTGTTTGATAAGCAAGGAAAAGGTTAGTTACAAATCAACTCTAACTTTGTAGCTTTTTATATGGTAACACATGTATCAAAATGACTCTAAGTGTTTCCACATACTACAATTTGTTAGAGATTATATATGTGTATATTACTTAATGTACATATGTACATATATACTACATATACTATATAAATTTCTGAGTATTAATTACATATAAATTGCTGTAAAAATATTTGCCAAAAACAAAGAAATTATTTTGCATTGGCTTCAGTCCTTAATAGTTGGTAGGTATGGCATAACAACTTAGTTCCTGTTGGCAGGAGCCTATGTTAGCAGCTACTTACATCAATATGGATTAAAACAAACTAGAGGCTTTGAAAAGCCTTCAGCTTTATCCTCCCCCTTTTCCTACTTTCTGTAGCAAGGCACCATCTTTTATAAAGACTATATCTCCCCCCCAATGCTGCAACCACCTCAGAACAAGTGTTCTGTGCATGAGCTTGGGTGGTGATTATTTGACTTTTCCTGGGGAGACATGAAAAAGAAGTGTATTCATCACAGAGAGGGCACAACGGACAGCAAAGAAGAGATTCTACCTAAACTGAGATCAGTGAACCACTGCCTTTATTTGGGTTTTATAGGAACATTGGTGAGAGGTAACATGGCAGAGTGTTAGAGACACATAGGCAGCTTCAGATCCACTTGGCAAGAGTGACAGCTCATGAAGAAGTACATCACGGATAGTTCCTGAACAAATTATAGAGGTTTCAGCTGTTCAATCCCCCAGTGCAGTCCCATTAAATTTTTACTGAATTGTAATTGCATGTGGTCAGGTCTCTTAGAATCTTTAATATATACTGGTTCTCGAATCAGTGTAAGTTAAGAGGAGGAAGATTTCTTATTCAGGAACTAGAGATGAGAGATGAGCAAAAGGCTTTTCATGCTCTTTAATCTTTAAAGGATATAGCAGGAAATAACCAAAAAAAAAAAAAAAAAAAAAAAAAACTCTATCGAATGACACAAAGAGAAGAAAAGACATAATCATTTTAGGTCTGTTGATGGAGTTTCTTTATAACAACCCCTGAATCAGTTTTTTTTTTTTTTTTTCAAAAGATTACCTAGTGCAGGACGTATTTGTCCTGGCATTGTATGGAGTCTCAAATATAAAGTATCTTGACAATGTGAAAATCACATCTACTCTCTTTGAATTTGTTGATTTTTTAAAAAAATTAAAGTGAGATAAATATCCTATATTAATTACAACTAGTGTATTTTTGCAGTGCGTTTTCCAACTTTCATAATCACATTATTTATAGATCAACTTTTTCTCTACCATTTGCTACATGAATAATCACAGGCAAACAATTTCTTTTTCTTTATTTTAATATATCAGCCAAAAATAATAATAATGGAATTTGCTTTAAAGATATTTATTATATATTACACAAGAAAGGTACTGGTTGGTGCACAGTTAGCTATGTATGAGGGTTTTTTTCATTTTCTTGGGTAGGGCATCTGAAAATATTTTCTGTCAGTTTTTTGATCAGTAACAGTACAATAATTTGTGTGTAGATTTATAGTTATACCCAGAGTCTAGATCCCCAAATACCACCAGGAGACCCGATCTGATGCAAGAGCAAAGAGTCTTTTAATTGTGAGTTTGAACCCAGGTCTCTCATGTGTTCAATGAAGTGGTGGAGTAGGAAAGACCGCTAAGTAGCAGTGGGCAGGGAGGGTACTTATTGCGGGTAATGAAAGAGGGTGTCGAGGGGGGCTACAAATTGAATATGAACAGATTCAGAATTGATGTACCGCTGAACTAGGGGTACTGTCTTTGGTTAATTGGTTAATGGCAGCTGTAGGGAAGTCACTATCTCTTGGGTGGTTACTGTGGTTTTTACATTCCATCCTTATCTGTAAAGCACATCAAAAGCTAGCCTTTAGCTTGTTCTTTACCATATTGGGGATATCTTCTTGTTCTTTGTGGCTTTTTTTTCCACCAAGGTAGGGCAAGATCAGCCAAGGTCAGGGGCACAGCACATTCTGCTGATTCAGGGACCTACCTCCTGTAGGATCTTTCCTGCAGCCTGTCATGGCTGCAGAATTGTCAATGTGAGGTTCTGGGTGAGGGCCTTGGTCCTTCATTTATTAGGATAGATAAAATTCATCTTCATGGATTATAATTACATTTATGAAATATAACACATAATAAATATATATTTGGTTATATTCCTTTTTAGGGAGCTAATTAATCTGACCTTCTCTACAATAAAATAAAGTCACATTAAAAAAGTACTGTATTACTGGAACTTCTGAACATACACATAAATATAATTTTGTAAGTCTTCTCAGTCATAGGAGAAATGAATACATTTGTTATGGCCCCATGAGCACAGTATGTAGCACTGTGACTTTTCCTTGGCATATGGAACAAAATCTGGTTACTATAGATTGGATAACAATGACAAAGGAAAGCAGAATATCTACCAAACCCCACAGTGTTTAAGCAATGAGTTCTTGTTACTTAGGGACCTAAGAGTGTATTAGTTACTTTCTTGTTTCTGTCATAAAAACTACAACCAAAGGTAATATAAGGAAAAGAGAGAAAGTTGGACATGCAGTCCCTCCTGGCCAAGCAACAGAACAGCAAGCAGTAGGCAAGGCAGAAGAAACAGGAAGCTGAGAGATAACATATTCAAAGACAAACAGGAAGCAGTAAGCAAATTGAAAGTAGGGTGAGGTTATTAACCCTCAATGCCAGCTTCCGGTTACATACTATTTCAGGGTCCAGCCTTCTGTAGGGGTTCAACCTCGATGGATTCACACGTTCCAGAGTAGGGGCATGTAGGTTAGAAATATTAAGCAGGTAAAAGAGAGAAACAAAAGAAATAGAGACAGAGAATAGAGCTGAGAAGGCAATACAATGAATACTTTGCCTGTATTTATTTTCCATATATTCAATATACCCAATCCAAAAAGGAAGGGAAGAATGCAAAAGACTGCTTTGTGCTGATACAAAGAACAAACAGGGAAGTTACTTCTTCAATACCTGAAACATTAAATAACTGTATTCTGAGTTAAGTATTTTGTTGTTTAGGCAGGACATGCAGTGTCCACACCCTAGAACAAACATCCTGTAGGCAGCCATACTCTGTGTCAAATATCCTGTCATAACCTTTAACACGGAAGAATAGACCTAAACCTTTGACCTTTGGTCAAGGTGGAATGAATCCACATCCATGGGTCCTGACAATACTAACAACAGGAAAGCTAAACCAAAACAACCTAAACAGAATGAACTGGGAACAGAATATTTAAAAACATATGTCTATGGGAGCAATTCTCTCCTAAACAACCACAAAGGGATACTTATAGAGGGAGCATGGTAGACACAAGGGGCTTTTCCCCCCTCATCTAAATGTACACTCCATCACTGGCAAAGTCTTATGAAAATTGCATGCTCAAACTGTCTGTGTGACAGGACTGAGATAATCTCATCTCCCCAGCAGTTGCTTACTGCTTCTATAACCTTGAGCATAGACTTTTCTTTTCTTAAATTGCAGCTTTCCAGAAGAACAACTATCATATGTACTCACACATAAGTAGTTTTAAAACATAAGCAAAGAAAACCAGCCTACAAATCACAACCCCAGAGAACCTAGACAACAATGAGGACCCTAAGAGAGATATACATGGAACTAATCTCCATGGGAAGTAGAAAAAAAAAAAAAAAAACAAGATCTTCTGAGTAAATTACCATGTGATTTCCTTACACAAATGACATTTCAAGAAAACTAAAGAGAATTTGGGTGAGTATGTTGACTTGCTTCCTTGAAACTTAACTTCTTAAACATTGATGCCTGATACATCTTTAGTCTGAGTCTGAATGTGAGAGAAAGAGCCAGGTAAATTGACCTACGAATGCATAGCTGAGTAATAAGTTATTTGCCAATGACTGTATGTGCAACAATAGTTAACACTTTTATATCATTGATAGCATCCATAACTTGTTCTGCCAAGTGAACTGTTTGCATGCTTTATTTAATGAAGGCACTTTCCTATCTGAAGTCAATACTTCAGATCAGTTTCCTCCCATAATTTTTTCCTCACACATCCTAAAATAAAGCCAAATTTCTAGTTTTTAAAATGTATTTTTGGGTCCAGATAGAGTTTATAAGTAAGTGTCAAATTTTGTGAATTTAAATGGATTCCTTACCTTATGTTTTATTGTGTACTAAGATAGTAATATAACCACTTAATGACACAACATTCAAATTGTCAGAAATATTCAAAATACTATATTTTTCTTATAAAGTAAATGGACGTAACTTCAAATTTTTGGTGTTTATATTACAGTGTTCAATGATATTCATTTATTATTTTATTTAAATAATGGTTTAGATTTACAAAGCTAAGCCACTTTTATGTCTTAAAAGTTGGTAGCAAAAGGAGAACATTAAACATTTAATTATCTTATTCAGGATGAGATGTTCACACAGTTACATATGGCCACTTTTTAAATTTTTTTCAGCATGTTATTGTTCCTTTGACATGCTGTACTTCAACTTAAAACATTTTAAATTAATAAATATAGAAGTGGCAAATAAGAGTAATAAAATGCTAAAGTTGACATTAAACACATAACTTTAAACATTTGATAGTTATCCTCATTTACTGAAAATAAATGTAAGAATTACATTTGCAGCCGGGTGGCGGTGGTGCACGCCTTTAATCCCAGCACTCGGGAGGCAGAGGCAGGCGGATCTCTGTGAGTTCAAGACCAGCCTGGTCTACAAGAGCTAGTTCCAGGACAGGCTCCAAAGCTACAGAGAAACCCTGTCTCGAAAAACCAAAAAAAAAAAAAAAAAAAATTACATTTGCAATGCTGAAGCACATGTGCAGCATCATGATATAGGCTCAATAGAAAAATTATTATGTATTATCAAATCAATTTGTTAAAATTGTTTTTGGATATTATAAATTCTATTCGTTAAATATTTAAAATTTATGAAATGATGAATTTACCAATAGCAAACATTTATTACAATTATCACTAAATTTAAATTAAAATCATACGTGTTATTAAATCAATTGTAGCACTATTTCTAATTGGTCTTAATAATAAAAATCCAGAGTCAGATATTAATGGGTGAAAGATGAAATATTAGATAAGCAGAGCAGTCACCCATTAGTTCTTATATTTGTGAAATCCTCAGAATGAATGGGGTATTCTGTCTCTACAAGTCCTCAGACTGAATGCCATCTCTCCTCAAACTGAATTCTGACGGCCTGTCTCCTCCAGTCTTATATTCCTCTCTCTGTCCAGCCATATCACCTCCCATCTCTACCTTCCAAGTGGTGGAACTAAAGGTGTGAGCCACCACTTGAGAAAAGTTTGGCTTTGTTTCTCTTTCAGACCGATACAAACTTGTGTAGCCCAGGATGGTGTTGAACTCGGAGATCCATCTGCCTCTGTCTCCCGGGTACTGGGATTAAAGGTGTGTGCCACCACTGTCTGACCGCTATGACTAACTTGTGTGGCTAGCTCTGCACTCTGATCTTCAGGTAAGTTTTATTTGTTAAATCACAAACAAAACTATTTTTTTTTTCAGAAACTCAAGTGATACAGGCCAAGTGAACTGTTAAATGTGTCCACTGAAATAGTCAACAATATTTATATCATCTGCTTATCAACTATGTGTATGAAAATATACTGAACATGGGTTTATATCATATGAACATGTGTATTTTTTACTTTAGTTTTTGCATTTTATATTTTAATGTTGTACTTCTTTTTCCATAATAATATATCGTATTTTTGTTGATATTAATCTACCCAAAGTGCAATTGGTAGCTATAATAAATGTATTTTTGAAAGCTTATCTCTGGGGTTAATTGTATGATGCACTGTGGCAAAAGAAGAACTACTTAGATGGTGCTAAAGGGCAATTTATGATACTTGGTGAGTCCTTATCATGCTAGAACTCATGCCTGACGTCAGTTAGCAGGACTGCCACAGCCACTGTCCAGTTCCCATTTTTCTAATGAGTAATGTATTCTTTCTCTCCCAGTTCATGAATAACCAGTCAAAATTCACTCAAAATATGATTTTTATTCATTTGTTTAAAATTACATAGTGGTCATCTGTGAAGGAGAAGATCCCATTATTACTCTTCACAAAGTACTAATACATTTTCACAATAGAGTATTAATCAAGTCTTAAAAGTGACATCATTAAATTTGTAGGCAAATGGATGAAACTAGAAAGAAACCATCCTGAGTGAAGTAACTCAGAAAAGGAAAAATAAATATGACATGTATTTGTTTATATCTGGAAATAGTCATTAAATAAATGGTAACCAAGCTACAAATCATAGACCTAGAGAGGTTAGTCATAGAGAGAGGGTCTAGGGGAATAGATGGAGCTTCCTGGTAGGGTAAATAGAACAAATTTTATGGGTGGACCAGAGCAAGGGTAGGGCTGGTATGAGACCAGTAGGTATCAGTTGAGAAGAGGGAGGGCAGATGAGATTGAGGGAGGCAAAGAGAGAGAGAGACAGCTAGAATTGACAGGAAATTGAGGGGAAGAAAATAATTAAAATATAATACTGAGAGCTGCAGCGCACCGCGGCTCCGGTCTGCGTTCTATGCACTAGACCCCAGTTCGTGAGCTTCGGGCAAGGGGCTGGAGGTTGAGAATACACACGCAGAGACAGACCGACATGCAGACCTTTAAACACTGATACCAAAAGCCCCTCTTTAATAGCACCATGGAGGCTTAAATACACAGCAATCAATGGCCAACAGGTGAAAATCCCATCCTCTGATCCTCTAAGCTAAGCACAGCTTTTAGTAACTTCAATTAGAAGGTTCTAGCAGGGAAGAGCAGCTGAAGGCCAGGACCCATTCGTCCCAACAGAGAGCCATTGTTTTTTAATCAAATGATCTAGATTCAAGTGAGGGCAGCAGAGAATAATAACTGAGAGAAGATGAAAAAGTGGAGTGGATTGCATACTTAAACAGCAGCTAGGATGAAATGGAAAGTTACAGAATTCAAGCTTTAGGGATGGGTCTTAGTATTCAACGTAATATAAAGGCTAATAATTCAGGGCTCATCCTAAGAAGGAAAAACAAAGAGGGATGGAATAATAAGATCTCCACATTCATAAAAATGATCCAACTCAGATCATTGCTTTATCCCTTAAAAATAAATGGAAAAAGTACTATGCAAAGCATAAATTTTAAGTGTAAAATATGCCAGACAAAAATTCAGTTGGCATCAAATATAATGATTATGAATCCTGCACTTTTAAAAGAATGAGGTGGGTGCTTGGCACTTTTAAGAGTCAGGATATGAATAATAATAGTATTGATCATAAATGAAAAACCTATATCTTCCAAATGTTCTGATTAGGAGAAATAACCTCTAAACTCATAGTAAAAATTAAGATCTGTAATTCCCACTACTAATCTATTAATTTAACAATCCTGAAAGCAAATATATATATGATGGAAAATTCCTATATTACTCAAACCACTCTAGAGAGACAGAATTTATAATGTATATGTTTATTTTAATGTTGAGGAGATATATCATAAGGGTTAGTGCACACAGAATCCTGGTGTTTGAATATAGGGCCTCAAACATCTAGGTAAGTGCTCTAGCATTGTGTTATAGGCCTGTGGTTGTTTGAAAGAAAATGGCCCCCAAAGGGAGTGGCACTATTAGGAGGTGTGGGCTTGTTAGAGGAAAACCCTAAGACAATGGTCTTGAACTTTTAACCTAATTTTTGTGCTTTTGTTTTTAAAATGGGACCTTTGCTGTAATAGAGTAAACTCGACCACGTAGTCTTTGAATCTGCAGTCCTGTCTCAACACCTTAAATAACAGAGATTATAAAACTATATCATCAATACAATATTTAAACTGTCTCACTTAGGGTTTCTATTTCTGAGAAGAGACACCATGACCCCAGAAACTCTTACAAAGGAAGGCATTTAATTGGTGTGACTCTCTTACAATTCAAAGGTTTAGCCCAATCTTATCATGATGAAAGGCATGGCAGCTCGCAAGCAGACATGGTGCTAGAGAAGTAGCTGAGAGTCTTTCATCTTGTAGGCAACAGGAAGATATTGGGAAGTATCTTAAAACTGTGTAAGACCTCAAAGCTCACCTCCAGAGTGAAATATTTCTTCCATTGAGACCACACACACCCCAACAAGGTCATACCTCTTAATAGTAACACTCACTTTTGGGACCATTTTCTTTCATACTACCACACAAGCCATCCATAATATGCAAATTTTGTATATATATACATATATATATATATAATACAATATGCTAGAAAGTCATTTATAAGATGGAAAGTATATACCTATATACTTATACATAAGCATATGTATACATTATATGCATACATATATAATACATAGTAGCTATATATGAAACAGAATGATTAACACCATAATCACCCAGACAGAACATGTGTACAAAAAACTCTATATCAAATGGAGTATGTACTGAGTTTTGTGTAGATAGGAGCTATCTCTACAGTTAGTTGCAATGTAAGCTATATCATTGGTATTAAATCCATATTATGAATTACTAAACAATTCTCAGTGAATTTTAATGCTGAAATAATAAAAACATCTTTTTCAATCTAATAAGAATAAATAATAACAACTAAAATATGTGGAACTTAGCCAAGCTGTACATAACTTAAAAATGGGTCAAAGGAGTTTACACATGCTATATGAATAACTCAACAATGAAATAGAACTATACAATATCCACAAGAAATAATACACATTGTAGAATGGATAAACAATATAGTAGATAGAAAAACATATCTTCATGTATAAATATAGTTATATAAACTCATTTAGCAATAAAGGAAATTGGAATTAAATATTCATGTTTATCACAACTAGGAGACATCTCAGATATATTATGGTAGATTAAGGGAGTTAGACATGAAAAGCTGTGATTTATTTATGTGAAATATCAATAACAGACATATCCATGTAGATTGGTGGTTGACTCCAGTTTTGGCATAAGAGGCATTAGTCATCATTTCCAATAATTTTGGAGTTTCCTTTGGATACTATCAGAGAGTATTTGAAACATTTTATAATGGTGGTGTTGTATGACATCGTGAGTTTACTGATGGTAAGAAGAATATTAAAATAATTCATTTTATTATGTTGCCATATTTAAAAATGAGTAAAGTTGTATATTTTGGCACATTTATATACTTATTTCTTTTTTTCTGAGACAGAGTCTTACTATGAATGTATAATGATGTTGGGCTCATACTTCTGCCTCCACTTAGAGAGCTAGAATTACAGGTGTACTACTTAGCTTTAATAGTCAACTTGACACAGCCTGGAAACTTCTGAGAAAGGTATTTCATTTGAGGAATTCTTTAGGTCAAATTGGTCTGTGGCACTTTATGGGGAGTTGTCACGACTGTCAACTGATGTGGGAAGGTCCAGCCCATTGTGGGTGGTACAATTCCATGCTCAAGTTGGTCAAGGCCTTTATAAAGAATGAACTAAGCACAAGTCCAGGCAGGTTAACAAGCATCATTTATTATTTCTGCTTCACATTCATTCTTGAATTACCTGCTTGTCTTCCCTCAGCAATGAATAACAACATGGCAGGTTGTAAACAAATCAAAAAAGGCATGCATTAAGACTTCTGACAATTTTTGAAAACACTAAACTAGTTTTTTCTGTGTCAGTTTCTTTCCACAATCCATTGTTTCTACCCAGGAAACAACTGAACCATTTATTAACTTCTTTTTCTAGCTTGTGGCGTTTCTTTCTGAATACTTTGAATTCTTTCTTGAGTCCATTATTCTTTTCTATATCACCACAACTTCTGACTTAACTATCCTGACTCTGCTGCTTCTCTGTGTTTGTGGTGACAAGCCAGAAAATCTGTGTTCAAATTTTCTTCTGAATTGTACACTAGAAAACCTAAGACAAATTGTTTCATTTGCTTGAATCTGATTTATTGCTACTGTTATATTTGTTATTACTTAAGCGAAAAGTTCCCTAAGGCTTTTATTCATAATCAAATTTAAATACGTAGATTTTGATCATTAAAACTCCATATGATGAATAAAAATGAAACTGCCATTAATAAAATACTGATTATTATGATTCATTAATTCATTCAATAAATCCTCTATATGGATATTATTCTCTGCCCCTGTGATATAAGTATGATTAAATATTCTCTTTAGTTCATTTTTTTTTCTTAGAGTCACAAACCTTACGATGATTGTGATGATTATTTTGGAAGTAGAACTACACCAAAACAGATGAAGCCAATTATATGAATTTTACATATTTTTATTTAAAGAGACAGCATTCCCAGAGTTGATACAAAGCACATTTATAACTATATCCACAAGTTTTGTTCCAAGAAGATGACCAATGTACATAGAATAGTTGAAAGTCTGTTGTTTTTCTTTCATTACAATAAAAGCTTTTTTTCGTCAGGTAATCCAATTTTTAATCTCAATCTAAGCTCTAATCTCAGTCACTCCGTGGATAGGAGGTTCTCTTCATAAAATTCTGCTATTTTCCAAAATTTTACTTTGGAAGTGTTTGGTATTTTGTGGCTTTGACAATTTTAAAGTGAGTATTTCAATTATACATATGTTAAACCATTGAAACCTCTTCTATAGTACCAGGTTACTCCCTTATTATTTATGTTTTCTGTCCTTTTTTTTTTCTTTTCGCAACTAAATTTAGCAAATCTATATTGACATATCTTCAGACTTACTGTTTCTTGTCTTAGCTGTGCCTAGCTTATCAGAATCATTCTACATTTTTGGTACACTTTTGCACCCAAAACTTCCCTTCAAAATCTAGTGTTCAGATCTAAACTCATAAACATGTCACCTTGTTTCCTGATTCTGTTATCATCTTTAATGTATTACACACCATCACATCATCCGACCAACATTTGTGAGGTTTCTAAATCTAGTTTTGATGTTTACTGTGTCTCCTGAATTTTTCTCTTTTCCTTTGTATCTGTTTCTTGTTATGATTTAATTGTTTTTAAACTGTTCATGATATATCAGGTAATGTGAATTGAGATGAGGGTCTTTGTACTTTTAGAAAAGTCTGGCTCTAGTTGATTTGTGTTTCATATATGCTGTAGGTATTTTTTTGAAATACTTCTAATTCTTTACCTCTCTTTGGCTATCACATTTCTAACTAGAGCTGATGACTTTATAAATTATTGTCCTTAATGTACTTTGATTAACAATTATTGGGTGATAATGTAAAAGGGATGCAATATAACTAACATTAATATCACACTGGATAGCAGGACCAAATATGCAGTAGTCAGTTAAATGATACCTTCTTTACATATAAAACTGTGTAATCAGTAATGTTTGAAGTGGATTTAGATTATTTGAAAGTGGCAAACACAGACACTTGTTGCAGCCTGAGGATGCAGGCTCCCAGGACTGCACCTAGGGTTGCATTAAGGAAACCAAAGTACCAATGGTTATCAACCTAAGGATCTTTAGGAAGATGGTCACAAGTTCTTTATTTATTACTGCATCTTGAAAATTTTTCTCTCTGAAGACTGGACTTTCCTATGTTAACAAACATTCTCCTTTACTACAACTTATATCATTCTTTTTCTTGACAGTCTCTCTACATAGTTACTTCTCTTGACATACAGTTACATTTCTCTCTTTACATACATATCCTGAGATCACAGTTATACATCTTTTCACAGTTACATTTCACTCCCCAGCTACACCTGCCTTCTACACAGCTACATACTCTACACATAGTTAAATCTATTCTCACAAAGTTACAGTCTCGTCACTGTCCTATATTTCTTCCTTCCTGTACATCTCTCCTAAATACACATCTGTCTTCTATACAGCTGCATCTTCTTTATCTCTCTATCCACTCAACTACATGTCTCCAAAACTTCTCTCACACTTCACTCTCTGCACATTTTTTTTTGTTGGTTTTTTTTTGTTTGTTTGTTTTTTCGAGACTGGGTTTCTCTGAAGCTTTTTTAGAGCCTGTCCTGGAGCTAGCTCTTGTAGACCAGGCTGGTCTCGAACTCACAGAGATCTGCCTGCCTCTGCCTCCCGAGTGCTGGGATTAAAGGCGTGCGCCACCACCGCCCGGCTCTCTGCACATTTTTTAAGCACACACACACACACACACACACACACACACACACACACACACACCTCTCTTATCTCACCTACTCCTCCCTCACACTTCTCTTGCCACATATTCAGCTATATCTTACTACCAACACACACAAACACATACAACACATACACACGTCTCTCACATTTATCTCCTAACTCCCCCTGCAACCCTCCTGCTTCTTCTCACAACCAGAACCTCTGGACACATATGAATCACATCCTCAGGGTCACAGCACTATTTGAATAAACCACAAGAAAAAGTCAAACGGATCACACAGTTTCTCTCAGACTAGGGAGGTCGCACTGAGTGGTTGGTGAGTAAAGTAAGCATGTGACTCTGAGTGGTCAGGATTCCCAGACAGAAAGTGACATTGACATTCAAGGCTGAAACAACAGCTAGTTGGCTGAATCTTGAGGTTGGGAGTACATGCATAAAGTCCACTTCTGAAAAAGTTATGTGTACTAAAGTTGTTTCATGATCTGACTTTTAATCAGCAATAAACACCTTGGAAATTGACGTCATGTGTTTGTCTCTAAGGGTAACCAGATATTTATCTCCAGGGGCATCCAGTTCGCTTTGAATTTGTTCTGAAGTCTAAATTTATTCTTAAGTTCTGTCTTTGTGACTGAGAATACTATTACTTTTTATGTCAGTCTGAGTAATAAAAAAATCCTAGTACTCTTTCTATTCATCAAAATTGTACAGCTAAGCAGAAATCATCTATCTGACCACTCACAGTTCTATGTGTGTCCGGTAGATAGAATATTTTCATGAGCTGAACACACAAGCAGTGGGAATAATATCCACAGCTGTTTTTAGTGGCACCTGAAAAACATTATAGACACAGAAAATCACTCAAAATCATTGACCCCATGCTCTTTCCACATGGAACTATTCAATCAGAGAATCACTCATCTGGTAGGCTTAATACTAGTTGAATATTAGTTGTCACCTGCTATATATTTCCATGGCCTCATCTAGATAGTAAAACACAATCCAAACAAAATAATTAAACATTTTTGACATTCACAATCATACCCGATTTATAAAGTGAAAATAAAAGGCAGCCAAATAAAGTAACCAACAAATTGCTTTAACGGTCTATAACAGTCCCACTGAGAACCAATATTACAGAGGGAAAAGAAACACAGCAAACTATAACAGAGTTCCACACGATTTCTTTATGCTCCTTTTACTTTTTAAGATTTACCTTCATTATCTTTATTCAATATATGAATAGGGGTTATGAACTTGAGTTCATAATCTAGAGGAGCAGCAAGTGTTCTTAACTACTGTGCTGACTCTTCAGTCCCACACATTGCTCTTTAAATCTTTCAAATATAGAGCAATGATGAAATAGAACCAACAGAAAATATAAATATATAAATAAGGACTAAATTATTCTAGTATTAGTTACTAGGAAAGATACAGCATTTTTACTATCAGAAAACCATTGATAAAATTAAAATTAAATAATTAAAAATAAAATTACATCTCATAATTACACATCAATTAAATATTTTCTGAAATCTTTTTGGTAAAAAGAATAATAAATGATAGTATAATTATAAGCTATCTTATATATAATTATTAAAGAATAAATTATTGACCTGTTTCTTCAAAAAATGTTCATTGTTGTAGATTAATGAACTAAAATTCACATTTTTGTTGTATCAACTGACTTAGAATTAAAGGCAGCTGTAAAGAAGTCTTATAATTTTACATATTTAATTATTCAAACACATTGTGGTAGATTGAATACAGTTGGCCCCCATAAACTCATATGTAATGGGATTATCAAGAGGTGTGGCTTTGTTAGAGTGTGTATGACTTGTTAGAGAAAGTGTGTCAATGTGAGATCAGGCTTTGAGGTTTCCTATGCTCGACCTATCAGTGGCACAGTTGTGTTCTCATGTCTTCTGAAAAAGATGCATGTAGCAAAATGTCTGCTTGCAGGCTGCCACCCTCCCTGTCATGACAATAGCTGTCTGAACCTCTGAAACTGTAAGTCAGCCACCTCAAATAAATGTTTTGCTTAAAAGAGCTGCTGTGGTCATGGTGTCTTTTCACACCAATAGAAACCCAAAATAAGACAGATCTTCTGAAAGAGCGAGTATTATCAAAATCTTAACTTTATTTGTTGGGTTTCAGTATATTTCTTAACTCTGTGTTCCAATAAACTTTTTTCTGTGCCTGTAATATTCAGTTTAACAATCTAGCGTATGATTTAAATTATTCAAGCTTTATGAAGTATTTAGAAATCAGGCATTATAGTTATATCTTTACCTTTAAGTTTTTGGTGTCACTCATTTTTAAAAAACACTTTATTTTGATAAAAACTATTTCCCACTCCATCCTTTCCAATTCTTCCTATAATCCCACCATTGTTTTTTTTTCTTTCAATTATCTGATCTCTTAAACTTACTGAGTCAATTTCGTGCTGACAGTGTGTGCATGGTTGTATGATCATACACTGGAAAAAACTGCAGCCGGTAAAGGTCCTCTTACCAAGAAAACTGACTCCTTCCCTCAGGCAATCATCATTGCCAACAGATTTTCAGATAGCGATTGGTCTTTGAGTAAAAAAGGCACATTACCCATCCATGCTGTAATCTGGCAAACTTGATCTTATGAAGGTCTGTACATGCAGTCATAAGCACTGTGAATTCATGTGTAGAATAGCCCTGCTGTGTCTAAAATTCAGTTTCTCAGCAGTCCTCTGGCTCTTCCAATCTTTTTACCTGTTTTGCAAATGATCCCTGAGCCTGTGACAAGGGGCCATAATATCATATCCCATAAAGAGATGAGCACTTGGCAGTCTTTTTTATCTCTGTACTGCCATGGGTTGTCTGTATCTGTGTTAGTCACCATCTACTGCATAAGAATCACGTCAAATAAAGGTCTGGGGATGTACAAATTTAGGGGGATAAAGATACGCCTTTAGAAGTTAGTTCATTACTTTGCCTATTTAGCAGAGTATTGGGAGTAAGATCTCTCCTAGAACATATGACATGGCCCACTTAAAATTGCCAGGCATAAGTTTGCTGTTTTGTATGAAACTTTGAATGCAATGAGAAAGTTAGTGGTTATTCTCAAAACATTTGTGCCAAGATTTAAACAATGGGCCTATCTTGCCCAGGTAGGCATTTCTGTGTTTCCCTAGGTTCATAGATAAGCAAGAGTTTTGAGTACTCTTGTACTCCAGGATCATACACAGCAACTTCTGGCTTTTTTTCACAGAGCTAAACTGAAAGAACCAAGCAGATGCCATAACAGGATGTTTGGCCTTCTCTCAGAGATCAGGCCTCGGTTTCAATTTCCTAAGACTAAGCAGGTAGTTTCTGAAAGACCTACAAACCAAGGACAGTCTCTATCATCCCTGACAGCAAGGAGCAGGCCTGGTACGTGAAATGCCAGACTAGGCCAGAGCTACAGTCAGCAGTTCAAGCACAAGGCCTGGGACTTGTCCAGTCTTGCCCCGAAATGGAAATCAATACTTCTGAGCAGCCCCTAACTAGCCCTAGTCAATTAAAACATACTAATAAAATTGCCACTTGCTTAAGGCAATCACTTTTTAAATGACCTATCTTAGATACTCCTCTTAGTAAGGCTTACAAAAAGCCTCCACTTCCTTCTCAGGATCATTGCCGTCTTGTCTTTTGATAGGATGGTCAGCTCCAGCATGCTGGAATAAAAAAATAAAAAAAGACTCTGATTTTTCTTCAGATCTGGTCTTTTGTTAATTTGGGGGGATTAAAATTCTGGATATAACAAAGCTCTGAGTGAGCACTAGCTTTGATGGCCAATGATATCTTCAGCAATTGAACCACCAGTGGAAGTATTGTTCAGTAGATCGTGAGTTTTGGTTATGATATATAAATACCTTTAATAGTTAGTATCAAAATATAATTCTTTCTTCTATGGGCTCAGGAGGTACCTTGTAAGCATCCATGGGTGTGAAGCAACCTACATTCCTACCCAGGTATGAAGTCTATGTACTAAAGTAAAAACCTAGAAAGATAGCCCTAAGGGTTTAGGAGTGGTACAAGTATCTTGGTAGTAACCCTACCTTGGTAATAACTGATTCAACAAGAAGGAAATACAGCCTGATACCAGAAACCCAGCGGAGGTGAAGTCATGGATCTGAGAGAGAAACTTAGAACTACCACATTATTAAACCCTTAAATCTGAACTATATTCTAAATATTTAGCCTTATACCCACAGATAAGTGCAGTCCTCAACCTCCTCATGGAAACTTCTCTTTGCAACAGATGGAGACCATTATGGGAAACCACAATCAATCAAAATGCAATTTGTGGAGCTAGGTTCCAATACATATATACAAAACAACTCCCTTACCTAAGGATACCGGAAACAATGAGGAAGATCATGTGGAATGATTGTAAGAGCCAGGGGATTGTTTACTATGAGATTGTGATACCTAGTAATGTCAGAAACTACAACTGTAAAGCCTTACTAACACAACTCCATTAACATGCCCTGGACAAGGGCAGTAACAGACTTGCCAAAGTACTAGAGGGCAAAGACTACAAGGTTTCAGCACTATACAAAAAACCTATGGACAATTATGGAAGACAGAGAGTGAGAGAAATAGTTGTCCCCAGTGAAGAGCATGCAAATTGGTCATAAAATACCTAAAAACATACATAGACATAGCATTATATAGACTGAGAAGGTTGTATTTAAGAATATATATGCATATATATATATATATATACACACACACAAACATTCACATGCATGTTTGTGTATGAATTTGTGTGTGCACGTGTGTGTGTGCAAAAACAATCTGAAAAAAAGATGCATTGAATTTGAAAGAATGCAAGGAAGTTGTATTTAAGGGTTTGAAGCAAGAAAAGAGTAATGGAAAAACATGTAATTGTATTATAATACCAGAAATGAAAGAAAAATAAAATATATAATGCTTTCATAGCATAACAATATGGAATTCTGTGTTTAAGATTTCATAAACATTGTATCTCAAGTGAGGGTTCATATCAGAAAAGCAGGGGGAGAGATACAAAGACACACTGAGAAGTATTTATACCCTGACCATGATTCTAACCATGGTATCAGGGGTTTTTGAGTACCCTCTTATTGTGCACAGTAATTGTATGCACTTGAAAAAACAAAGGGTGTGTGGTTTATATTTTGAAATAACAAAAGAGATTTGATAAAATAACTACTTTTTCCTATGACTGAGGTGCATAGTTGGATGATTCTCGGCTAGTACAAGACTTGGTCATTGATTTTTCATTGGGATGAGAAGGTGAGTGATGGGCACAGCTACAGTGTGTTGCCATGTGTTTTCTTATTCTACTTCAGGTCAGATTAAGCTTGTACATATGTTGACAGGCTTGCTTACAAAAGCAGTAGAGAAGTAGTTCCAATGAACAAACATTTTAGACATGTTTGCTTGCATTTCACATGTAAATACTCATTTAGCCACTGAAATTCTCTTTGGGAAGAACAATTCCAGAGCTAGAGATATAGATTCCAACTTAACTTTGAAGGAAAGCTGTATTAATGACTTTCATTTTTAAAAGTCTCTGTCATCCAGGCAGTGTCAGGGACAGGCTCTCTCTCACAGTGCAGCCCTCAAGTTTGACCTGTCATTGGTTAACCACTAACACAAGTTTTGTGCTACCATTAGCCCAGTACATCCTGTAGGCAGGAAAAACGTAGGTCAAAGGTCTGAACCAGAGACTGGATAGACCAGAGACCTAGAATATAACCAAATTGTCTGGCTAAAATAAAGAGAGAGAAAAATTGATGAAATGATTCCAAATAATATTCAACTATACTCATAAATTCCTCACATGATTGTTTTCAAAGAGGCTTCATCTAACATCTGATGGGAGCAGATGCAAAAACCCACAACTAAACATGAGGGGGAATTCAGTAAACCCCTTTAATCGTGGGGAGGAAGGTTTTTAGGACCAGAGGTGTAGAGAAAACTAGGAGAACACAGCCCACAGAACCAAAAAAAGTAGGTTTCAAAGGGATTCACAGAAACTGAAGCAGCAATTTTAGAGCCTACATTCACCTATGCTAGGTACTTTGCATGTACACTCTGGTTGTGTATCTGGGTGTTCTTGTGGGACTCCTAACAGTGGGAGTGTCTCTGACTCTTTTGTCTGCTCTTGGGACCCTTTTCCTCCTACAAGGCTTACTTTCTTCAGCCTTGAGCATCCTTTGTCTAAGGGATTATACAAAGTCTTATTGTAATTTGTTAACTATGTTTTGTTGATGTCCCTGGGAAGCCTGATCTACTCTGAAGGTGTTGCAAGGAGAGGGACACTTGTTTGTCCCAGCTAGTTTACACCCAAAATAACCACACAGAAATGGTATTTATTAAAACACTGCTTGGCCATTAGCTCTAACTTCTTATTGGCTAACTCTTACATATTAGTTTAACCCATCTCTTTTAATCTGTGTATCACAATGTGACAGTGGCTTACTGGAGATTCTACCTGGCATCCATCTCCAGTGGAGGATCCATGGCTTCTCCCTGACTCTGCTTTTCTTCCTCCCAGCATTCAGTTCTGTTCTCCCCGCCTATAATTTCTGCCCTATCAAACAGCCAAGGCAGATTCTTTATTCATTAACCAATGAGAGCAACACATAAAGAGAAGGACCTCCTACACCATGAAAGGAAATGGAAGAACAGTCAATCTAGGTTGAGGGGAGGTAGAGTGTGCTGGGAAAAGTGAAGGGAGATGTGATATATGAGGGAAGAATAAATAAAAAAAAAGTCTTTTGAACAAATATTTGTTAAGAAGCTACTTATGATTTGGAGGTCCTCTCTGTGTGCTGTGATTACCATTAATGAATAAAGAAGCTGCCTTGGCCTGTTGATAAAGCAGAACTTAGGTAGGTGGGGAAAAACTGGACTGAATGCTGGGAGAAGGAAGGCACAGAGAGATAGAGACACCATGGAGCCACCAGAGGCAGATACTGGGAATTTACCTGGTAAGCCACTGCCACGTGATGATACACAGATTAATAGAAACAGGTTAAATTAATATATGAGTTAGCCAATAAGAAGCTAGAGCTAATGGGACAAACAGTGTTTTAATTAATATAGTTTCTTTGTGGTGATTTTAGGGCTAAGCTAGCTGGGTGGCCAGGCAAACAAGCGGGCCCTCATGCAACATTCTTAAGAGAGGAAAATCTTGGCTTATGTGGACATGTTGTATGATGTTTTACTCTTTCAGGTTTTTGAGGGGTCCACCATCCCACTCTCAAATAAATAACACATGCCGGCTTATTATTAGTTATGTATGCCTGCCCTTGACTTGCTTCTTGCCCGCTTTTCTTAAATTATCATGTCTACCTTTTGCCTCTGGGCTTTTACCTTTCTCTTTTTCTGTATATCTTTCACTCTTACTCTATGACTGCTGTGCGACTTGGTGGCTGGTCCCTAGAGTGCTCCTTTCCTTGTTCTCTTGCTCTTGCTCTTCTTCCTCCTCATTTTTCCTTCTATTTATGCTTTCTGCCTGCTAGCCCCACATATCTTTGTTCCTGCCTTGCTATTGGCCATTAAGCACTTTATTAAGACCATTAGGTGTTTTAGACAGGCAAAGAATCACACTTCACAGAATTAAACAAATGCAAAATAAACAAAAGTAACAAACTTTGAAACAATATTCCCCAACACGGGCTCTCCATTTTCTAGTGTACATCTCTCCTGCCAGGCAAGTCATGCATGTAACAGTGATAGTTGCACAATGAAGCGGCTTGATCAAGTCCTTTCTGCAGTCAGGAAGCAGAGTTGGGCCAGAAACTAACACTTCATGGAATTTTTAACATTCTACCATTCTTAAGTGCACTGCTTTCTTCATCTAGACCTAAACTTCAACACCAAGTCTATGAATAATATGATAAGTTGAGAACCAAACATAGATAGTGGTATTTCATATTCAACCCTTAACATCAAATCTTTGGTCTCCATAGTTTCATGATCAATGGACTATGTAAAATAAACTGAGTTGTGATTCAAGAGCCCCCATAATTTTACACTGTTCAGAAGATTTCTTCCAGGACTCAAATCACTCACTTAAATGCTAGCCCTTATGAAAAACTTAACACACACACATATGCACATGTACACCTGTATATATATATATATATATATATATATATATTCAATATGTAGTGAATATTTCTATTATCTATGAGAAAAATGAATACATATCAAGAAATTATTGAAGTAGATAGGAAAAGAAATTCAGCAGGAAAAAATGCTAACTCCAATAGCTCCATAGTTTTTGTTTTTGTTTTTTGGTAATATCACATGTCACAAAGCATATGAGCCTGTGCGGCACACATGACATTCAAATAACAGAAAACACCAATGTCAACAGGGATGTGTCAAAGACTTAGCTGCTTCTAAAAATACTCTCACCTTTCAGTGGGTAATTATTTCTTCAAAACACAGTTTCAAAGTATCTCCTAGGATCCCCCCCCCAAAAAAAAAAAACAGTCGAACACAAAGTGTAGGATTTGAATAGAAAATTCAGAATGCATGTCTTGTGAAGTGTGATGTAAGCTCACAAATACTATCCTGAAATTCTGTTCTGTTGCTGGCAGTCTTGATTTGTTTCCCAGATTTCTGCATTGTCAGAAGGGAAAGTGTTCTTCCTGTGTTCTTGACACTATGACAGTTGTTATGTATAGTGATGGTGTCTTCATTATTCATCTTAATGTCTCTAGTAACTTTCATTATGATTGGGCTGTAGTTCTCAAATTACATTCAGCAAAGTGATTGCATAATTTTTGTGGTTGAATAAATATGTGGATTACAGTGTTAACATTATACAGGTTTCATTACTGTAGAGCTTTGTCAGAAATTGTAATATGCTAATGAGCATTGCTTTTTTTTCCAAGTAAGGGAATATAATAATATGTATTTCTTTCTAAACATGATTTCCATTTTCCAGATAAAGAAAATAAGACTAAATTGCTATCATTTGGAAAGCTCTTTTTGTTCCAAGCATTTTTATGGTGAGTAATGAATTCAATATTCATAACTGAGACAGGTGTTACTATCATTGTTAAGAAACAGGTGGAATGAAAGATAAGTAAATCTAGTTCACTTTCCAAAGTCCACTTATCCTAGAGGTCATAGGTTTGAGTACACAATCTGGTCAAACTTGGGACAAAATTCAGTCAAAGTATTTCAATGCTGTTTATGTCAGATGACACATCTAACTCCCACATTCAATATCCAACGGGGAACTTTGTCACCTTTACCAGGTCCATGATGTTGTTCTGGTCCTAAATAGGACACTCAAACTCTAAACCAATAAAACCTGCTCTTTCTGTAAGCATCTCTTTGAAATATCCCATCAAGCACAGATTCTGCCTTCTAAATCAATTCCCCACATTACTCTCCAAGAGCCCTTTTCACAGCCAGGCAGCAAAGCTTCATATTAATCGTGTTTTCTCATTATTTATTTATGAGAACAGGAGAGATGAACACCTGGCAACATTTACATTTGCAATTAAGAAAGAAGCTTCGTCCATCGCAGTCTGACTTTGGTATGTGCCTTTGCCTTTTATAAGCAGATTGGCTAGGTGGTATAGAAAGTTTTGTTACTCTTTATGACAATGAATTGCAGAGCAAAAACTCTTTTCTATCTTCAGATATTGTACACCAGAAACATTCCCATGCTTAAAATGCTTAAAACATGTGAGACAAAATTAATAGGAAAATTAATAGGAAATCTTTATCTGTTCAATAATATTTAACTACACCTGGTTTATGGAATGAAATAAAGGTCAGATAAAGGTTAAACTCCATGTAAAAATTAAAATTTGCATGTCTACATAAATAGCCATCTTCCTTCTGAAATAGCAGATACAAGGTCATTTGTGATCAATTTCTAAGGATCTCTGAACATTAGGAGCTATTTCGAAATAGAGAAATAAAGGAAATAAAAAGTACATCATAAGTCTTTTGAAGCTCACAGTAGATGTGGCCATGCTACCTAACACATGGGCTAAGAGAAGAATTTGCTCACCACTTAGGCACAGTAATCATAAGTTAAACAAAACACAAAAGAAAACCATACTGCTCTTTGTCAGAAACTTACAGCCAAGAAGACAAGGCAAGTTACAATGTAAAATTCGTGAAAAGACCACATTTAAGCTGGCTAATTCCACATAACATCAAAGAGCACTGGATAAAAAGTAGTTTTTTAAATAGCGATGTAGATAATGGCTTGGCAAAATATTCTGAGTCCAAAATTTATAAAAAATGGGGAAGGGAAATAAGGTTAGAAATCTGGATAATGAACTTCTCTAAACTAAGCCTTCTGTGTTTGATATTTAACTTGTTGTTAACATTATTCCATCGATAGCCTATGGTACCATTTCACCAAATTTAATTTAGGAATTGTATACCTTGTAGGAAGGTGATTGAGATAAGAGAGAACAGCAAACCTCTACACATATCTACAAATCTCTGCTGATATCAAACAACTTTCAGGATTAACTCTTTAAAACACAAACTCCCCAAAGAGCATTTGGTTCTTTTAGAAAAATGTAGTGATATGCTGCGGGCTGGGCTGCATTCCTGCCACCCGGCCGCCCGGCTAGCTTTACCCGAAATAATTACACGGAAACTGCATTCTTTTAAATACTCCCTGGCCCATTATTTTCAGCCTCTTACTCACATCTTGACTAACCCATATCTAATAATGTAATACCATGAGCGGTGTCTTACCAGGAAAGATTCAGCATGTCTGACCATGTGGCTGGCTTCATCGCATCTCTCTCACTGAGAAGAGGCATGGCTGTCTGTCCCAGAGAGGAGAGGCGGGGCAATTGTCTGAGCCATCTACCTCACTTCCTTCTTCCTGTTCTGTCTACTCCACTTATCTAAATCCTGCCCTATCAAAAAGCCAAGGCAGTTTGTTTATTGGCCAATGAGAATCCTCCATCAGAAAAAGAGTCCTTACACACACACACACACACACACACACACACACACACACATATATATATATATACAACTGTATCTATGATAGAATTTCTTTATCTTCTAGAACTTGAAGCTAGAGATAATGGAGATTTCAAGAAGAACAGGGAAAATAAAAATAAAATGTAAGATACAGGAGAGGCCTCTCCTATCCTGACACCTATAAGTGCTTAGATATGATTAATCTATGATGATGAATTCATCTGAATATCTTGCAAAGAAAAATGTGATAATCTACTGACGAAAGGAACTAGTAGTTCTTTTTCTAAAAAAAAAAAAATATTTATTTATTTATTATGTATACAATATTCTGTCTGTGTGTATGTCTGCAGGCCAGAAGAGGGCCCCAGAACTCATTACACATGGTTGTGAGCTACCATGTGGTTGGTGGGAATTGAACTCAGGACCTTTGGAAGAGCAAGCAATGCTCTTAACCACTGAGCCATCTCTCCAGCCCCAGAACTAGTAGTTCTTAAAATGATTTTTGAAACTGCAGTTATTTTGATCACAGAGTAAATTGACAAACAGTAATCTCACTGACCAAAGGAACTAGTAGTTCTTTTTTTTAAAGTAGATACCAGGCAACTGAAATGCTCAGTGGCATTAACTGAGCAGACTACTTAGCCTCTTATTTCTATAAGGAATATTTTAACATAGGAATATTGTCTGCTATTAAGGGTACAAAATTGTGGACATTGTTTTCCTTTTTCAGACACATGTAGAAAAATTATAAATTTTGTCATGAGAGATTTAATGACTCTGTTGATTAGACTAGGTAGAATTGGGTTGAACAGAAACATTCCATAAAAAGAGTATTCTCTTTTAACTAATGAAACAATTAAACAGTGATCTGATAAAAATACTGTATATGGATTAACACACAGATTAAGACACAGATGCAAAAGGAAAGTTCTCCTGGAGGGATTGTAATGTAAGGATATTTATTTCTTCCCATCAAACAGATTTTAACAAAGATGCTTCTAAGTAGATACCAGGCAACTGAATTGCTCAGCTTGTGGGGAGTCAATTGCTCAACCTAAGAAGTGTTTGCTACCTACATGGAGAACAGATGTTGCTGCTTTTGCTTAATGTAGTAGCAAGAAGATGGTAATGATCAAAATTCTGTATTGTCTCATATGGTGTGATTTTTACTGTTTGGGAACATTTTGTATTTGTGTATACCTGAAGGAGACAAGATTCTGTATTCTACCATACACCACATCATTTTTACAGGACTCTGGATAATCATTTGCATGCATACACGAATGTTAGCAAAACTTTGGTATCCCTCAACGCATGGACTAATGATCTGGAGCCATGGCTTTCTTTTGTAGTAGTTATGCCAATAAAAGACAACACAGATAAGTCTGCACACACTTTGTCTTTTATGTTTTTGAAATGATTTCAATTTAATTCACCATGGTAGAAATGATTCTTAAACCTCAGCCTCCACTGTGTTCTCCAAGTACATTGCTGCTATGATAAAAATTGTAAATACAATTTAAGAGTAGTAAAATCTCTCCTAATAAGCCAGGGATTACTAAATAATTTACCTCTTTCATACTATCAGGCCACTATATTTATGATAAATTTATTATTATATTTATGTAAATAATAATTATTATTTACCAAAATGTTCTGTATGGTACAAATGTACTCAATATTTTACCCATATTATCTGATTTAGTATTTATTTATTTATAATGCATAGATTAAATGTAAAGAAACAAAAGATGAGGAATTAGATTTGCCCCCATATTTAAAGTAATAATGAGGTTATTTAAACAAATATCATGTAGTAGTTACTGTAAGAAATGTATAGTTTACTGTCTTCAGGACTTAACAAGTCCAAAGTAAAGATAAAACTATGTTCAAATTATAGCTTCAAAACATATCATATTTCTACTGCTTTTGTGTCCTATATTTACAGGAAAATTCATAATAACAAGTCTTAACTCAGAAGGCACTTCTACGTATAATCTCAAATGTGTACATCATGAAAATGACTTACCTTTGTTAAGCATAGAACTAGCTATCAAAATAACAACATAATTCAGAATTACATGGAATACTATTTAGTTCCATGACAAAACTGGGCAAAGTTGTAGGAGCTGAAGCACATTGAACTCTGCTGCAGTTTTGTTTAGGTCCCAAATTAGAGTAGAACTTAGACAATTTGGTATTCCGTTTTACCTTGGGTGTCTAAATACTCAATGATTTGCATTCATTATCTGCAAGAAAAGCAATGTTAACTTCAAGAAAGATAAAGGTCCCCATTGTTTTGCTGAGCACAGCATCTTAATCTCCTACCCAGGAGATGCTTCTTAGGTACATATCTGAGGAATGTTGACACTTAATGCCTGAGTAAGTGTCCTGGAAATGCCTGAAGAACTAAAGAGGATCAAGACTTTAGGAAGCAGAGAGCCTTCACCTGTCTCTAAGTCAGAAGATCTGAAAGAAAATATTGGTTATTAATCAAGAAAAAAGCTTAAATGAGAATCAGACCAGTGTATCACAGCCACTTAAATCTCTGAAGAATCCATAGTTCCTACAAACTCATACTATGTAGGACAAAGTTGTAGTTATTAGCAACTCTGAGAAGAGGAAATATGATTGAAAATGACATACATGGACACTCCAAAACCTCCAGTAATAAAACTGAAAACATATGAGATTATTAATTGCATCACCTCAAGCAAATAGTGTAAAGAAAAGTATTTCAATGATATCCAAAATGTTAATCTTAATGTCCTTCCTGTGTCATTGTATGGATTCTACAGTGGATCTCAACTATAATCAGAATCAGAGAAAGAGAGTAAGAAATAATTACAACTGAGAACTATGTAATTGTGAAAGTAAGAAAAATATGCTTGATATATTTACAAATCAATTTATTCATGTCCATGCTGGGTGTATTCAGAATTGGCAGTATAGATTATACATAAAGGAGAAAAGGATCAACCCCATTTGGATTCACATTCACTAGCTCAATTAGCCTCAAAAATCTGTTAATGGATAATACCTATTCCCCACTCACAGTTCTACAAAGGGGCCAAAGAAAGTTAGACAGATTGCCACAGATAATGGATGCCATAAGAACAAATTTACAGTTTGAAGGTGAATCCACTAATATGGTGTTTTCAAGTGTGTGTGTGTGTGTGGGTGTGTGTGGGTGTGGGTGTGTGTGTTATTTGGGTGGGAGAGAGACACACAGAGATAGAGAAAGAAATGTTGTTTGAAAATGTTTAGTATTTCTGTTTGGGGATAAGACATTTGAAATATGTTAATGTTGTGACTCTGGATCAAAATAGAACATACTATATCAGCTTATCAGATGTGTGTATCACCGCAACAGTCAATTTTAGTATGTTTAATAGCTCAAATTTTAGAACTGACATCCAAGTAAAGTACTGCTCAATAGGTCATCCACAAAGAAAATAAGACCAATCTTCATCGAGTTTATGAAACTAAAATCTTATGAAATTTCCTAAGAGAAGTACTTAAAATCTGTATTCATCCCAATAATTACTCTCTGCAGAAAATTATCAGGTCTTGGTGAATATGTGAGCTTTCTCCCACTATAACAAAGAAACAACATAGTCAAGTTAGGGACCACTTTTATATCAATTCAAATTCCAAAGGTTTCAATCCCAACCCATGGGTGCTTGTCACTGTTATCTTTGGTACTGCAATTAGGTTGGCCATCATAGCAGGGTATACATACACGAGGAAAATGATGTGCCTATGATAAACAGGATGTAAAGAGGGGAAGCAGTGGACAGAGACTTAGTTCCTGTTCAAGGCAACACAACTATTAATCCAACTCATTATCATTGGATCCCATCATAAAGGGCTAACCTCTCAAATATGTCTAGGGCCTAGGGACCAGTATTTCAACACCTGGACCTTTGGGAAAAGTTTAATATCCAATTAATAAGCATTTAGAGCTTTTAAAAACCATGCCTATATAAAATAAAATTAAAAAACTATACTTAAGAATCATAAAGCCAGTTATTGGCAATTATTATTTCTACTGTCCAGATAAGTTAAATATATATCTTGGTTATGGTTATATTGCTGTAAAGAGACACTATGAACAGGGCAACTTTTATAAAGGAGGACATTTAAATGGGACTGACTTACAGTTCAAACATTTAGTTTTGTGTGACATTTTGTTTGGGTTCTGGCAAATAAAACTTGCCTCAAGATCAGAGGGTATAACTAACCACTAGTTAACTAAAGAAGCCCGGTGGTGCTGGCTCATACCTTTAATCCCAGCACTTAGCTGGCAGAGAGAAGTCTTAAGGTGGGGCAGCGACGAGATCTCAAACCTTTTGGGTGGAGGAACAGAGACAAGTAGGAAGCTATTGGCAGCTTCTCCCAGTTCTCTTATCTTCCAGGTTCCCCCCCCCCCCCATATATTTGACTCCCTATTTTTATTAATTAAGATTAATTAGATTCATACTTCAGTTTATTCCATTATTGTCATTGTGGGAAGCATGGCAGCATGAAGTTAGGCTTGGTGCTGGAGAAGGAGCTATGCATTCGACATCTTGATCAACAGGCAGCAGAAAGTAAGCACCACACTAGCTCTGTCTTGCGCATTTGTGACGTCAAAGCCCACCAAACCCAATGACACAATTTCTCCAACTAAGCCACACCACTCCCTATGAGCCAATATATATTTGTGTATTTGTATATATCTTTTGGGGTAGATAGCTAAATTTCTAACTCATGATGTTCCCCAAATGTTTGACTTTTAAGAAGCAAGGTACTATTTTAGATTTATGAGCAGATGAATATGTAGACAGATAGGAAATCACATAAGTGCATACATAAACAGCTAGATCACAGATATCTGTAACATATTTTTAGGACAAAATGAAAAATACTCTTGGTGTATTCATTCCACTTAACCATGGTTAAAAAAAAAGTGATTAGCTAATATATATTGATCATCCCCTGTATTTCAGGGTGTATTTGACCATATAGCAACATCAGCCCACAAGTGTAAAAATCTATAGTTTAGAGTTGAGGCAAAGGTTTCCATTGCCAGAGGCTGTAAGCAGCAGGGTTGGGATTTCAGCAGGTAGGTTTGACTCCAATCTGATGCTCTTTCCTCAGCGGCAAGCTGCTTCCGCAGCAGTCGGAGCTTGTCGGCATCTGTTCTGTACTTGTTTGCAGTTTTCCATTCCGATGCCACAGCTACCCCATGCCCCATCGTGCTCATCACACTTTGATTTCCCTTCCTCTCGCTGAGGCAGATCCGCTTACCTCCCTGGCATTCATGAGCAGCTCTGCAGAGTGCTGGAGCATCTGGCAATCCACCCAGCCAGAGTGACTGGGAAGCACAGAAAATCCCTCGGAGAGCAGGCAACATCTGTTTGATAGGCAATGAAAAATAAACCCATAATAAACTCATTTTAGGAGCAAAAAAATGGCTTCTCAAAATGCTGATTACTCATTTTAGGCAAGTAGAGTAATGCGGGTCTACTTCACATGCAGAAAACCAGCAGGTCTGGGAAGAAATGACGAGAGCCACGGGGTAAAGCTGTTCAAATACAGAGCTACAAGTGAGGACAGTCAAGGAAGCATTTAGAAATTGTGCACAGGAGAGCCCACACCACCAGTGGCTCACTCCTGGTGCACGGACATGTCTAGGGTGGTCTGACAGGACCCTTCCATGTGGGGAATGAGTTTGATTTCAGGAGCAATCACTTTCTCACTGCTTCTCACTGACTAGAGCTCTACATTCATTCAGACATCAAAGCACTCCTTCCTTTATTCATTTTTTCTCATTACTTCCTTTCCACTAATAGTTATTATATCCTCTAATGAACAGATCTTTTTATGACTGTATGCTTTTAACAGATGTGATAGTTATTTTGTTATAATCTGGAGTGGTTTTCTCAGAGAAGCCCGGAGGGAAGAGTTTATCTGTGATGGTAGATTAACATTTATAGAATTCAAGTCTCACAAGATATAAAAGAGCAGAACAAAATGGAAAGGAAACAATTGAAGAGTGAAATTATCCTTGGTGATATTTACAGTGAACACAAGCTGAACTGCTGACTTCATAAAAATGTTTAGTTTTATTCTGGAGTTAGTCAAAACATGTAAAACTTAATGCTTCCCCACCATGTGCACCATCATCTCTCATAAGCAAGGACAGGAAAAAGAGCAAACAAAAACTATTCATGGGTGAAGTAAGCATAAGAGCCAAATAAATTTTCATACATTTGAAAGGTCAATTTGTTATCCTCAATTTATCATATAAATTTTAATTCTATTATCTAATATCTCACATACATGCTGGCCAGAAATGTTGAAGTCAGAAACAAAGAAAATTGAGCAAAGGAGGAGGGAAAAGGGAGGGAAAGAAACTAAGGAAATAACATGGAAGGATAATGTTTCTTAGTCATAGTAGGTGATATTAGAAAAATTAGAATATTATGTTCAAAAAATAATTAATCCTTAAAGACTGAAGCATGACACTGTTGCTTATGTTGACAACTTAATCATAGTGCTTTATTTTGGGGGCAGAAAGGTCCCTAATGTGTGTATTACTGAATTCTGATACTAAAATTCAGACAGAAGCAACATGGCTTCTCAGGCTTCCCCTCCCTCCCTCTTATGAAGGGAACATTTTGAACCAAAAGTGCAGATGAGTCAAAAATAACTTTGGCTGCAATGCCACAGTCTACTGCTTGCAAGTTCTCCACGCTGGGCAAGTTATACTTCAGTCTAACACGTGTGAAAAAAATTGTGTGTGTGTGTGTCTCTGTGTGTGTAGTAGGTGTTATGATTGTTATACATATTAACAAATAATTCTCATGAAGTATATAGAACAATGAATAATAAATATTAGCCTTTCAAGGAATCATAGCTATTATACTACTAATCATGACTATAATTATTTCCTATGTGCCTCTTTACTCATTAGCTATGTCTGAATAATGATACGTAATGTTAGACTGAGCAAGAAATGATGCATATTTTATTCATTAAAATTGGTAACAGTATTTGATTTAGCTTCAATAAGAGATGAAAATGCATTGCTTTTTAGGCAAGTCTAGAAAGGGCTATGCAAGCAAACAGCAAAGGACTTACCATTTTCTTACGGTGAGAGAAATTTTATTATAAAATTACTGAAGTGAATATCCCTGGGGATGAAGTGAGACAGTGTATAAAAGAATAAATGTGATACTTGGGAAACTATTTAAGGAACTATAAATATATTTGCTGACAAAATTGTTATAAAAGAGGAAGTTATAAATTTGAGAGGGGTTATGGCTGTCGGGGAATAGTTCAGAAAGAGGATGGAGTAGATAAGTATAAAAATGTGTTTTCCTCACATAGGAAATTCAAAAACAAATACTGCCTAACCATGTATGTATCAAATTCTAAGAAAAAAACCTATTGCCTAAAGATTTAGAGGACAAAATAAATGCAAAGATGATGGCAGAAGTCACAAACTAATTACACACTAATTCAGAATTATGAATTATAAAGTGTTATTTGTTTAGGGAAGACTTACAGATCACTGTCCTAGATAACAGTCCTCTGCACGAACAAGGAACAGGAACAGAGTCTAGAAGCCAGAAGCAAGAGCCAGAAGCTAGATAGTGAGCACAGGCTTCAAAGCTGCAATTATAGTGTAATTTTAGTATAAAAGACCACACACAAGTGGGCTAGTATCTTAAAGGCTATTGGCTGAAGAAGCAGAAGGAGATCATACAGCACTGTATCTTAAATGTTATTGGTTGAAGGAGTAGAATGTGCTCCCACAGCACCTCCCTCTTTTGTTTAAATAAGAGAGTTCTAAACCCAATACAAAACTATATACATTAGGAACAGATATCATGTATAATATTAGAATTACAGTTGACCTTGGTGAGCTCCCATTAGATCAGTCCAATTGTCTCAGTGAGTGGACACACCCCTTGCGGTCCTGACTTCCTTGTTCATGTTCTCCCTTCTTCTGTTCCTCATTTGGACCTTGGAAGCTCAGTCCATTGCTACAATGTGGGTCTCTGTCTCTGTCTCCATCCAATGCCAGATGAAGGTTCATATTCATCTTTTGGGTCTGGGTTACCTCACTCAGGATGGTGTTTTCTATTTCCATCCATTTGCATGCAAAATTCAAGATGTCATTGTTTTTTTTTTTTTTTTTACCACTGATTAGTACTCTAATGCGTAGATATTCCTCACTTTCTTTATCCATTCTTCCATTGAGGGGCATCTAGGTTGTTTCCAGGTTCTGGCTATTACAAATAATGCTGCTATGAACATAGCTGAACAAATGCTTTTGTAGTATGATAGGGTATCTCTTGGGTATATTCCCAGGAGTGGTACTGCTAAATCCTGGGGTGGGTTGATCCTGAATTTCCTGAGAAACCACCACACTGATTTCCAAAGTGGTTGCACAAGTTTGCATTCCCACCAGCAATGGATGAGGCCAACTAAACTGGGACTGATGGAGCATGTGATCAAACCAGACTCTCTGAATGTGGCTGACAAGATTTGGTGACTGAGAAGCCAAGGACAATGGCACTGGGTTTTGATTCTACTGCATGTACTGGCTTTGTGGGAACCTACACTGTTTGGATCCTCACCTTCCTATACCTGGATGGAGTGGGGAGGATCTAGGACTTCCCACAGGGCAGGGAACCCTGACTGCTCCTTGGACTGGAGAGGGAGGAGGAGAGGGGTGAGGCAGAGTAAAGGAAATGGGAGGAGGGGAGGAGGTGAAAATTTGTAAAAATTATATAATTTAATAAAAAATTGACAAAAATATTAGAATTACAACCAGCATAAATAATATTAAGTAAGGAACATATGCTAAATGCTTTAATAAACATTCTATCCTAAGGAGTCTAAGTCTTGTATTGGAAATGGGTTGGCTAGATCATAAGATGGTGGTAACTATGACTATCTAATCTTCAACCACATCGAAAGCCTGAAAAGGGAGAAAATATTACTTGAGTAGGCAGGAAGTGCAATCAAACAGCTTCCAAAGCAAGTAATATATGATGGAGACAATTAACTACATGAGCAATCATCCAAAGTCTCATTGGAAATGAAGCAACCAACTTTGGCTAAGAGCTAGCATATCTGACAGACCATTTTCAGAGGCAGGAAATTTTTCAGAACCGTCTTACCCTGTCTTGGCAAGATTTGACAGTCTTTTACCTTGTGTCCTGCTTATCCACTTCTGGATACCATGTACATTGTCAGTGGTTGAGGTATGGGCAGTTCATTGCCCAAGGGCTGATTGTATCAACAAGAAAACAAACTCCAAGTAGAGTGTCTCCCGGGCTCAACATTCTCTCAGGAATAGATTGGTGCTCTCAGGAGCAATCATGTCTTATGTCCACAGAACCCTAAGTTATTTAAATGCCATTTTCTACATATCCTTGAAGTGGTTGAAGATTACCTATCGAGACTGAATAAATCTCTATGTATCTAAAGAACCTTATTGATCTGACTGTATGTACAACAAACATGAACAACTATTGACCTATAATATTTAATACCTGTATAACTTAAAGACTAAAACTTCATGTCAGAATGTTAAATAATCCATAAACAAATATGCAACAAATGAGGACAATGACCTCAAAACGTAGACAATGTACGGGTATTTTGATCAGAGGTATGAGTAATATATAATGCAATATGAAAATATATCCTAAAAGTTGTATCAATATACAAAATGTCCTAAATAGAGGTAAAAGCATGCATATATAAAATCTGACAGAATAACTTTGCATAAGTGTACAAATATTGTAAACAGAAATAATAAATATAATTTGAACTTGTATCAATATACAAAAAACTATACTAATATAAATTATCCATAAATAATAACTCCAAAGTATTCACTATATTATCTATTACCCACTATTATTATCCCCTTTTTAAAGATAAACATAGTTTTCACCCCAACCCTCTATCTAATACAAGTAATAATCAACAACCCCTAAGCAGTGTTCCCAATCCTGAGGACAAACTTTTTGGGGATACTTTCCAAGATCTATTTCTCTGTACTTCACTTTGAAAGTATCCTTTCCCCCTTAAGATCATGAGATCTTTAAGTAGAGACACAATTGCTTTATCTAGTGTTTACATGCTGTACTGACTACTGTGATATATTACCTTTGCTCATGTTATCAATTCTCCATCTCAGGGAAGTTTTGCTTACTGTGGTTGCTTTCACCTGCTCCTGTTGTGTCTACTACTCTCAAAATCTTTGTATGTATGGAAATAAAAATAAATAAGTGGCCTTTGTATTTTATATAAATACTTATTATGTGTAAATAATTAGGTTAACCATGGAATTCCAATGCTGAGACTTGTCATACCAAATATTTAAATACAGCTAGCCAAAGTTCTATAAATAATAAAGCATTAATGCCTTACTTTGGGTTTCCAATGCGCTGATGAAATGTCACGGCCAAAAGAAAGTTTGGGAGAAAAGGGTTTACTTGGGTTACATTTCCAAAAGTTAGTCCACCTTTGAAGGAGGTCAAGACAGAAACTCAAACAGGGCAGGAACTTGGAGGCAGGAGCTGATATAAAGGCCATGGAAGGCTGCTGATTACTAGATTTCTCTGCATGGCTTGCACATCCTGGGTTTTTTTATATATAAAACACAAGACCAACTGCCCAGGCTGGACTCTTCCACAATACTTGGACACTACCACATCAGTCATTCTAGTTAAGAGAATGCCCAACATTTTTGCTTATAACTCAGTCTTAAGAAGGCATACCCCTTAATCCCAGCACTCTGAAAACAGAGGTATGTGGATCTCTGTGAGTTTGAGGCCAGTCTGTTCTACAAGAGCTAGTTCCATGACAGGTTCCAAAGTTACAGAGAAACCCTGTCTCGAAAGAAAGAAAAAAAAAAGTATTTTCTCCTCTCAAAAGACTTTAACTTGTGTCGAGTTGATATAAAATGAGCCAGCACAATAAAACTCTCCATAAAGGATGTTCTGTTACTATACAAACACCAGAAAAGCTGGGCCAATAAACTTCCCAAATACCACAAAGAGTACTAACAGGGCTGCCATGAAATAGTGTGTTCAGGACTTAACAGGAATTTTGCATTCGTAAATTTTCAAAAGCTATGCAACAGAATATACCAGTCAACATTCCAGAAGGTCTGCAGTTAGCCATTGAGGGAAGTACAGTTTTTGCCCAGATTGCTACTTTTTACCACAAAGAAAGCAACCTCCATGAAAAGCAAACTGCCCATCATCCTTTTTTTTGAAGTAAATTAGTGATGCCAGAAACAAATGTGTCATGAAAAATGTTCTGTCAGCAAAATATTTTAAATGCCATATTATGTAGGTTTTTGAAGTGTTTGAAGATTATCAATCTAACTAGAATATATCTCTGTATTACCTTGAAAACATACCTACTATGACTATAAGTTGATTGTTACAAATGATTATTAATCTGTATTTCTTTATTATCCTAAATAGCTTTCAGGAACTAAAACTTTACATTGCATTTTTAAATTATCTACAATGTTTTAAATAGGGAAAGAAATCTATGTACAGTAAAATGAAAAACCCATAAATTTATATCTATATACAAAATTTCATACCATTGTAAAATATTTTAGACTAGTGCATGCTCAAAAGTAGACTCAACACATCCACATTTTTATTCCATCATTTCTTCACTTCATCCCTCATTTTCCCCTCAGAAAAGTTATTGCTGAATATATTTTCTCCAATTTATCTTATAAATGATAAATTATTTGCTGGGATATTTTGGTACAGATTTCATCAAGAAACAGCAAGTTATCAATTCCTTCTCTTTAGAATTATGTTATATCCTTAGCTTAGAATCAATTTTGAAAGCAAGCTCATTCTTATAACATCAAAGAAAATTTTAAATTAAAACAATTTTGCAATTATGTGCTGATGTTTTTAATGTTTAAAGATCCCAATAAAGTGGTAAATATGTTGTTTATTCTCTCTCTGATTTCATATTTTCTCTATATTTACTAGATGGAAATGTGACTAGATAAAGACTCTAACTGCAAGCAATGTTAGTGAGAGAGTGACAGGTAATTATTGCCTTAATTTGAGGACTCACATGCTAATGGATTATTGACAGTTACTGATATCATTATAATAGACCACCAGGAAAAATGATTCATAAATCCTTTATTTCCCTCTGCTGAGATATGCAATTTCCTCTAAGGAAATATATCATTGTCACTATGGCTTCTCAGGATATACCCAGAATGTGACACATTAAAGGAAGCAAGAATTGAGACCTACAACTGAAAGAGGTTCATAGTCATATATCCTGAGTGAATCATATCAGAAAATTTATTGATAAAATAGTGTCAGGCATGTTTCCACTCATGTCTGAAACAGGACACAACCTGTAAAACAGGATTACTTCTATGTTGTATGCAACCCTGCATTGTTGTATCCTGTAAGTTTCAGCAACGAAAATGAACCACAGCCAAGCACTGGGCTGAACTCAGGGAATCCCATGAAAGAGAGGGAGGAAAGGTTGGAAGAGCCAGAGGATAAAGGCCATAAACAAAGGAACCCACAGAAACAACTAACCTGGGCTTAGAAGAGCTCACAGACTCTGGACCAACAGCTAAGGAGCTTGCATGGGACCAACCTAGGCTCTTTACATATGTTTGATAGTTGTGTAGTTTGATCTACTTGAGCAGCTCCTAGGAGTGGGAGTAGGACCTATCCCTAATGCTTTGGCTGGCTTTCAGGATCCTATTCTTCATACTGATCTACCTTTCCCAGTCTTAATAAATGGGAGGAGCTTAAACCTAACTCTATTTGATATGTCATGCTTTGTTAAAACCCATGGTAGGCCTGCCCAATGCTGAACAGAATAATAAGGTAGAGGGGATTTTAGGAAGAGGCAGAGAAAGGTGGAGCAGACAATGGAAGGAGGGGGGCTGTTGTAAGAGGAGAGCCGCTTGTTTGTTCCTGACTGATCAGCAGTTCAGTCCCAAAATAATCATACAAAAATTGTATTAATTAAATCACTGCTTGGGGCATTAGCTCTAGCTTTGTATTGGCTAACTCTTAATTTAACCCTTACTAGTAATATCTGTATCGCCTCATGGCTGTTGTTTACCAGGTAGTTTCCAGTGTCTGTCTCCTGCAGAGCTACATGGCTTCTCCTCTGACACCACCTTCTTCCTCCTAGCATTTAGTTTAGTTTTCCCCACCTAGCTAATTTCTGCCCCGTTAAAGGCCCAAAACAGTTTCTTTATTAATCAAACATAATCACATCATGTAGAGGGAAATCCCACATCAGGGAGATATTGTGGTAGGGATATAAAATAAATCAATAAATTTAATTAAATTAAAATAAAGAAAATGCTCCATAAGACCAGGTTGTAGTTAGACCTGAAGGAATTTTCTTAATTAGTGATTAATGGGGAGGGTCTAGAACACTGCTGGTAGTGACGTCCTTCCAATAGTGGTTCTGAATTCTATAACAAAGGAGGGTGAGCAGGCCAAGATGAGCAAGTCTGTAAGCAGCACCCCTCCGTGGCCTTTGCATCAGTTCCTGCCTCCAGGTTCCTGCTCTTCTTGAGTTCCTTTCCTGACTTCCCTCAGGAAATGACTACAACAAAGAAATAAATGCCAAATAAATCTTTTCATCTCAAAAAGAAAGAAAGAAAGAAAGGAAGGAAGGAGGGAGGGAGGGAGGGAGGGAGGGAGGGAGGGAGGAAGGAAGGAAGGAAGGAAGGAAGGAAGAAAGAAAGAAAGAAAGAAAGAAAGAAAGAAAGAAAGAAAGAAAGAAAAAGAAAAAGAAAAAAGTAAAAGAAAGAAATAGGCCAACTGGTTGACTTGGATCTTGTGGTTATTTGGCTAAAGAATGGCCCTTATAGGCTAATAGATTTCACTTGACCCTCAGTTTATGTTGCTATTTGTGGAAGTTATTATGGAACTTTTAGGAACTGAAGCCGTGATGGAAGAAATAAGTTACATGGGCATTAAGCTTTGGTGTTTCTGTCTCAAACTCTTCTTGTTTTCTTTGCTTCCTCTGTGTGTATGAGCATATGATTCTCAAAATTTTCTCTCCAGCTGCTTTCTATTCTCCAACACAATGGACTATTTTCTCAAGGAAATTCAATTAAAATAAAATCACCTCTGCTTTAAGTTTCTTTTGGTCATAGTATTTTAGCCACAGCAACAGAACACTAACTAATACAAAGAAAATGTAATCTACTGTCTATTTACTAGTATATGTGTGTGTTTGTTATGAATTAGAGGTAAGAAATCCTATATGACTTTTATTTTGGTTTGAAATTGACATATTCTTTTAAAAAGCTTATTTTTATGATTTCTGGTCTTTCTGTATATTCCTTTCTTATATTCAGCCAAATAAGGTTTGTTTGTTTTTGTTTGATTTTTATTATGTATCTTAGTTATTATTGTCTTATTTTGAAGAGACATCATGGCCAAGGCAACTTAATGGGAAAAAAAAAGCATTTAATTTGGGTCTTGCTTATAGTTTCTATAGGTTAGCCCATTATCTTCATACCAGTGAGTATAGAAACATGCAGGCAGGCATGTTACTGGAGAAGTAGCTGAGAGCTTTGCATCTTCATCAAATGGCAACATGTAGAAAGAGAAACATGGAGAGGCATGGTGTCAGCCTCTGAACTTCAAAGCATGTATGTCACCCCAGTGACATACTTCCTCCAACAAGACAATACGTCCTCCAACAAGGACACACATAATCCAACATGGTTATCCCTCCTCCAACAAGGACACAAACCCCGATACTTTCCAACATTTCATCAGGTAGAAACTAAGCATGCATACCTAAGGCACATTCTCATTCAAAGCACTATACTATTTATTTATTTTTATTTTTATTTTCCCAAAAGAAGTTGGTATCACACTGAGAAAATTACATAATATTAACAAATCTAGGTATAATTATAAGGTGATCTTCAAAACTCTGAAAACATTGGTCAGTCAAATGCCATCTAAGAGTAGACATGTATAAAGGAGATTATTTAAAAGTAAAAATAATATCACATATTCTCTTTCATAACATTAGGAAACTATAATATGCTTGCCTCATATTACCCACATATACAAACACACATTGGGAGGTCTGCATATACACTAGAGAAATAAGCATAAACAGGAATATGTTTTATAGTTTTGTTGTATAAGGACAAGCATATGTCACTGGGAAGCTGAATATGAAATTCACTGATTCTTAAGAGGAGAAAAGGAACGTGCTGTCACATATGTGTTTTTAAAACTACCTATCAGATTAGCCTTCTGAGACCCTGACACTCTGGAAACACTTCATTTATCTACAGAATATATTTAATCTGAACAACATGCATACATATATACACAAAATAATGATATGAATTTAAGAAAAAATTGGATCCAATAGCAGAACTATATGTCCTCATGTTAATTCACACTATTGGGATATTTGTTTCTGTGTCTGTCCTACATCTAAATGTTCACCCCAGATGCTAGTATTTATGTACGTCTATAACACAACCAAATCTGCAATTTATTTGATCATTTTTAAACACTGTATCTATTGACTTGCCATTTTATCACCAATGCTGATGGTATCACTAATGATGAAGAATACTTTGTTCCCATGAATAAACTTTAAAAATGTGTCTCAGTCCAACACTGTAATTATGTGCAACTACTCAATCAATGCTAACTCATAGACTACACTTCAGCCAATCTTAAGTTAGGAATTGAGTGTGTATCTAATAATATGTTGTAAGATAACTGTCAAGACCCTTTTAGTGTAAACTAGCATAAACAGATAAGGGTTTCTGGAAGCATTGTTGTCTTAAAGAAACATATTTTACAAAACATACATTTTAAAATTATCCTTTACTACTTTTAAAACCCCGCTGAGTATCAGACACTGTGTTAAACCTGGAGCAAGGGATGTAAATGCAACTTGCCTTTGACTTTGAAAAACTGAAAAATTGGTACTCTATACTGATGATGAGCACGTAATATTGTATCCAGGTAAAACATTACTAAAGTCATTATTAGATGTTTCATAGAAGTGGCCCATGAAAGGTCAAGAAAGATAATAGAATTAGAAAAGAAAAAAGCAGTAAACGAAACTCTGAGCTTCTCATACAAAGAAAGTGAGGATAATGCCAGTCATTGGCTTAGGAAAACCACTGTTTAAAATGCATGTTTGAGGGCCAGCAAGATGGCTCAGCAGGTAAATGTGCAAGGTACCCTGCAGACCTAGAAACATGAGTTTAACTGCTGTAGCATAGATAGAAAGAATTAGGAAACTCCTCCATAGACTTGTCCTCTGGATTCCACATATGCACTGTAATACTTGTGTTTATACTTACCATTTGCCTGCACACATACAACACACACACACACACACACACACACACACACACACACAGAGAGAGAGAGAGAGAGAGAGAGAGAGACAGAGAGACAGAGAGACAGAGACAGAGAGACAGAGAGACAGAGAGACAAACAGACATACTATATTTTTAAAATATCTTAATTGTTTAAAATATTTATGTGTGCCCCAGAAAACTTAAGTCATTTTATTTGAAGCTTCTAGTCTATGTCAAAATAGCATTCCAACTTCCTTGTCGGAAAAGTTATGTTTTTTTTCTAGCTACTGAAAAATTATATTCTACAGCTTCCTTTCTCCAGTATTGACAAATGGTTTAATGGAAAGGGAGGTCAAGAAGAAAATCAATGCAATTGTGCCAGTCTCATTACTAGGTCAGCCATGTCTTCTCTGTGCATACTGAAGCTTGTTTCTTCTCGGGGTAAAGCTTTTAAAAGGTTGCTTGCCAGCTGAACTGTCAGCTCAGGGGAAGAAAAATTAGTTTTCAAAAGCTATATATACTACAAAAGAGTAAAGTGAAACCTCATTTATGGCCTCTGTGATTCTACTTTCAATTATTAACGTTAGAAACAAATGAAACCGGAACAAGTCATTCCTCAAAATTTACAGTTGGACAGATCTTTGGGGGCCACCCGTGTCAACATCTGCTCTTCTTTTATTTTATAAAAATGGAAATTGTTGCATCAAGGAGTCAAGAGGCTTTCTTAAGGTGACAAATTAAACTAAAGGGCTGAACCTGAGAATGGTCCCAGTAGAAACTGCTCTGACAGAAACTCTTCAAGCTGTAGGGAAAGGGTGGGTCTTTTATGCTGTAATTCAATTTGTTATTCTTCCAAAAGAAATCTTGTTATATGAAATATTTAATACTACAATATCATTATATCTACTTGTCTGTGGCCATCTCTCTACCTATATGTGTACCTGCCTCAGAATATCTGCTCTTCTTTAGAATCTGCATCCTGCACTAGTTCTTAGCTATAGCCACACATTAGAATCACTGTGGAGTTTTGAAAGAAATCAATAACAGGACTCCACTTCTCAGAGATTTTAACTTAATTGGTATGGGATGGCAACCTAACCTGTATATATTTAAAGTCCCCAGGTGATTGTTATGCCAATCAGTAGGAAGAAACAACGGAGTTCAGTTGTTTACAGATAACCTTATACTCTGGAGCTATTGTGTGACTAATATTAAGTATTTTTTGAAATGGACTGGTATTTAACTTAAGTAAATCTAATTAGGAAATAAACATTATGTCATCCTGATAAAAGATAGTGAGTTTTATGATAAAATATATTAAATATAATATAAATAAAACAAGAATACTAAATATAAATGGATAACGCCAGTGTTATCTCATATTCTAATCTTGATTGTAACTTAGTACTTCTTTATTATAAATTACAAAATTGATAAATATTGTCATATGATACCAAGTCATTCTTCATTGACTGATAAGTTTAAATGGAATTATTACAAAACTATCTGTCCCTGTAATAAAACCCCTATGTTGTATCGCACAAGTCCAAGTGCCTTACAAGTTGAGACTCAATGTACAAACCTACAAAAGGAGGAAGGTGGGTGTTTTCTACATTTCTGTGCATGAATGATTACTGAGTCATGGCCCTTATGTCTTGGTACTTGTTGTTTTCACTTAGTTTGCAGACTGACTTTTACTGCACAGGGTGAGTAGTGTCCACATATCTAATAACACATAAAGGGAATTAGATATTATTTGTTTTTTTTGAAAAACACAAGAAAATGGAGAAAACATTTATTTTATTCATTCTTCATTTGCCACAGTTCCTCATATACACATTGGGTTGGTCACGTCTAAGTAAATTGTGTGCATATGACAACTTCTAGGAATAACTGGAACTAAGGGAGGGGAGTTGGATGGATCCTGAATTCTGGTAACAAGACATTGAATGAAATAAGGCCTCAGTGATAAATAAATGTCTGGAAGGCATGCCCATGCTACAAGAAACATGTCTGCCCATGTCCTGCCTTGTTCCAATGATAATGGACTAATCCTTTAAAACGTTAGCAAACCCCAATTAAATGCATTATTTTATGAGTAGCCACGTTCATGGTATTTCTGCACAACTTCAACACTGATTAAGGCAATATTTCCATTAATTTATATACAAATTTAATATAATAGAAATCTCTCAGTATCACAATGTTTAGCAAGAAATTTTGTTTTACATGTATTTGGAAAGAAAGAATAAAGAGAGGGAGGAAGGGAGAAAGTAAGAAAAGAGGAAAGAAAATAACGTGGTATTTTGGTGGTAAAAAGCTCCTTCTCCAAAATAATAAAATATAGTGTCTTCCTAAAACATACAAAGAAGACAAATATTTTTATTAAAAAGCCTCTATTTTTAAAAAGCTGTCTGTCCTGAAAACAGAACATATCTTTGGAAACAAAGGATTTCTGCATAAATATTCATATCCACATATTTTTATAATGTAAAATCCAAGTCTTTTAACAAGTAGTGGATTTAAAACGTTTTTAAATGACATCTGTCTTAGTGTGTTGTCAGAGGTTTTTGTCATGTCAGGTCCCGTAGCTGTTCTGTCCCAAAGAAACACACAGAGTTCTACATTAATTATAAACCAGGTGGCCTCAGGCTTCTTAACTATTTCTTACATCTTAAATTAGCCCATTATTTTTGTCTATATTAGCCACGTGGCTTTGAACGTTTTTATCAGTGAGGTGTTCTCATCTTGCTTCTTTTTTGTCTGGCTTCCTTTGTGATGACTGCAGACTAAACCTTTCCTTTTCCCAGAATTCTCCTGTTCTCCTCACCCTTCCTCTACTTTCTGCCTGGTTGCTCCACCTATATGTCTTGCCTGGCTACTGGCATATCAGCATCCTATTAAACCAGTACAACTGATACATCATTGTCCCACAGCATTAGTGTTTCTATTGCTGTGAAGAGATACTATGACCTTGGCAACTCTTATAAAGAAAAAAATTTAATTGGGTGACTTAACAGTTTCAGAGGTTTAATCCATTGTCATAATGGCAAAATATGGTGGGCTGTGCAGCCCGACTTGGTGCTGGAGGTGCTGAAAGTTCCACATCTTGATACTTAGGCAAAAGAAAGAGAGGCTCTATAGCTTGAGAATATATAAGACCTCAAAGCCTGCCCTTACAATGACACACTTCCTTCAACAAAGGCATACCTATTCCAACTATCCAAGAAGGGTATACCTCTTAATAGTACTATTCCCTATGGGCCAAGCATTCAAACACATGAGTCTAGGGTGGCTCTTAGTGTTTCCATTACTGAAACACCGTGACCAAAATGCAAGTTGTGGAGGAACTAGTCTATTTGGATTAAACTATTTAATATGGTTCATCAAAAAGGGGTGGGGGCAGGGCAGGAACTCAAACAGGACAGAATCCTATAGGTAGAAACTGATTCAGAAGCCATGGAGAATGCTACTTACTGGTTTGCATCCCCTGGCTTGCTCAGTTTGTTTTCTTATAGCATCCAAGACCACCAGCACAGGGATGGCAGCATTCACTATTGGCTCGACCCTCCCCTATTGATCAGTAATTGAGAAAATGCCTTATACCTGGGTCAGAGAGGCATTTCCTCAACTGACAATCTTTTTTTTTTTTTTCTGACAACTCTAGGTTGTGTCAAGTTGACACACAAAACCAGCCAGTACAGGAACCGTATCTATTCACAATGCCCGACGCTAATCCCTTGTCCCCACAGGCTTATAACTGAAACAAAATGCAAAATGCATTTAATACAACTTCAAAAGTTACTGTAGTCAATCAGTCTCAATAATGTGCAAAAGTCCAAAGTTCCAAGTCTCTTCTCTTCAATATAATCCTTTTTAAAATAAAATTTCAAAAAGCAGATCAAATACTTCCAACATATAATGGCACAAAATAACATTATCTTTCGAAAATAGAGGAACATGAGCATAGTGGAGGAATACTGGGCCAAAGCAGGACTGAAAACAAACTGGATAAACCCCAAACTGCATTTCCTTGTCTGATGTCAAAACACTCTTTAGATCTCTAACCCCTTTCACTGTTGCTAGTTCCAACAGATTTCTTTCTTTTGGGCTGGTTCCACTTCTTGTTATCAGCTTTTCTTGGTAGGTATCCCATTGTTCTGACATCTCAACATCTTTGAGTTGACCAAGAAAATCCAGGCTTCATCTTTATAGCTATAAAGGTGAAGTCACACAAGGACTTCTCTGGGCCTCAATACATAGACACCCCTGACATATGCCCAGCTTCGGTGACTTTTGTATTCATAGAGGAAGATTCCATAACCCCTTTCTTTTATCCTTGATTCTAAAGCCAGAATCACATGGTCAAAGCCTTTGAGTTCTGCTGCTTTCTGGAGTGGGAATATGGTACCCGCATTCAATTACATCTTTACAAGCTTTCTGTTTCCTTCACTACCTAAGTTTGGCTGTATTTGAATTTGCTCTGTGGACAAGACTGGACTTGAACTCAGAGGAGTGTGCCACCTACCATGGACTTAAATTCTTCTTTAATTCATTTTCACAAACTGGGTGGGATCTTGCCCTGGGGTCACCACTCCCTTTATCCCATTTCATAATCTGTTTATCTCCTTGAACACAGAATTTACCTCCATTCCACTTCCTGGTATATTTTCTCCTAAAATTATACATTTGATATTTCCCCTTGCTCATTTTGTTCCTTTTTAATTGTAGATCTGTGCAAGAGTGACCACTGATAACAGAGTCATTACTAGGTGGCTTTGAGATTTCCTCTGCCAATGGAACTAATCCAAAACTCTTCACTTTAGCTTCAAGCAGACTTTTCAGAAAATGGCAAAAAGCATCTTCATTCTTAACCAAAATATCACAAGAATGATTTCTAAGCAACATACTAAAATTCTTCTCCTCTGAAACCTCTTGAGCCAGGGCCTTAACTTTTCAAATCACCCTTAGCGCCACTGTCTTCCATGCTTCTACTAGTATGCTCCCACTTAAAGCATTCAACTGCTGTTCCTATTCAAGCTCCCAAACTCTACATTCCTCCAAACAAAAGCCTGGTCAGACCTGTCACGGCAATAAAAATACCCCAGTCCCTGATAGCAATTTCTGTCTTATTGAGAGTTTCTATTACTGTGAATAGACACCATGATCAAGGCAACTTTTATAGAGGAAAACATTTAATTGGGGCTGCTTTGAAGGTTCAGAGGTTTATTCCATTATCATCACGGAAGGAAGCAAGGCAGCATATAGACAAACATTGAGCTGGAGAGGTAAATAAGTGTTCTACATCTTGATCCACAGGCAGGAGCAGGAAAAACTGAGTTCCAGGCATAGCCTGAGCATATAAAACCTCAAATCCCATCCCCACAGTGACACACTTCCACAACAAGGTCATACCTACTCCAAATAAGCTACACCTCCTAATAGTGCCATTTCCTATAGGCCAAACACGTGAATGCATAGGGAACATATCTATTCAAAGTATCACAACATCCATACATTTTTATCTTAGTTTTACCACTTTAATGTTGTAACAACTTCAACAACATCATTTTTTATTATACATATATATGGATATTTTATATATATTCATATATGTTTGCTATAAAATACCCATGAAAATATATATTTTATAAATTGCATCTAATAGTAGCATCTTCTATAAGCAAATTTTGGTGAAGAGCAGAAATTGTAATATCCTTATTGAATGAGAAATAATTCTTCATTAAATCATATACAAAATAAACTGTTGTTTTAAAGCCAAGGTACAATTTAAAATGCAAAGTTTTGATGTCAGTATTAACATTACATCCCGTCCAAAAAGTTACCGTGTATGTCATGTTATTATAAGTGAGTGAAAACCACTTTACTGCTTTGCAATTGAGCAATGAAATGGGAACTTACTCAGCAGTAAATACACACTAAAACAAAGTCAGCATGTCAAATCATTTTACATAGAAAGAAGAGTCACAGAGATTGTTTAAGGCATCATATTCTGCTGCAATACACACATATGTCAATAATATAACACTGTGATTATGTGAACACAATTTCTCGTGGATAAATAGTATGTCTGTGGGCATATAGCAAAAACCTGTCTTTTGTTTCTTATAAGGAAATTGTCCTACTAATGCTGTTATCTCCTCCTCGCTCTCTGCCTCCGAAATCCCCTTTATCCTCTTCTGATAGACAGACATAAATTGAATTACTAAGAGAAAATGTTTCACTGCCCACCCAGCCTAGACACCGCCGTCCTACCATTAGAAACTGTTTCTCCACTGCCATCTTGTGGCCAGGATGGTAACATGCAGCACTCTTTTTTTTTTTTTCCCCACTTTTCGACAACTTTATGTACATAAAGCAGGAGTCCGAAGACTCTGTAAAGCCCTTCGCCTGAGTCTCGTACAGAGTTGCATCATGTGATTCATACGAGTACACGCAAACACGCGCATGCTCTCTCTCTCTCTCTCTCTCTCTCTCTCTCTCTCTCTCTCTCTCTCTTTCTCTCTCACTCACTCACACACACATTTTTTTACAAATTAAACAAGTTACCTCTTTATGTACCATAATGTACATAAAGAGAGTTAATTGGTGTCCTCAATTATTTTTTAAAACTCTGATCAATTCCTGTTTATGATTCCATAGGGGTCTTCAGATTTAAAACGGCACTGGTTTTTGTCCTGTGACTGCTTCACCACATCCCACCTTCCATTACCTCAATTTTCCCCCTTCTATTAAAAGTACCGTAAACTACATACACATCAAACTATCTGGCTTTAATGGCCGAGGTTCCTAAAAATGTGGCCTTGCTCTTCCACCACAATGTTCTGGCTCAGGATGAGGCTGAGAGCAACCAGATCAATTACCCAGAGACACACATCTCTGAAAACATGTGGCAAATGAAACATTTTATCCCTTTAGGTGTTTGTCTTAGGTGTTTTCTTAAGGCGGTGGAAAGTGAACATGTTTTGCCAAGAGAAGATATTTAAGTCCAGCTTTCCTTTGGCTAATTAAGACATAGGCCCATTATCTAAAATTCTGCTATAGCCTCAACCCCACCTCACAGCTGGGGTACCACTCACAGATACTATACATAAAGGCAAAGATTTGACACTTGCTTATGAGGACACTTGACTAATGAGTCCTGGCCTTCAGCTGCTCTTCTCTCCTAGAACCTTCTAATTGAAGTTAATAGAAGCTGTGCCTAGCTTAGAGGATAGAGGATGGGATTTTCACTGTTGGCCATTGGCTGCAGTGTATTTAAGCCTACATGGTGCTAATAAACAGGGCTTTTGGTACCAGTGTTGCAAGGTCTGTGTGTCAGTCTGTCTCTGCGTGTGTATTCTCAGCCTCCAGCCCCTTTCCCGAAGCTCGTAAACTGGGGCCACAGTGCGTGCCAACTTGACAGCATCCTTAGCCATTACTCATTAAGTACTAATTACAAACTCTTCTCAGTAAGTCAAAAAAAAGTCTCACCATGCCTTCTCACATATCTAAGAGTCAGCAGTGCCACAGGGAGAGGAACCATGCCTTGTTGAAAATCATTGCCCACCAAACCCAAGCTTGTAGGTATTTCTCTAATAAGTCCTCTTCTGTTGTTTTTCCCCAAAATTTTCCTAGTTCTTTGAATTAGATCTTTCTTTCATCTTCAATGAAGACACATTTCCTAGCTTAGTGAAGATTTCCAATTTCTAAATATGAATCTTACTTTTAGCTTGTTTTTTCAAACATTTTATCACCTTTATGAGGAAATAATTTTAGTATAATAACATTCTTCAAAATTTAATTTGTTTTCAATTTTTTTCTGTAAAAGAGAATTTTCCAAAATGAATTGTGATATCAACTATTTGGCATTTGTAAATTTGGTTTGTTTGGTGTGTGTACATAGTGGGTTTTTTTTTAATCAAAGTTGAAAAAAGTGGCAAACCATGCTCAACGAGGACATTCACAATCCTTATTAATAACATTAACAAGATGCTTTCCATTAATGCAACTATTTATAAAAGTATATTTTGTTTCTCTCAAATATTTTGACTTTTAGCTGTCAGTGAATAAACCACAAGATCATTCTGTTTGGTGAAGCCTTCTTTTACTCAAACATATTACCTTTTAGAAAGCTATTCGAGAGTTTAAGGTTTTTTATTATATCTATTTGTGTGTGTTTATGTGTGTGTGCAAGCAGAAGCCAGTGTGTGTGTGCATGTGTGTCTCTCTGTGTGTGTCTGTGTTTCTGTGTGTGTGTGTCTGTGTGTGTGTGTCTGTGTGTGTGTGTGTGTGTGTGTGTGTGTGTGGTAGAAGCCAGATGACAACTTGCAATTCCTCTAACACTGTGGGTCTTGAGATTCTAACTGATCAGGAGGGTTGGGAGGCAGTTCCTTCACCCACTGTGCCATCACATAAGGCTGAGTGCTTTTTTTTATTTTGTCTTATTGATTCTTTGGGTGGAAATAATATACTATTGGCCCAAAAGCCATTGTCATAAAATCTGGTTACTGGTCAGGTAGGCTGACTTGCATGACTTCAGTGTGTAAAGGGATACATACTGAGAAATGATTGAAAAAAATGCTTATTTCTTTTATTTCTTTATTTGAGCAATGCCAGGATACTTGAAATATACCTCTTTTCATCTGTCATTACTTTCCTGTGTCCATTTATTTGTGCAATGTTCATTTCTTAGCAAAACTTATATTGAAATTTTTTTGTATTTGGCTAATACTAAAGATGAAATCACTAATGTTAGCTTAAAAGGAGACTGCTTTTTTTTTATTATTCAGGAAAAGCTTTAACCTGCAAGAGGAAAATGCTTCTCATGGATTCCCAGAATAAACACGACAGTGATTTTTGGTTCATAAAATTATACTCTATCTGCTCATAGCAGGAAGTACCCATATATTCTGCTCTTTCATTCTGGAATGGCTCCTAATTTCATACAGAGATTTAGGAGATAGGACACAATATACCAATATACATCTACCATGTCACATGCAATTATTACAATTATGGTAACTGCTGATAAGGCAACTCCACCCTCATAGAGGAGTTTTAAATATAATCCGAGAACACATCACATCTTCATATTGATCTTATAAATTAATAAATGCGTTATGCAGGCATACAATATGAAAATTTACTCTGTAAATACGCCACAAGCAGCTATGCTCAGTGCAGAGGATGAGACAAGCAGGAGATCTTGTGCACGCAGGTGGCAGACAGGTTATTTCTTCAAGGGCAGAAAATACCCGTGAGAGGAAAGCAAAACCTATTTTAAAAGAAAAAGCATAAATTTGGAAGGAAGATGGGGAAGAAGTTCAGTGTGAGTGAATGCACTGGCCTCCCTGGCATTTGAATGAATGCCAGATTACTCATGAAACAAAGGAAAAAGAATGTCTCAGATGAAGAACGTGGTTGCAGCAATATTAACCATGTGAAAAATGAGACTGCCAGGAAAGAAAATTACTCTTAAAAGGCATATGATCCAGAAGTCATATCATAATGGCAAGCTGGGCAGGAAGTTTGCCTTTCATATTCATGTTTTGTGGAATGTTTGCATTACTGAGATTCAATGTCTCACAGAAACAACTTAATAGAGGAAAAACTGATTTTGTTTTGCAAGTTGAGAGGGATTTCGATCCATCATTGCATGCATGGTGCCCTGGCTACTTTTTATGCTATCAAGTCACAATTTAGACTCATATGAGAAGGGAAAACCCAAAAGAAGAAAATACCTGTAGATCAGCCCGTAGACAAACTTGTGCAGCATTTTCCTGATCAGTAATTAGAGTTGGAGAATTCAGCACCCGGTGGATAGTGCTACCGCTGAGCAGGTAGACCTGGATGGAATAAGAAAGCAGGCTGAGCAGTCTATGGCGAGTCAGCCAATAAGAAACACGTCTTCATGACCCTTACGTTGGCTCCTGTCTCAAGGTCCCTGCCTTGAGTCCTTCCCTCACTTCCCTGGATGATGTGCTCCAAGCTGTAAGATGCAATAAACCTTTTTGTTCCCGCAAAGTTGATTCTGACCATGGTGTTCAGTCACAGCACTAGCTACCCTTACTATTATGGAAGGTATGATGATGGGAGTGTCATCATTGGTGGTGGATCATGTGGCCTAGAAATGTGTTTTGTCTTACATTAGACTTTATTTCAAGTGATTTCTGTGTTCGTTCTCTACTGTGTATGCTCTTTCATACACAAATCTCAAAGTTTGTTTGAAACTAAGTTCAAATGATATACTTATTTCTTAATGAAATGTTTGGGCTTTTGAAAAGAATATTTGAAATATAACAATATATTTTTTAAATTAAATGACCAGTATAAATGACTCCATGGTTTGAAATTAGAGTGTCATCCAGTTATTTGAAATCCTTAAGCAAACAGGGATTTAATTTGGCCAAAATGCCTTCTTTTCTGTCCAACTCTTGAATATCAGGAAACTGAGTCTAAGTGTGGATGATTTGCATGCTCACACCAAGGCTCCAAAATTCACCCTGTATTATTCCCAGTTGAATGGCACAGCACTGTGAAAAGATAAATTTGTTTAAAGGCCTTTAGTCAAAATAGATACTGTTATAGTTATCATTTAACATTGATATGTTAAAGCACAACAACTTTCAAAGTGGCGTGTATGCGTGTGTGCGTGTGTGCATGTGTGTTCATATGACCTTTCATTTTTATACCAGCAACCATTGCCATGGTTCAGCCATTGTTAGTGGCACCAGATGCTCTTTCTTCATTTCTTATGCTCAATTCCCTTCTTCTGAGATCAGTTATCCATCATTAATCTGAGACTCCATCACATTGGACCAGGCCCATCAAAAGCACCATTGGAAACGTCACTGGTACGGTGCGAGACCTAATTAATCTCTCTTTGTGGTGCCTCAAAACACCACGCACACATGGTCTTAATTGCTCCCACCTCACACCCACTGGGATCACAAGCAGAGAATAAGCTGACGCTGATCCCCCCTGCAACTACTGTATTAGCATCATTTACTGCAAGATTAATGAGAGAAGCTGAGGCAACCAGAGGGAAGTATAAAAGTATAGGTTTCAGCTTTAGAAAACTTCACAGGCCACTTAAATAGAGCAACATCCTATCAATACAAGCAGTTGTTGGTTACTAATATGAGTTTTATATATTTTTAATGTTCTTAAGCTTCAGTGCTCACTGTCAATGAGCTGTACAAGCTTGAAATGTGATATTAATATTGCTTAATAAGAGACTTCAGATGGGAAGCTGCTTTAATTTTTAAAATGTAATTTTATATAAAGCAATGAAATTATGTTTTTATTCATTTTGTTAAGTATATAATTTATTATATTTGTATGTCAGACAGAGTGATTACTTGAAAATGTAATGTTAATATTTTTAAACGTATTTCAAGGTAATTATAATAAAATTGACATTGCAAAGAGCATAATTATGAACCGCCCAGGAAATTCAACCATGAATTTTATAAACACATAACGACTGCAATGTAAAGAGAAAAAAATCCTTGTATGCTGCATTTAAAATCCGGGATTATTTAAATTTGATATAGTATCTCATTACCATATTAGTTTTCTGTATGTATGTTGTGTGTAAGTCTTTAAAGGGAGAAGAAAATTCTATATGAAGCTATTCCAGCTCACTCTTTGAAATAAAGCATTGCATTATTGTTGTATGGACCATTTTCTTTGCAAAACTATCACAAAGATGTCAATAGACAAACGTTATATGAACAAGTCCAAAATACTGGCCTGTGGAGCCATGATGTGAAACTTTAAAGATTCTACAAAGCCCTGTTGACAATGCAGTTTCATTAATTTCAGAATAAATGACCATTTATTCTGGTCATTTAATTACAAAATAACTGGTTTTCTTTAATATACCCGGAAAATCGGGCCTCATCTATTACCAAAAGAAAAGGTTAACATTTATCTTAATTTATAAATTGGTTAAGATGTTTACAATGGCCAATGCTATGGTGTTTATTATGTTTCACTACAAAGTTTTAATTATTTCACAGTTATGTTTGTTAATTTTGACTTATATAAGTAAATAGCAAAAAAATCAGAAACAACAAATAGAAACCTTTTTGGTAATGCAGAAAGCAGAATGAATTAGAAAAAAAGGTAACCAAAATGGTTAAGAAAAATGTTTTTTATATGTATATCTATATATGTTATATATACATATACATACATACTTACACAAACTATAAAAAACATACCCCAAAATAATTTTGAATTAAATAATGACAGTATTGTGAAAAAAGTACCTTAAATACTTCTTAAGAATAGGAATAAATGCCTCTGTAGTAACTTTTCTCCTTTCTGTGATAAACACCTGACTAAAGAACTTGAGGAAGGCTTGGTTTGTTATGGCCACAATTCAAGAGTACATTCCATCATAGAGAAGTCATGGCTTCAGAGGTAGAGGTGACTGCTCAATTGTATTCACACTTGAGAAGCAGGGAGGATGCCAGAAAGATGAGCTAGAAAGAGAGGAAGGGAGGGGAAAGTAGATAAGCAGAGATGAGGGGAGGAGGGGAAGATCAGAGGAGAGGAGAGGAGAGGAGAGGAGAGGAGAGGAGAGGAGAGGAGGAGAGGAGAGGGGAGAGGAGGGAAGGGGATTGAGGGGAAATACAATTCCTCATCTAGCTTTCTGCTTTTATTCAGCTTTAGACACTAGCTCATGAAGTGATACTACCTTAAATAAACTAATTCAGAAAGTCTCTCACATATATGTCTTAAAGTATATCTCCTAAGTGATTCCTGATTCATCCACTTGAACATTTATATTTGCCATTGCACACAAATGTCAGTAGAAAAGCTAATGTAGACTGCATTTCAGTGATTCAAAAAGCTAAGCCTGAAATTAAAGTTGACCATGTTTTGATTAATGAATTGTTAAGACTGGTTACAATTGTGTGTTTTACAGCATTGATGATATACTTTGGAACAGGCAACGCGTTTGACATGTCAAGAGTAAAGTAAGATGGGGCACAAAGCTTAATTCAAAGATACAGGTCTCGTGCTATACTCATTCAGTATTCTATTTAGTCATCAGAGTGAGTGTTCATGCAGTGGTGAGTCATAACAAGGTCTCATTATTAGTTACTTCGCTTATAATTGTGAGCACACACCATACATGCAACTAATTAAGAGAAAACGGATTTTTCAAGGTTCATGATTTCAAGGAAGTCATGTCTGTTGGAGGAGCTCTTGGTTATGGTGCCAGTTTAGAAGGCAGCTTTCTCATATCTGAGGGGAATAGTGCCGGGTGGCCAGGATATTTTCCTCCAAGGCTAGTCAGGCATCTACTTCCTCCAGTCAATGCCTACCCTCTACATTGTTTAGTCTTCTAAGAAGACAGCAGTACCAGGTAGGGGGACCATGTCTTAAAATACTACAACCTGTTACGGGAATTTTACATTCAGTTCACAGAAATCATTCTACAAGCAATATTAATAAAGACTTTAGGTAAAATCTTAGTTTGTAGAAAGTATTTTTTTTTTGATGAGACATCATGACAAAAGAGATTGATAAAACAGAGTGTTCGATTTGGTCTAACAGTTTCAGAGGGTTAGAGTTCATGATGTCAGAGCAAAGAAGAATAACAGAAACTGTTGGTGTGTAAATAGGAAGCAGAGAGAGAATAAGACACTCTGGGAATACAGTGGGTCTTTTTAATCTCAAAGTGGCCTCCAGTGACAAACATCCTATAACAAGGCCCAAATGTCACCAGTTGGGGACCAACCAGTCAGATATATAAGCATATGAAGTCATTTTGATTCAAACTTCCACAAGTAATGAGAGGTCATTGTACATTACATTAGTTTAGGAAAGTAATGATATTTGTGATCTCATAGTTCAGCAGGAAATAAAATGCATGCAAAGCAGCCCGATTCAGATAACAAATTAATACCAATTGTACCTTTGATTTGCAGATATCTCATTATAAAATTCCTTCAAAATAAGTGTGGTGATTTGAATTTCACAGCAAGATACACAAAATCTTCATGACAAATATTATTCTCATGTTCCCTCTGGAAGGTGATTTCCCATCTTAGAACTACAAAGTCTAAGATGTTTTGTATGGAAATTACTGACATGGGGTGGAGGAAGCAAGAAATGGTGAGCGCTCTAAGCTGAAGAGCTGAGCTTCTATTTTGGTTCATTTACCATTCAGCATCTTCTAAAGACCAGAGAAAACGACTGCACGCCCCACATAATGTGGGCGTTCTGATGGTTCAGTCAAGTTAGATTAATTGTAATAAACAAAAATTGTCACTAAAGTTCCCAGCTTATGCCTCTAATATTGTGTGAATACATTTTATTTCCTAACATTATGAAACAGCCAAGAGTATAATAAATTACTTACCTAGGCCCTTTGAGGATTTTTGCATAATTTACCAAAACAAATTGATTTTAGTGGAAAAGCTGCTAATTTACATGGGTAGGAAGTGTTTTCCTTGGTGTGATGAATTTAATTTCAATTTCCCTGTTTACATGAATTCACTCCAGTAATTCATCACTGTTAGATTAAACTACAACTATGTTTCACTTCAGTAGGCCCCTAACATTCAATATATATGAATGAAAATAAATTGCACTCATAGTATGGCTGTGTATTACACATAACACAAGATTGTTAAGGTGTCTTAAACATAGTATTGATTTTTAAGATAGCAAACAATGCAATGTAAAAATTTTAAGTATGCGTAAAGCAAATTTGGATTGGGATTCAAATATTTTTGATTTTTTAAAAAAAGAGTCACATTTATAGAGCATTGAATATATGTGAGTTTGAATTGTGATTGTATTACATATGTACTGGTGGTCTACTAATTGACATCTTTATTCGTAATGCATAAAAAGGAAAAGAAAAAACTTTGAAGTATTTAAATCTATGTCTCACACAGTTTTTGAGCTTCAGAATTTGGCTATGGTTCACACAAGAGATTTTGAGGTAGGATAGCTTACAAGGTTTACCTACTTGCTGGTGCTATAATCATCAAAAAGTTGGGACTGAACTGAAATTAACTGCCACGCTCTCTAATGTGCTACTGAAACGTCTCCATTCCTTACTGGTTTAAATTATAGCTGTCACTTTCCTGTCATAAATGTTCTCCAAGTGTAATGTCATAGAAGAGTCAAAATTTTGCTTTGTCTGGAGTAACTTGAGGGGAAAAAAGAACCTGGCTAGCAAGATATCACTCAGGTCAGAAAGTCTGCCTTTACACATCCTGCCTTAGAAGTATCCAAATGCATCAGTTCTGCTCTAGATCACAGGTACCACAGTCTAGCACATTACAACATGGAGAGAAACTCTCAAAAGATGTGAATGGTGGGATATAGTAATCGCCATGGGGGTGGAGCTGTTTACAGATATCAACGGTGTACATTTCTGTGGCAAAGCTGTCCTGTCACAGATACTGCGGAATAGTGAGGAAAAAGGATACAGTTCATTATGGAACAGTCTGGTGACTCCTGAAGATCTAATTTCTGGAGGCTGTACACTAAAAATATTTGGGAAATACTGTCCATCGCAGTCGATTTAATAAACGGAAAACATTTTATAAGGCTCTCATAGCAACAAGCCATAGTTCTCAGGAAATCATTATTGTCATATAGGAAAAGAAATTTAATTTAGCTAACATAAAATTTAATGACAATATCAGCTTTTAGGGAGGTGGGGATGATTGTTCATTCGAATTCAGCAGCAACTTTATGTCTAAATCTTCCCTATTGAATATCCTCCCTATGCTGACAGCTCCTTGTGTACCAGCACCATAAATCATTTCCAGATTCACTATAGGTGAAAAAGAGTCATACAAAATCTTTGAAGTTATTAAATAAGTAAATATTTATTATGCTATATTTATTAGTGTGTATATATTTTGTATTTGTGCTTGCAGACTCATGTGTGTGCTTGTCTATATGAAGATGGATGGAAGGGAGAAAAAGAGTCACACACAGGCTCATATGTGTCATAGCATCTGGATGGAGGTCAGAGGTCAATTTACAGGTGCCAATTTTTTCCTTCCTACATGAATGTGGAGATTGGTCAGATAAAATAAGATGGTCATGTTTACAAGATAAATGATTATTTATATATCCCATCAAACCTGTGTCTTTTATTAAACATTAGCTTTTTAGAAGTTTTGAAAATATGCTTCAGTTATATTAACTCCTCCATCAACTACTCCAAGATCTAGCCCCCCTTCCCTATCCACTCATATTTAAATCTTTGTCTTCCCCCATAAATTACAAGTTGTTCTGACAATCTAGTTTTTGATATGTAACCTTCCACTGGACTATGGTTGACTTACCAACCGGGATCAACACTCAAGGAAAAGAACTCTTTCTTCCCTAGATCTTATCGATGGCCAATGATTCTTCTTCTTGGGGTGGGACTTCTTTCTCAATGTCATAGATAAAAACGGATCCTGAATTTTCAATTGGAATTAACACAAAACCAATATCATTGTTCATCAGTAACAAGATATGCTCGTCATTCACTGAGCATTTTATATCAAATATTTCCATTATCCAATGTGCTGAAATTCTGTGTTACTTAATTGTATGATCTCTGTTCAACAGAAGCAACTGAAATGTAGCAAAGGCTTTTCCTACAAAAATTACAGAGCTATTATGTAGGAAATATGGGATTTTAAAGTCATGGAATTTCTTCTAGTACCCAGAGGACAAACAGTAGGTCTAGAGATGTACAATGAATTCCATTGAATGAGTGAAGGGTTCTTTTTTTCTTGTTGTTTGAGACACAGTTTTTTGGTAGCTCTGGAGCCATTCTGGAACTTACTTTGTAGACCAAGATGGCCTTGAACTCACAGAGATCTGCCTGCCTCTGCCCCCTGCCTCACTGAGTGATGGGTTTTATATGTATAAAGTTCTTCAAACAAGGTTGGGGATTTTGTATGATGGGCAGCATAGCCAGACACAGGGACATCTCAGGTTCTTAAAGGAAAGCAGAAACAGAATAAGAAAAATTAATAGAAAATTAAATTCATCCATTCATTCTTCTAGAAAATAATCTTTCATAATCTATTAAATTTCTGTTTAGATATTTTCATATGTGATGAACAATTACTTCCTTTGACTTTTGTCATGTAATTAATAATTTCTTTAAGGTTCATCAGCACTGACAAAATCATCTTAAATATAACCATAACAAGCATTCTAATGTTGTAGTCTAATTAGATTTAGTTTATGTCCTACGAAGTAAAATTGTATTAGTTTTTCTTCCATGAGAAAAATAATTCTTATGCTGATGACAGGTGTTTTGTCAACATATTACTTTTAAAAACAATTTTCTGTCTTTTGGGGTGATCTTATTTGTATTGTTTTAATTTGTGTTATTTTGTATTACAGTTTTTACTATTTAAAACAAATTTTATCTTTAAGTTATATGAGCAAGACTAAGGCAAAGTCAAGATACTAAAATAGATAGTTTGTCTTTCTCAACCAGTAACAAAGAAAAATACATCTCATTTATCCAAAACAAACAAACAAAAGATTGATCTAACAATGTAACTTCACTGAAAGCATCCTTGCAGTGCCATCATGGCGCTCTGGACTCAATGTCAGAGCCACATAAAGGTGTCGGGGCCATGCATGCTTATAATGCTAGCACTCAGGAAGTAGGGAAAGGAGAATCAGAACTCCCAGGTCAATAAGATTCTCTGGCATCAATCAGAAAGAGAGAGACAAGTCATAGAAAGAGAGAGACAAGTCATTACAGATAGACAGACAGATAGATAGATAGATAGATAGATAGATAGATAGATAGATAGATAGATGGATGGATGGATGGATAGACAATTGATAGCCATCTATTCACTGTTAACAAATCAGATTTATCTTCATGAAAAGTTATAAGGAAGTACATCATTTCATAATGATTTATCTTCCATTTTATCCACGTGAAATGTACGTAGATAATATTGTTATTTCAGACCATATTTTTCTGGAGAGCGAGCAGCCAGTTTTTAACTAGTTTAACTAGTTTTCTACACTTAAATAATAGCAACAGGGAAAGGAGATCTCAAACAACGATTATAACACAAGCAGAACATAAAGACAGTATTCAATAGGAGCTAGTAATATAGGTTTAGTAAACTATAAGGTGTTGGGATGTTTGAGAACATGTGGAAGAAGACAAATGCCACATTGTGTGACATGTGTCTCTTCTGTCCTTTAGGGACAGAAGTTTAAGAAGGTTATCCTCAGCCCTGCTTTCCAGAAGTTTAAGAAGGTTATCCTCAGCCCTGCTTTTCTTATCTCAGAATCTCATCTCTCCTTGTGCAGTATGTCTAACAAAGCATGACATATTTGCTCTCACATTTTCAGATCATTCATTCTTGGGCTGACGCTTTAGAGATGGAGAAACATTTCACCTGTTTGCAGCTACTTTCCTTCCACTCAATCTCAACAACAGTTAGGAATAGCTAGCCGCTGTGTCACTGAATTTAATTGTCCCCCCAAAAGAGAACTGAATATTGATACAGAATAAAAATTTCAGACTAGCAAGTATGTTGACACACATCTTTGATTAAGAAAATGACAGAAGCAACATTTTAAATTAAATGAAGCCACCCACTATTCATTAATCTATAAAACATTTCTTCATAGATATATAATGAGATGCTGCATACTTGCAGCATGCCATGTTTATTTAACATTGACCTCATGAAGTAACAATCATTTGCATACTTCTCTCAATTAAATATTATACCAGCAGCTTTAATTAAAATTATAAAGGGCATTGACAATATTTCATTCTCTTAATGAGTGGGAAGATATACTATATAATTCAGAATGTCTCTCTGTATAATTCTGATTTTTTTCACTGTTCAAACTGTGCACCCTCTATGAATGTTGTCAATGAGGATGAAAAGAAGGAAAATTAACGTTGCTCTTGAAATGCACTCATGTTTGCACATGGAATCTATGTGCATTCAGAAGGTAGTGATTTGCATATTGCTGGTTAATTCAAGCCAGGACAAGTGACTATTTGAGAGGCTTGAGTGCATTCCCCTTCTTGCTAGGGCATTCTTTTTCTTTATAGAAGATTCATATCTGAAGACATTGTCATTTTGTCAAAAATTATTAGATATTTTCCCCCTAAAACAGACACTGTATGGGTCATTTTAAACTTAATCTGTACACATTGAAATATTTGTGATCATATGTAATGTCACATAGATGAGATGATGAGCGTGAGATGAACTCGGGATAAGCAAATGTAGACTGAAGTTTGATTCTAGAAAAAAAAATGAATGTCTCTCAGCTTTTTTTTCTTATAGTCATAAAAGGTTTCTGTGAGCCACTGTTGCACCATCAATAACATGAAAATAGTATCTTATATGTCATTGGCTGTCATAGCAAATAGAGAGTGCCAAACAATGTACATGCAAGCATTTTGTAAACTACTAAATGCAAAATAAATAAAAATACAATCTCTGTTTTTAAACTTGCAGAATCGTAGACAGCAAGGACAAAGTAATAATAGTAATGGTCATTGTCCAAAACAGTCTTACGAATCTAGAACAAAAGACAAATAAATCAGCCATTATAATTTAAGTGAAATGGAATATGTAATATGCTGGATAAATAAAGTTAACATATAAATATGACAAATCTATTTATAATCCATTTTGCTTCTCTGAGTAGATTTCTTGAAATAAGACTATTAGGAAAAGACTAAGGCTAGAGCAAGTAAAAATCCATTGCTGGTATCAAAACTGGCTTTGCAATATAAAACTTCTCTTAATGTGTTTGTTACAAGTGTATTTGTTTTTTGGTAAAATGGACATTGACATATATTTTATCATGCATAAGGGAGCAATCATGTGTATGCTATCTTTGGTAGTGTGAATATTCATATATATGTTAACTTTGGAAAGTTGATTTTCATGTGAATACTATCAAAAGATGATATGGGCATCGGGTATATGATATTTTAATTGAGTTGATTGTTTTATCATTGACTTTTGTGACTTTATTGACTAAACAATTTGTTCATTTCCATATTTTAGTACTACTATTATCTTACTATGTATTGAGATAAAATATATTGTCATTTCATTCTCATGAAGTGTTTTTTGCATAGAAGAAATTTAAGGAAGTTTCTACTTATAAATATTCATTTCATGGATCAAATTTTGATTTTAAATCTAAAAAACTGACCACTAAATTAAATATGCTGTTCTCCAATCAATCTTGTAGCAATTTTACAGCTTTGAATTTTAGTCTAGACATCTGTAATGAGTATATTTTGGAAATGGTTATATGTTCTATGTCTATATTCAATTTTAAAAATGTAACTTCTATTTATTATTGTAAAATTTGTTTACAAATTAAGTAAGTTTTCCCATTATTGCTTCATGTTATTATTGTCTTATGGAGTATAAGTTGACCTATTATATTTTATTGGATAGTTGGTCTGTATAGTAAATAATACCATATGTGGTATTCTAAATGTAGACTCCCATAGGCTTATGCATTGAACATGTCGTCATTGATAATGGTATTATATTGACAGTTAGTGTATAACTGGAAGATGTTGTCCAAAGTTTGTGTTTCAAAGTCCACAAAATAATAGCTGACATTTAGGTGGATAACATGGAACTTTTAATTACAATGGTAACAGTCTTTTTAGATGGAGACTTCCTATCTATAAGCATCTCATGGAGTGGGCCTCGGGTTTAATCAAAAAGCAATTAGTGACTATCATAGTGTTTAGTCATTATTGCATAAGCATATCTTGTAGGCAAGTCTCTATTGTAGTTCACATGGTTTGTTGCTGGGTGATATCAGCGATTACTTTTCTTCCCTTGTAGTATACAAAGTACCTTCCAGGATTGTGAATGCTAATCAGCAAGGCGTTCTGGCTCAATTTTTCCATGTTTGATAATATAAGTAAGTTGTGTCTGTTACGTCTGCTACACTGGCCAAGAACCTGAAACTAGATATGTCATTGTCCTAGAGAAAACCTAATTATTAATCTGCTAAAGCAACACAGCATTAAATTACTCCTAAAGACATTTATGCAATATCCATAGATTAGAGGATCATAGAAATATACCACACCTAACCAAGAAACTATTTGCAACTCATACATACTGGGAAGGGAAATTAAGTTTTTATGCAGTGGGTGTCACTGAGTTTATTCCCAGGATAGGTTTTATTCCCAGGAATAGTGAGCAATACAAAACTGATTCCATTTTGTTGTTGTTAAATTTTTGAACACTATTTTTGTTTTGTTTTTGGTAATTTTTTTGTCTCATTGATTTTTGGTCATTTTTTGTGAAAGAGGACACACACACACAGAGGGGAGAGAGAGAGAGAGAGAGAGAGAGAGAGAGAGAGAGAGAGAGAGAGAGAGAGAGAGAGAGAGAGAGAGAGAGAGAGAGAGAGAGAGAGAGAGAGAGAGAGAGAGAGAGAGAGAGAGAGAGAGAATATATGTGAAGGGGAGTCAGAGGAAGGGTGGGAAGTGGAGAGAACCAGGGAGGCGTTGGAAAGAGAATATGATCAAAATATTTTGTGAGAAAATTTTAAATAAGTAAAAAATGTTGAAGAACAATGCATTTGTTTACATTTCCTCCCTGTGTTTCTGGCCATTTATAATGTAAGGAGAACTATGAGTCAGAGATTGAAATACACAGTGTAATATATTTAGTTTTAGTGTCAAATTTCTAGAAATTAGTACCACCTGAATAAGTAACTTTACCTGTTCCTGTATTGATATCAGAGCAAGTGTTTCCAAGCTTCTATTGTGGATTAGGGAGCATCAGCTCTCAGGGAAACTTCCAGGATTCTGGTGTCAGATTGTGACAGCTTAAACACCTAGTCTTGTGGACTGAGCAGCTCCTAATTATCAACTCCTCTCTTAGTAGAGAGCTATTGTGGGACTATTCCATTTGTTATGGCACCCCCAGTAACTACTGGGTTCACAGATCTTAGTTGTGATCCTGCTGTTATTGTTTTAAAGTTGACTTAATAAATTCTCTTTAAAAGAAAGGGGATAGATAGATAGATAGATAGATAGATAGATAGATAGATAGATAGATAGATGAATAGATAGATAGATGAATAGACAGACAGACAAAGGTAGAGGGTTGACACATTATGTTAATCCATCCCATTTGTTCTGTGCCCCTAGAAAATCCTGTCAAATATAACATATAATTCAACTATGAAAAGGGGCAATTGATAAAATTCTGTCACACAAAAAACACAACAAAAAACCTATATCCTAGATAATGACATTTTTCTTTCTATTTCTTTCATTATTTCTTTGTTTCTCTCTCCCTCCCTCCCCTCCCCCTCTCTCTTTCCTCTTTCTGTTCTTCATTTGTCTGTTTGTGTGTTTGTATTATATATGTGCTATTACTCAGTGGTTGATTTTTCTTGTAGCTTTTCTAAATGAAGTTCAGCAAGTCATACAAGCACATTTGGAATGATTTATAAAAAAAGTCACTAGAAGTCAAATGCATAATACTGGAAATTCAGCTCTCTCCTTTACTGTAAGCAGTGTCACAGTTTATACTCGCCTTGCTCCTTGCCATCTCTCCATTCTAGTTCTTGTAATCTCCATTAAAAGAATTCAGATAAAACACAAAGTATAGTTGATAGTGGGGAAAAGGGGTAGAGTTCATTACAGTAAGTACATCACACTCTCAGAGGATAGGGCTGAACAATAGCTAAAGGGACTATTGTCATGATCTACACTGAAGGTATATGTTTGTTATTTTTAAAATATCACACACACAAACACATACACGTTTCTTTTCCTAAGGACTTTGTCCCATACAAGTGGTTAACTCCTATATCAGAGACCAATGGAATATATTTTACACCAGAAAAAAATAAACAACTCTTGCTACATACTAGTCTTATACTGCTTAATTACCGATCAGTAATGTTTTGAACAATATAGAATGGCATATTCTCTTCTGTATCATATCCACCAGTGTAGCCCAGATCCCTGTCCTTTGATCAGTACTTAAGGCCCTGAAATTTTAGTCTTATAAACTCCCAGTTAGTAAAGGAATGCAACCCCAATGTCCTGCAATCCTCCTCTCCTCTACTTAGCAAGATAATCATTTCATTACTATTGCTGCCCTGACTTTGAACCAAACCAAAATAGTCAGTGTTAGTATGCTGATTGTTTCCCTGGTCTTCGTAACTGGAAAACCCAAGTTATGACAATATCTTTGCTGATGTAGCCAGCAAACGAATCCACAGTACTGAGAATGAACTGATAGAATTTGTAGACTGCCAACATATTACTACACATAGAACTTTTTGCATGTTTATAAGTGGAATGTTTTGAAAATTTTAGGTTCTTTTCTAAAGCATCCACAGCTTCATTGACAGACTGATACATTTCAGTAACATCAAACTAAATACATTCTCTACTATCGCCATTTTAGTTTCTGCGAAAGAATTCTACAGTGTGGTTGCTGTTTGGTTCTTTGCGCCTAAATTAGCAAATTAGCAATATAATTCCATAGATTATATTCAAATAATTCTAGTCTAACTCTAATCAATTTTCACATTGGTTTTCTAGTATCAAAATGTCTGAAAGAATCAAAACAACAGAATAACTATTAATTTCTAGCCCTGATTTCCCCCTATCACCAACAGATGTATTTATAACTTACATCAGTTTTATAAAATTGAGGTGAGTGTACTTGTTTTGTGAGGCTACTATCATAAAAGTCAGTATGTTGGAAGCTATTTGAGATGGAGAAAATAAACAATTTTGAATTATATTTGATTATTTTTCAACAGGGGAGAAAAGTGAGCAGTGTGCTAGCATAGTGCTAGACAGTATACATTGTTAATAATTTGCTTACACAAAGGTTTCTAATGATGAGCTCCAAATGATGAATTAGTTCTTTCATTATATGAAGTTTGGTCTGCCTGTGTGGCAGAAGGGAGAGACTACATTCCTCATTCACTGTTCTTATTGAACAGCCAAGCGCCTTCCCAATGACTTGTGAGGGCAGAACACACAGAGCATTAAAAGGCAACAATCTGATCTTGCTTTACCTCCTGTTGTGCTAATCTGAACTCCCTGGAAGCTGCCTGAATTCAGTATGAACTCAGAGTTCAGTTCACTTCTCAGAGAAAAAAAAGAGGAAAAAAATCTGTATCACCACCAATAGTTTCTCGGTGTGTCTGCTTGGTGCAGTTTGTCCACTTAAAAGTTCCAAGTCAATGTTTTGAGGTTGAAGTTCTCAATCATCAGTCAATATCTCACTTTGCTCTCCATTCTAAGCACTCCCTTTTAAACTGATGTGTTGTCGCTACAGCGTTTCTCCCCATTCCCCGCCCCCAGAAATCTGTTTACATAATGATCCCAGTTTAAAAATCATTACTGGTAACAATCTTTGATATTTTCCTTTTTGCAGCTCAGCCTTCACAAGGGTGTAAATGGAGCATTCTGGTCTCCCAAATGACAATAAACCTTCACGTTACAGATTCATCTGTATCTTTAGTCATTTGTATGCTGATATGTAGGATTTGTATGTATTCTTTGTCACCAAAGTCATTCACAGTGTTTCAAGTTCATTCCTTTTACATTGCCAATTTTGTCAGAAATATATGTTTTTGTTTTGATTTGCATTTCCCTGATAGCTAGGGAGGTTGAGCATGACCTTAAGTGTCTTTTGGCCATTTGAACTTCTTCTGTTGAGAATTCTCTGTTCAGTTCAGCGCCCCATTTTTTAATTGGGTTAATTGGCATTTTACCGTCTAGTCTCTTGAGTTCCTTATATATTTTAGAGATCAGACCTTTGTCAGTTGCAGGGTTGGTGAAGGTCTTTTCCCAGTCAGTAGGCTGCCTTTGTGTCTTAGTGACAATGTCCTTTGCTTTACAGAAGCTGCTCAACTTCAAGAGGTCCCATTTATTCAATGTTGCCCTTAATGTCTGTGCAGCTGGGGTTATGCTTAGGAAACGGTTCCCTGTGCCCATTTGTTGTAGAGTACTTCCCACTTTCCCCTCTATCAAGCTCAGTGTGTTCAGATTAATATTGAGGTCTTTAATCCATTTGGACTTGAGTTTTGTGCATGGTGATAGATATGGATCTACTTTCATTCTTCTACAGGTTGACATCCAGTTATGCCAGCACCATTTGTTGAAGATGCCCTCTTTCTTCCATTGTGTACTTTTGGCTCCTTTATCAAAAATCAGGTGTTCGTTACACCTGTCAGATTGGCTAAAATACAAAACACCAATAATAACCTTTGCTGGAGAGGTTATGGGGTAACACAAGTCTCACAGCTTGTGTTCTCCCCTTCACACATATGCCATGACTCACATTGCTCAAGCACATTTGCATACTCAGAAAAATGAATTGTCTATAGAATACTAAATATGCAATAATATACAGAAAGAGGATGTAAAATATTGTGCCATGACACACCTAGTTTTAACACAGATACTTTTAATTTTTCCCTTTCTTAATTCAATGAACAGCCTTTGATATTTACAATTCTAACCACTTCTAGTAATCCAGCTTTGACAATGTCCTTACAAACCAAAGTGATCTGTTTTAAATACCAGTAATTTTCTGCCAGTGTCTTCTTTTTCTATTTCAAGGTCCAATGTAGAATACCATAGAACACATATTTAGCTATTAAAATGCAAAGAATATCAGTAGTGATTCGATAAACAAATGATAAATGGACTGAGAAAGAAATCAGAAAAACCCCCCTCTCAAAATATATGAGCTCAACAAAAATCAATAAAAAAAGGAGAAAAGAAAAAAGAAAATCTTCTAAAATATAAAATATGTTGGGAAAAACCTGACTGAGCAAAAAGAAAGGCTAGCATGATAACAGCTAACTTCAAGTCATTGAAAAAAGAAATTTAAGATGATATTACGAGATACATCTTCCATTTTTAGAACAACAGGATTAACATATTAAAAATGGGTATCTTAAAACACTAATCTCCAGATTCAATGCAATACTCATTAAAATTCTCCCAAAGTGCTTCACAGCAGATCTTAATAACACAACTGTAAGCTTCTTAAGGAAACACAGAGAATTTAGGATAGCAAAAACAATCCTGCATAATAAAAAAAACTGCCGAAGGTATTATCATTTCTGATTTCAAGTTGTACTAAAGAGCTATACAAATAAAAACAGCATGGTATGGGCATAAAAATAGAAACATTTTGATCAATGGATTAGAATTAAAGACATAAGTCCACATACCTATGAAACCTTGATTTTTGATAAAGAAGCTAGAAACAAACATTGGAGAAAAGAAAGCATCTTCAACAAATGTGTTGGTAAAACTGGATGTTTGCACGTAGAAGAATGCAAATCGATCCAAACTAATTACCCTGCAGAAAACTCAACTCCAAATGAATAAAAGACCTCAATAAAACTAAGTACATTAAACCTGACAGAAGAGAAAGTGGGGAATAGCCTTGGAATAATTTGCATAGGAAAAGACTTTCTTAAAAAAATACTGTTGTCTTAACCACTAAGATTAAGAATTAATAAAAGGGCCCCAGTGAAACTGAGAAGTTCTGCATGGCAAAGAACACTGTTATTTGGATAATGCAGCATTCTACAGAATGGTAAAAGATTTTAATCAATATAAGTCAGAAATATGGCTTGTGTAAAATATATATATTAAGAACTAAAACAAGATACGACAAAAAGCCCAATTAAAATTAAAATGCAAATCTAAATAGAGGTAACTCAAATTTTTGAGAAACTCTTAAAGAAAACTTCAGTATCCATAGACACTGTAGAAATGTAAATCCAAACTACTTTGAGGTTTTATCTTAAACCCTTGAGAATGGCAAGATCAATCAAACAGGTGATAGCTCACACTGGCAAGAGTAGTATTCAGACATTGCTTGTGGGAGTAAAAATGTGTACAGTCACTCTGAAAATCAGTGTGGTTGTTCCTGAGGAACCTCAAGATCCAGCTATACAACTCTTGGCAATATATTCAAAGAATACTTTATCTTATCATAAATACACTTGATAAATCATGTTCACTGTTACTCTATTCATAATATCCAGAAGCTTGAAATAACTGAAATGTCCCTTAATAAAAGAATAGATAAAGAAAATGTGGCACATTAACATGAAGGAGTATTATGCAGTTGTTTAAAAAATGGCATTAAAAAATTTGCAGGTAAATGGATGGAATCAGAAAAAAATCAACCTGAGTGAAGTAACTCAGAAAAAAAAGCCAAATATGGTATTATTCACTTATATGTGGATATTAACTGTTGTTAATGGTCAAGCTACCATGTAGTAAGGAGCTGCGGGCTGCGTTCCTGCTGCCCTGCTCCTGATCGCCAGCTAGCTTATACCCTGAAATAACAACACACAAATTGTATTCTTTTAAATACTGCCTGGCTCATTAGTTTCAGCCTCTTACTCACATCTTGACTAACCCATATCGAATAATCTGTGTAACACCATGAATGGTGTCTTACCCGGAAAGATTCAGCATCTCTGACCTGGCGGCTGGCTTCATGGCATCTCTGGCTCTCTCTGAGGAGAGGCATGGCAGTCTGCCTAACTTAGGAGAGGCGTGGCATCTTACTGATCCTTCTACCTCACTTCCTCTTCCTGTTCTGTCTACTCCACCCACCTAAGGGGTGGTCTATCAAATGGGCCAGGCAGTTTCTTTATTAGCCAATGAAATCAACTCAAACAGAAGACTCTCCCACATCACTACCATCTATAGAAGCACAGAGGGTAGGTATATGATAAGGGACTAGAGGGTACAAATAGATCTTGTTAGGAAAGGGAAATAGAATAGTTACTGATGGATGAGATCCTGGAACTGAAGATCAATGGGGAAATAGGTTAGAAGGGATGAGGGAAATAATATGAGGAAAAATAACTAATATTAAGGGGAATTTGAGGGGTAGGATGGAAACCTAACAGAGTGAAGGTGAACTAAATAGTTCAATATTGGGTGAGACAGAGTCTCAACTGCCCATCTCTTGTCATTAAATGAAGCTTCCGATACTGAGATGGGTTTAGAACAAATTGATTTGTTGGCCAAAGTGTTCCCATGGGAACCACTAAAAAATCTAGGCTGTTACCAAGACTATAAATTTCTATCTACAAACTGAAGGCAAGGCCCCATTGCTGATGACAACACCTATACAACACACTGAGTGCAGAGAAGTCCAACTGGTATCTACATAGAGCCTTCACCTCTACATTATAGTGTCTTTGGTACAGCAAGATCCTGGGAATGCTACCAAAAGAGAAACCTAAACACCAAGCCAGTCACAAACCCTATGATCTACTGTAGTGTCCTGCCTACATCACAGGCTAGAGCAATGGTGGCACAAAGGTTGTGTGAGTAACCATCCAATATCTGATTTCACTTACAGCTCTCTCATAATATCCCATAACAACACAAGCTCTGGCTTGGTAGGATAACTCCTAGAGACTAGATAGCTCAGGGTTTTAGCATAAAACTAAACAATACTCAACAGCAAAAACAACAAAACCAACAAACAAAAGACAAAAGATGTAGTGATAAAATGACTCCTAATGAAATTCTGCTTCACTCATAGATCAGTACCTTGCCTTGCTCTGTCACCTTCAGAGAAATATCTTCCCGCAGCAGTTAGAAACAAATACAGAGAACCACAAGCAGAAATAATACAGAAAGTGAGAGGCCTTGGAACACTCAGCCCTGAAAAGAATGTCTCCCTCAAATCTCTTACCTCAGAGCTCAGGGAATCCTGGAAAAAATAGAGAGGGGACAGAGTATTACAAGAGAACAAGGCTCTCTAAATTATGATTAGCACAGCTCATATGACCTCACTGGAGCAGCAAACACAGGCCTTGCATGGGTCTGCATCACATCCTCTGCGGATTTATTAGTGTTTTATGGGACTCCTAAGAATGTGAACGTGTAGGTTCCTGACTCTTATCCTTTTTCTATGTTCTTTTCCTTTTGCCTGTTTGCTTGTCTAATTCCAGTTTAATAGTTTTGTTTTAGCTTATTCAATTTTATTTTGTCATATTCAAAATAAGAAAACAAAAATAAAAAATATCATATGAACACAAGACATCAATCAAATTATTTCCATCAATTCCATCAAGAGGCCAATTTTCTATAAGTCATAAACAGTGATAGTCCAGTGCTAAGAAATTTTCTGTGCTTTGTCAATGGTATAAGCAAACACACATGATTTTAAATCTAAGAAAATAATTATTTTAAATTTCTATTTATTAATAATTTGTGACTGCTAACAATTAAAATCTGTTTCTTATTAGTTCTTTGAAAGTTAACATAACATTTTCAAGCATGAAATAATGAAAATCTCTTTCACAAACCTTACTTGATACAACCCTATAACTCAGATCTTAACATGGGAATGGATTTAAATTTGCAGCCATTAAGGCATGTCTCTACTTCATATTAGGATTTTAAATTAATATTTGTCACTGAGGAAAACTGATTTGCATTTTAATGAGAAAAATCACTATGTAAACTTTTGAAACATTTTACCTAGAAGTTGGTAGCAAAGTCAAAAGGAGTGAATTCATAATTTTAAAATAAAGTTCAACTCTAGAAACTGGAATTATTTTATCTTTAAAACAAAGAGTTATATTTTGAGTCAAATCTATTTATAAATCTTTCCAAATATGCAGATCATTCTAATACATTCCATTTTCCAAATACGGTTTGCAATTATTTTATCAGTTCATATAAATTAATACATTATTCTTATCTGAAACATGCATCCTAAAAACCATCTTTGTCACTAATACAAATTATCAAGACCATATTTTGTCTTGTATTTGTATTTATGGTTTATGAAATATACACATTTTTTCACATGCTCAGCTTTTTCTTTTAAGAGCTCAAGAAATTTATTATTCTGTAAGTTTAATATTTACATAGGGTAGAATTTATTTTTCTATGTATATTCACTTATCTAGCATCAACAACAAATATGACAATGTCAGTTTTAACGAAGCTAAATATGAGTATCAACAATTGATAAGCCAAGTGATCAAAACAGGGTTTTTAGGATTTATTAGGAGACTGTCACTTCTTTAATTGTATAAACTAAAACCCCTTAAAGTATCTGACATAATTGTTTTTGAACAAACTATGGATATTGGAACTCAATAATTGTCTATTATAAGCAATGGTTTAAATTTCATTTCTGAGTTTTTTCTCTTAAAATTCATGCAAAAGAGAGGGAAAGTACCAGTATACTGCCACCAGCCTTTGGTGAGTAGTGATTGTGTCCATGCTTTCTACTGTATGGCTGTGGAATCCACTGTAGATACTGACTCCCGTCTACCTTCTGTTGATGTCTCCTTAATTCATTCACAGAGATATTGATGCTAATCATCTTAAAGAGTTCTTAGTTTAGGTGTGGTCTAGTTATACTGATGATTAGGTTCAAATTTACAACTCTTTCCTGCATGGGGCAAATATAAAGGCAATTTTTCCCCAAATACCATGTATGACATAGCATATCATTCTCATTGTGATATTTAGTTTTATCCCGAATCATTTTTAAACTTCTTCTCTTCCTAGAATTCTTTGTCGTTTTTCTGCATACTAAGAAATCTGAAAGTAGACTTTGTGAGAGGCTGAAGACTTTTTCGCCTTGATGTTTTCGGGATCAATTTTATGAAAACTGTAAAATAAATGTCCACCTTCATCAATGCCTCACTCATATTACTTTTAAGAGTTAACATATCACTGTCAAATTATCCCTTTATCATATTTCTGAAGACAAGCTCTTACATTATAGCTAGCTCTGCCTGGCCTTCTGTCACTGCATAGATCAAACAGGCCTCTTGCTCAGAGATCCATCTGATTTTCCATCCTTAGTCTGATTGCAACCAGGAGTCACTTGGCTTTGCTGTTGGTTCCCGCTTTCATGGTACACGTTTCTCTGTTTATTTCCTCTCTATATTTTCTCACATCTACTCCCAGATTCCTATTTTGCTTTTTAATGCTATATAATTGTATTTATTAATGTTGGTGATGAAGCAATTCCATAATTTAAAGAGAAACTCTCTTTTAAAGGTTCTCATGTGCTTTTCTTTCATTGTTCTTTTTATTGCATGGTTCACTTAACACTTGAATATTCTAGGTTTCTGGCCTAATTTTTTTACTTTCCTTGCCTTGTAGCAGAATTGGCTGTGTCATCAAGACCCCTGGGTCTTCTGGGTGATAAAAGATTCTTAGAAGCAATAATATGTTGTTCCTTACTGCTCAAATTGAAGTCATTTTTGGGCTATTCTGGCAAACATAATTGAATAATATTATATAAATATTCATTTATATCAATCTAGACTTTGTAGTAAGCTTCAGTATAAACCTTAGCTTTCAACATCAGCAATCTCCCTACCCAGTGAAAGCTTCACTTGAATTAATTTAAGATATGATATTCTGCTATACTTATAGATCATTGTCCTTTTTAATTGTCATTATAGAGGATTCCTCCATCAGAAGATGGAAACAGGGGCAGAGACCTACAGCCTGACATTATGCAGAAAGAATGTATGAACTGGAGGTCTTCATAAGGGCCCTACTCTTGGAAATCCAGGAACCAAAGTGGAAGATGGAGAGGAAAGATTGTAGGAGTCAACAAAGGATGGAGGACACCAAGAGAACATGGCTCCCTGACTGTAACAAGCAAGAATCACATGGGCTCTGAGACTGGTGGCAAGTGTAGGACTTATATGGGTTACCACTGGTTCCTCTGTGTACATATTATTGCTGTTTGTTTTGTGGTTTTCTCGGACTCCTACCAGTGAGCGCATGTGAGTCTGACTATTTTGCCTGCTCTTGGGATACTTTTTCTCTTATTGTGTTGCCTTGTCCAGCATCACTGCTTTCAAAGAAATTCTATGTGTTATCTATTATATAAAACAATTTATTCAACAAACATTTTTGATTTAGTAATGTAGATTATGTTTCATAGATAGTATTTTTGTAGAATGTTGCAGAGAATATCCTACCTAATTGTAGTCAATCTGTTGACCACGTGACTTCAGAAGAATTTCTTAAAGATTTCATTGATTACCTGAAAGATAAAGGCATACGGAACTTTGTTAAACCTACTCATTGGTGTTTTTTTTGTGTGTGTGTGCTTGCGTGTGTGTGTATGTCTGTGTGTGCAAGTTTATGTGTTGAGGGGTACATATGTGCAAGACTATGAGTATGTGAATCACGGAGGTTAACTTTGAATGGTGTTCTTCAGGTACCATCCTCTCTTTGCATATAACTTCTCATTTGTTTCCAATATCCTTGGTCCATCAGTTGAAGATATTATTTATAGCCCACTGTCATTTTTATTCTAAGATGTTTATAGAGTAGTGTTACTTTAAGATCATCTCTTCATCCCTTCTCAGATTAATAAGGAATACCACCCCTTGATCATTCTCTTGACCCTATCATCCCTCCCTTTCTTTCTTTTCAGTCTCAAGTACAATACATTTTATCTTTTGCTATTATATAAGAAGTCAACTGAACCTAATAATCTTTATTATTGGTATTGTTTTACCAGCACATTTTGGAAACTTCATAGTTTTGAGATATTTATAATATTGAATCCCACTGACTGCTGTGTGATCTTTTGGACTTTATTTCATTTCTTTCTAAGGAAAAACTATGATCTGTCTCAAATATAATACAGGTGGTTATAGGATGGTTTGGAGAAAACATAAAAGAAGAATCAGTATACAAGTTACCTCCCAAAGGACATTGTGTTTGTGAACATATACAATATCATAGTCTCTTACATCACTGCATTATGCTTCTACCAATCCAGCAATAATAGCCATTTCTCGTTATGTATCCTTTTCTAGTACAGAGACATCTTCATTCTATTGATTCCTTTCATTTATGCTAATTTCTAATATAGGGTCATGGGAGCTACCCCATGTTTGAGCATTCAACATTTATTTTAATATAGATGGGATTTTCTGATCTGGTAGAATTGTTTCTGCTCTTGATTAAGGTATTGTGTTCTTCCAGCTCATTTTAAAATGGTATGTATAATTTAAGAATAGATAGTCATCTCTAATAGTCTAGCTTGAAGTCATGTTAGTTATGTTTTCTAGATGTACAGAGATATATTTCAAATGGTTAAGTATTTTTCAAACCTCTCAAAGACTAACAAAATATGACATTTAAAATGTTTGAAGAACTTAGGACTTTTCAAAAAAATGAGACATATCTACTTCTGGCAGCAGCCAATCTACTTCAAGAGAATGATGGCCATCAAACAGGCTCCTTATGGAGTTTGTTAGCCATTTATCAAGAAACTGCTCTTGCGTGAACTGCTTGATGGTATGCTGTATAAATTGAACATGCAGGACCCACAAAAAATGACTGCTAAAGTTGATTACAGAAGGTGAGACAGTCATTCAGGGTTCCTGCTTCATGAAGGGGTATGCCAGATATTCTGCAAAATACAGAAAAAGTGACTTACAAACTGTAAATAGAGGCACAACAGTCTTTCAAATTCCCTGCTTCATAAAAAGTCTGCTGGATACTATAGGGTAAAGACAGATGCTCCAAAGTTACAGAAGAACATTTCGTGACTTTCTAGACAGCAAAATGTCTCTGTCAATTCTAGAGTTCTAAAAGTTGCTTACAATGCACTTTCTGTTTACTTAGGTAAATATTATATCCTTCGGAAGTCATTAATGTAGTTAAACAATAGATAGTTACAATTGTGTTTTTTCCTAGTTATAATAAAAAATAAATTAGATATAAATATTATAACTTAATTCATACTTAGTACGTATTTTGTTATATGATTAGGATTTATGTGCATTATTTTTTTTATCAGTCACAACCTACAGGCAGCTCCATACGGTATGTCATATATCTTTTGTTCTAAAGGAAAGCATGTTTAACTAATTCTAAGGACAATCCTGACAGTATTTTATATTGATTAAAATAAATCAAGAAAGCCCTTTTGTCTGGGCTGCGACCCTGGGCTGCCTGGAATCCCTGATCCTGTGCCCTGACATTCCATCTGAACTGGTGAGTGAATGCGGACCCTGGGGCAACCTGCCCTGGAAGAGAGCACAGACCCCCTACCCCCACTTCCCTCTGCAGGCTTGTGTCTCCCAAGCTTTCCCTAGTGTTCTCAGGTGTCCTGCTCCTGTTATAAGGCCATCCACCCAAAGGGGTCAGACTCTGGCCTCCAGGCAGGTCTGAGGATTCCTGTGGAGGGGTGCTGGCTCCTTCAGATTGTGCTGCCAGGTTCGCCATTAGGTATTCCATCCCGCCCTGCCCCCACCTTGGCCCTTTTGTCTGGGCTGCGACCCTGGGCTGCCTGGAATCCCTGATCCTGTGCCCTGACATTCCATCTGAACTGGTGAGTGAATGCGGACCCTGGGGCGACCTGCCCTGGAAGAGAGCACAGACCCCCTACACCCACTTCCCTCTGCAGGCTTGTGTCTCCCAAGCTTTCCCTAGTGTTCTCAGGTGTCCTGCTCCTGTTCTAAGGCCATCCACCCAAAGGGGTCAGACTCTGGCCTCCAGGCAGGTCTGAGGATTCCTGCGGAGGGGTGCTGGCTCCTTCAGATTGTACTGCCAGGTTCGCTGGGTGGTATTCCATCCTGCCCTGCCCCCACCTTGGCACTTTTGTCTGGGCTGCGACCCTGGGCTGCCTGGAATCCCTGATCCTGTGCCCTGACATTCCATCTGAACTGGTGAGTGAATGCGGACCCTGGGGCGACCTGCCCTGGAAGAGAGCACAGACCCCCTACCCCCACTTCCCTCTGCAGGCTTGTGTCTCCCAAGCTTTCCCTAGTGTTCTCAGGTGTCCTGCTCCTGTTCTAAGGCACTCCACCCAAAGGGGTCAGACTCTGGCCTCCAGGCAGGTCTGAGGATTCCTGCAGAGGGGTGCGGGCTCCTTCAGATTGGGCTGCCAGGTTCCCTGGGTGGTATTCCAACCCGCCCTGCCCCCACCTTGGCCCTTTTGTCTGGGCTGCAACCCTGGGCTGCCTGGAATCCCTGATCCTGTGCCCTGACATTCCATCTGAACTGGTGAGTGAATGCGGACCCTGGGGCGACCTGCCCTGGAAGAGACCACAGACCCCCTACACCCACTTCCCTCTGCAGGCTTGTGTCGGTTTCTCCCGTCCCTGTGTCTCCCAAGATTTCCCTGGTGTTCTCAGGTGTCCTGCTCCTGTTCTAAGGACATCCACCCAGAGGAGTCAGACTCTGGCCTCCAGGCAGGTCTGAGGATTCCTGCAAGGGAGTGTGGGCTTCTTCAGATTGTGACGCAAGGAATAGGTCCTCCTCTGGCACTGGGGAGATCCAACCAGTTTCAGTCACAGCAAAGATTGGTCTAGGACACCAAAAGCCTCCGGGCTCCTTTTCAAGGAACAGATGGGCAGGCGCCAATGCAGGAGCTCCTCCAACAACATGGAAGGCAACATGACATCACCACAAGCCAGACATCCCGAAACAACAAGAATTGAACACCCTACCCCAGAAGATATAGAAGAAACCGACCTTAAACAGTACTTTATGAAAATAATAGAGGACCTTAAACAGGAGGTAAAAAACTGCCATAAAGAAATGGAGATGACAAACAAAAAGGTAGAGGAAATAAATAAATCTCTCAAAGATACCCAAGAAAAACAAGAAAAACAAGAAAAAGCAATGAAGCAGGTAAGGGAAACAGTACAAGACCTGATAAATGAAATGGAGGTATTGAAGAAAACACAATCTGAGGGACGACTGGAAATGGAAACTCTGAGTAAACGAACAGAAACTTCAGAGACAAGTATTTCCAACCGAATACAAGAGATGGAAGAAAGAATCTCGGACTCTGAAGATACAATAGAGGAAATAAACTCACAGATTAAAGAACTAAACAAGGAGCCATCAGGGTTCCCCACTCTATGCTAAGACCAAGGTCCTCCCAACTCCCCCCAGGTCCAGGAAGGTGATCAACCAAGCTGAGAAGGCTCCCACAGAG